>NC_142200.1:140392193-140702818 GCF_049639895.1 Pseudopodoces humilis | reverse complement strand
GTTGGCTGAAATCACTTGCATCAAATAAAATGGCAATATTTAATGCAAGTAAAACATATCTTAACTGCATCTTAACATAGCATAAATGCAGACTAACCAGTTATGTTAGTTACTGCTCTGCATCTCCCTTTGACTTGGTTTTCCAGAAGTCTTAATATAAAACGTTTTAGAGAAAGTCATGTTCTGCTGATCTCCAGGAAGCTGTATGGTTTTACTAAACCACTGTTACTTTGTATGTCTTTATTCTTTTAGCAGAAATAAAAGTTCAAAGCAGCCTGACTGAGCTGAGTAGGGCAATTACTGAAATTTCCTAAGTGAAGTCTCAGCCACTCAAAAAAACAAATACCAAATAAGCCACTCCTGTTTCTTGCTCTTGGCTGTACTGCTTCTCAGCTCTTTGGGTCTGAAAGTGCCACCTTCCGGGCTGTGTTTCAACCTTAAACTGAAAGTATAACACTGAGCTGTTTCATTTACAAAACACATGAGAAGAGAGAGATTTTTAGGAAGTCAGTTTGCATTTATGCACCTACAGCCATAAATATCCTGTCTTCTCACTGAACAGGATCTGCTCTGTCTAGGACAAAAAGCCCAGAAGGAGAACTCTCACAGGTAGGGGATTTTCCCATGATTTTCTTCTAAGTTGTTCCTTAAATCAGTCACTGTACAGATATGCCTGGAGATACCTCAGTAAGTATCTAATTTTGATCTGCAATAGTTTGCTTCTCTGAACCAATTTGAGAAATCAAGAAAATGAGACTTCTGTGAATATCAGTTTCTGGGAGAAAGAGATGGAAAAGTAATGTACTATGTAATCAGGCTTTCTGGTGGAGAGCCATTACATAGGCAGTTCGAAAAATTGCCACACTTCATGAGAGATGCTAATTAGTTTAGATTAGAAATAATTGGAATAATGTAATGTGTATTTACTTAAAACAGCTGCAAAATTTTAACATTTATTTTGACATCCACTAGGAACACCTAATCCTTTTGACATGATTATATATTTTGTAGAGTTTGGAGTCTTTCCAAGGACCTAAAACTGCTTTTCAAAGAATCCTTGAACTATACTTGCAGATTTTATTAACTCATCCATGTACACATGTTCCTGGGTGTATCTAGGCCTACATCCAGTCTGTGTGGGCAGAGGCAGAGGCGTGATGTTGATAAAAACTTTGAAGGCATGGGTGAACCTTTTTTTTTTCCTTTCTCTTGGTGGAAATAGATGTGTGTCTTTACTTTTTAGGATAACATAGTTTTTTTAAAATATGTCTTTCTTTAAGCATTTTCTTCAAGTTGCAAGGGTTTTACTAGTTAACTTTCTAAGCTCCTTGGCATGGATCAAGCTTCGTTCTTGAAGTCCTTTCTTGTGGAATGATTTCTACTCTAGCTTTTTGTGATCATTTCCTACCTGTCTGCTTCAGACCTCTCTGCTGTGCACACTTTACCTTCCATCTGTACTAACTTGTACTAATCCTCTGCATTTCTTCAAAGAGCATTGTGCCAATGCAACCCCAGTGCACTGTTGTGGTGTGGACAGGATGTTTTCCACCCCCCAAATAATCTCACCTATTGTATTTACTTGGGCCAATGGGCAGCCACATTTACCATTCACATGCCAGGAGTCATTAGCAGAGCAGTGCAAAGACAAGGAATGTTTCACTCACACTTGTACCACTGCTTCAGGCCTTTGAAAGTTGTCTGCAGCTCCACGAGGCGCGTGCCAGCTTTGAGGAGTTTAGAGTTCCTATGTGTGTGTTGCCTGCTACTATTAGCAACAATGTGCCAGGCACAGACTATTGCCTTGGTACTGACACTGCCTTGAATGCTATTGTGGAGGTAAGACTGCGTATCTTTTAAAAGTTAAAATTATTAAATGCATAAGAGGAGGATACCTAAAGACTTTGGAATGGTTTTCTTAAATAACTCAGTTGCTGTGTTTTTTTAATGGTTAATAGTTTAGTTTTTCAAGACCGAAGATTAACCTTAGAAAAAATATTATATGTTTAATTTCTGGGCAGTCTCTTTTGTTCTTCAAGACTCCTGCATTAGTGCTTAGGGTATTTGCTTTTACTTTTATTTTGCTTTCTTCAATTTAATTTTTATCTTACCTATTACTTAGGTAAAAGAAGAAAGCACATATTTTATAAATAAATGCCCCATTTGTTGGATGAACTATTGACTGAGCTCAGTGCAGCAGAGCATTTTATAAATACATGATTAACACTAAACACATGAATAATCCCGTAGACTTAATTAGGCTTAACATACATTAAGTGCATATAAATGCATGCATAGTATAAGCAGTAAAGTCTGTCACTGATGTTCAGCTAAACAGTGCAGGGTCAGAACAATCAGTGTTCTAGTTTTAGTCTACCACAGTTTTTCCCTTTATGAGCTTTCAGTCCTATTTACTCTGCTTAAGACACAGCAAAGGGAACTTAGCTGAGATCTAATGCCAACAAATGAGTATATCTTACCAGCTCTGAGTTTTATCAAACCCATCATTAGCAAGCCATATAACTAATCCTGAAGTAATTTGCCAAGGAAGTCAAGTCAGGACTACAGATCCAGGGGGTTGGGAAAAGCTGGTTTGTTTTCTTGCTTTATACAGTGTTCTTATATAGTAA
This sequence comes from Pseudopodoces humilis, assembly GCF_049639895.1. Classification (NCBI taxonomy): domain Eukaryota; kingdom Metazoa; phylum Chordata; class Aves; order Passeriformes; family Paridae; genus Pseudopodoces; species Pseudopodoces humilis. The sequence continues at coordinate 140,700,191 of NC_142200.1, read as the reverse complement.
GTGAAAAACCTCCAGCAGATACCTGGAAGAGCTGTGTCAGAAAACAGGGAGGCCTGGCCTTTGGGAGCAGCAGTGCAGCATCCCTGGGGTGAGATGTCTTAAGGTATCCTGTGGGCTCATCATGTAGCAATGTTCATAGGCAGGACATGGATACTTTTTCTCCTTCAGCCTTTTCCCCCTTGGCCTGACATTTATAGAAGTAGCTAAGTCTGCTAATTGTGACTGATGCACCTTCAAAAGTGGTAACTTCAAAAACACAGTGAGGCAACAAATGATGACATACAGTGCTGCTTCCTCTTATTTAATTGGTTTTGGTAGTAGTTTAATTACAGTTTGTATAGATTTTGGTAATGCTTTCAGTAAAAAAAAAAAATGGTTGCATCATTTGAATTTTATTGTCATTAGGATATTTAGTTAATGCTAATAGCAGAACACTTGATTTGGTGTTTTGAACATTAGGATTTCTCATTAAGGTGGGTCAGTTCATATGAAAGCTCAACTAGCAATAGAATTCCAAAATGATGTCTGAAACCTGAACCAGGCATTTGAAGTTTGGCTTTTCCAGCCTGTAATGTAATGTATGAATTAATAATCCATTAAGTCAATTAAATCAATTAAAATTCATCTGTGCCAATTTCATATTTGGGTATTTCTGTCACAGTCATTCTGAGAAAGCAAGAACAGTATAAAGTTTCTACTCCATCTCTTGTATAGTCAGGGATAGAAACCCTTCTAAGTAGATTTCAAGTTATTAGTTCCATAGGCAATGACTGATTTGCCTCCTTGCTTAGTACCTGGAGATTCTCAGAAGGCAGAAAATTTCATTCTACCAGCAGATGGAAAATCTTTTTAGAAGTCTTGGGGTTTACAAATATTTTAAGTCTCTCAAAATAGTGGAAATCTTCATAAGTGTATTTATTGTCTAAAGGCAAGATTGTTTTACAACGTAAGTTAAACACAGTTTCAGGTAACTTTTTAAAAAATTAGTTAAATTGCTCCAGTGTATTCTGCAAAAATTTTCATGAAACAGTGTTTGGAAGGAGAAGGTAAAGTGCTTGGGGACACTGTAAAACCCAAGACAGGTAGAAGTGTCACTTTGAAAAACTGATAGAAAGTAAACACAGACTTTTCTGCTTAGGATAACAGAATATCCATATTCTGAATAAATTCATGTGAATGCTGCACTTTTGTATGTAAGCACATAGTATGCACATATGCAAATACATAAATAGATGTAATTTAATATATACACATTTTATCTTTTTGCTAGCTTGACCTAAATACATGCATACACCAGTCTTGGTCTTAGTCTTTAAATGCATTAAACTGTATTACGCTAGAAGTTCTAGAGTTTTTATATTAAGTTTTCTCATGTATCAGTTAATGATTTGTTCTGTGATGTGTTAGGTATGATTTTAAGGATCATATTGCTCACAACCTGAATTTCAGCCTGAAGTAGTATTTTTAGTTAACTGAATGAAGTTCTGGTTTAAAAAACTCTGAAATACCTCATATATTACAGCACCTGCAGTTACTCATGTAAAAAAACAGTAAGGCCATGGGGATTTTTTAATGTTACCATAATTCATGGCAAGATGACAAACTTCCCAGGTACTTCCATTTCCATTTTTATGAAACAGAACTGGTGTTGGGACACTACATCAGTTTCACAAAATTCTTCCTGTCACAAAGTGTGGTATATCCTATTTATTTACTTGCTTCTAAGACAAAAATAGGATCTCTTTACTTCTCTTACTTGCTTTCTGAAAGGAAATTACATTAATCAACCTTAAAATAACTTTGAATGGTAGAAAAATGGATTTCAGGAGGTGAGCTTCTCAAATAGATTATTATTAAAACTAAAGCTGGATAGTAAACTAGTTCCTAGGTTTCTGTATTCTCCTCAGTTACAATGTTTTCCTAAGATTCCTAGGTATTGCCACACTGGAGATTGTCTCTGTCTTTGTTACTTTCCACATCTCTTAGGCAGCTCTACGAAATATTGGTGTTAATTGGTTTCATGTAAGTAACAGATCTCCTTGTAGAGAACGTTCTTTATGCCGGTCAGTGTAAGGTGCAAGTGGACATTTCAGTCTTCTTACAGTATGTACCTGTTAAAAAACCCAAAGCATTTTAAAACATGCACCAGTAGTGCTTGAAAGAATTATATTTATGTGGAAATCATTACTGGAAGGTAATTGGGCAATATCTGCTCAGGACTTATGAAGTTCAGTATAGATGGGAATGCAGTGAATTTTAATATCAGTACTAAGAAGTAAGCTTAAGTAATGTATAGTTAAAGAAGAGAAGTTTATTCATAACACAATTCCTTAAAAAAGTTTATTAGATCTACTTGTATCTGTGTTAGAAAATGCAGGTACACAACTGGTTAATGCCATTACAAACCAAAATGAATTCTTGTTTGAGTATTTGCAGGAAGCAAATACATGTTCCGAGTTGCTAGTAGAAAAACATTTTATTTCTACCCTGGTGTTCAGTATATGATTTATAAGAAATCATTTGTTGGATGATTATTATAGTTACATAGGTTATGCCGTTTTGGAATGCTTTAAAGACTTTTTTTTATAAATGCTATATTTTTAATTTTTTGTTACCAGTAGGTGACACAAATGTATGCATGACATAGAAAAAGGTAAAAAATGAGGGGTTTTAGTGCATACTCAGGCTGTCGTGTCTCTGAGCAGACGTGTGACCGCATCAAGCAGTCGGCCAGCGGCACCAAACGCCGCGTGTTCATCATCGAGACCATGGGCGGCTACTGCGGCTACCTGGCCAACATGGGGGCCCTGGCAGCAGGAGCTGATGCTGCCTACATCTTCGAAGAGCAGTTTGATATCAGAGAGCTCCAGGTACTCAGCACCTTTTGCTCATTTTTAAGTAGATCTAAAGCTGTTGTACGTGTATATCACAATGTGTATACTTGAAGCAGATAGCTTATGAAAGGAAAAACCTGATCCAACCAGCTGAGTTTGGACCTAAAATCTGCTTGTCATGCCAATTCCTGTGCCATAACTTTATATAAAGGAATGTAGACGCAATCACTTAACACCCAAGTTAGTAAAATGACAAAAATAATTGGCCATTAAGCACTGCTAGAGTAATTATTTCTAAAAATTGATGAATTTTTAGTCTTCTAATTGAAATTCAAATTAAATGAACAGACCTGGGTAGTTTTAAAATACAGCAAAAAACAAAAGAACAGGATTTTTCCATTATGGTAGAGTTGTGTTTAAAGGCTTTTCAGGACAGGAACTGACCAGTATGTCAGGTTTATTAGATACTGACTCTGTTACCACAGCTATTCAGAGCATGTCTGGGGGTGTTAGTAAAATAAAGCCCTTGGGCTTTAAGGATTAGGTATTATGGTGTAATACATACACAAGATGATGTGGAACTTGTTTGCTGTGAGGACTTTTACACTTCTGAGATAGTGCTAGCTGCAGTCATGGACAAACACAAAGCTAAAAGGATAGAAATTTCCTGAGAAGCACAGAGATGTGAAATGAACCAGAACTTATCCTCACACAGTTGTTGGCAGGACTGGAAGTAAGCACAAGCTGTAAACTTCAGTGGCAATTTCTGTATTTTTCTGTGTATCAAGCTGGATGTTGTACCAATCTGCTACTTCTGATACAGAGAAAGATGTTAGTTTTAACCCCAGATGAATAGCCATACACAGTATGTTACCCTGAATCTCCAAAAATCTTGATAATTTGAATTTACACATAGAGCTTTATGTGGAATATTTGACATGAGTTCTCAGGAAATGTAGGCTCATTAAAGTTGTTTCAGATACAGAGTTCTGTATGGATCTTTAAAAATACTTCTGTTTCTAGGCTAATGTGGAACACTTGACTGAAAAAATGAAAACCAGTATCCAGCGTGGTCTAGTGCTAAGGTAGGTAAAAGTAGTTGTAATAGATGGCATCAGTGAGACTGGGCATTCCCAGCCAGGCAGCCTGCGTGGCCACTTGGAATGACACTCCAAGTATATATTCTGTGATTATTCCTTTAACTTGAGATTTTTAGAAATGCTGTTGCTTCATAAGGCAATTCTGGGACCTGTCTGGAAGTTCAAGTCCAAAACTTACTTCTATGTAAATATATTTGCTCTGTAATCTAATACTTCATCCTGTTTTCAGTCTATTTTCTTACTCAGTTTGTCTTTTATTCTAGATTCTTCCTTACTAAAGGTAGTGTGTCACATGCACTATGGCCTTTACTATAAAAACCCTAAAAATCATCAGCCTGATACATGGAAGTGAGGGCTATGTGATCAGATGAAAATGTCCAAGGCAGGATTACTGCTATCAAGAAAAGGGAAAAGACTTGTCATTCAGTAGCTGTAAAGACATCTAGTGCTTTAGAGTAAATTTGCTAACTGTTGGGCCTTAATTGTTACAGAAATGAGAACTGCAATGAGAACTACACAACTGATTTCATTTATCAGCTGTATTCTGAAGAAGGAAAAGGAGTTTTTGACTGTCGAAAAAATGTATTGGGCCATATGCAGCAGGTAAATAAAACCCTAGAAGTTACAGACAAGACTAACTTGGTATGCACAAAGTATATACACTACACTATTCAAGCATTCCAAACAAGTCTGACTCACGATGAAGGAAAAAAAGTGTGGAATTTTGTTTGTAGGCAACGCAGAAAGTTTTTTTAGCATCAGGTTTTACTGCATACCCTTTTTAAAAACTTAGGAAAAATGCATTAGATTATTTTATGAATTTTATTTTTATTCCTCTCCTGTCTGTATTAATAAATAATTCCACTTTTTGTCTTATAATTAATTGTAATACCTTCTTCATAATAAAATTATCTGCCCATCCATAATGTATCTGCCTCTTGAAGAGCAGATTTCATTAAGAAAACCTGTACAGATGGGTGTTTTTGTGGAAGAGACAAAAGTGAGCTTCTCTGTTGGCCTGTGTTACCTGCATTGCTTTATCTCACTGTGCAGCTGGTTGGCGGGCAAAGGGAGTTCCCAATTTGGCTACACTCATCAAGGAGGCTGAGGTGGAGGAAACTGCACAGTCCCCTCCATTCTTCTATGTGAGAACTAGTATTGATTCTGTGAGAGTTCTGCAGGTGCTGAACACAAATTTTAAACACCTTAGGTGGATTTAGGGGCTGAGGCTTTTGATTTGTTTTTCTAAGTGGGGGAAATAAGAGGTAGAGCAGGCCATTCAGAGATAAATGATGAAACAGACACCAATCCTAGTTTGATAATCTAACCAAGAATTCAATTTTCGCACAGGGTGGAGCACCTTCACCATTTGATAGAAATTTCGGGACAAAAATTTCAGCAAAAGCTATGCAGTGGATCTCCAAAAAACTGAAAGAAACCTACCGGAAAGGTGCAGAAATTTTTAGTGCAGTCTCTTGTTACTGTCTTTGTCTGTCACTACGTAAGATTCCTCCACTTTGCAAACATATGAATGTTTGTTAGTCAGCATATTCTTTCCCATCTGTTTTTATTATTCAGTAGTGCCTTGCTGTGCTTCCTGCTGTATGAGCATTTCCACTTGAGTGAGGTCAATAACTCAGTTATCTGTTTCATCATCCTCTTAAGCCAGTGTGATTGCAGGTTTTCATGTATGCTGGAATTGATGTTTGTATAGTTACATGTGTTCTTTTTTGTTTCATGCTGCCTTCATGGGAGACAGAAGGAGGTAATATATCATCTTCGGGAATTTTTGTAAAGCACTACTTCCTAAAATTTGATCTAAAACTGGATGCTAAAATTCAATCCTTTTGTTGTTTAATACAACTGTTATTTCATTGCTGATCACCAAAAGTTAAGCTAGAAAGTGAAGTTCTAACCCTATTAAAGCACTAATGATGTTTCATCATTCTTTTAAATAATCAGTAGCTGAAATTAGGCTACTGTAAGTTTTTTGTTCAGTTTAATCACAGAAAAAATGCTATTTGCCCTTATACATGTCGGAAAGATGCTGAATTATTTCATTCTTTTTAGGAAAAGTATTTGCCAATACCGATGACTCAGTTTGTTTGCTGGGAATGCGGAGACGCAACCTTGTTTTCCAACCTGTGGCTGAGCTCAAGAGTGAAACAGACTTTGTGTACGTATGCACTGCCTGTGGTAAACACCTCACTACAACCTGCCTTGCACCACTTCAAACAAACGCTTCCAAACACCTTACTGCATTTGCCTTAGGCCTGAATTCTGCCAGATCCATTTGGATTGTTTGCTTCTCTCTTGCCCTTGTGCTTTTACTTCATCTTCCTTACACTCGAGTCTCATGATGAAGTCTGGGACTCTGCTGTCCTGTGAAGTAACTTTCATGTGACTGCCTTTACCTTAATGACTAGAATTACTTTGCTTCCGTTTCAGTTCAGTGGGGCAGCGTTTTTGTTCTGAATTTGGTATTACGCTTAACATCTTCCAGTAAAATTTGTTCATTTCTTTGGGATTCTGTCCTTGATTCTCCTCATTTTGGGTCAGTGTTTTACATCCCCCCCATGATGGTCAATGCTTGGTTCCATTTATAAGGAAGGTGTTTGCCCTACCCCCATGTATTTCACCTGCCTGTTTTCCCCCCAGACACAGGATTCCCAAGGAGCAGTGGTGGCTGAAGCTGCGACCCCTGATGAAGATCCTGGCCAAGTACAAGACCAGCTATGATGTGTCAGACTCAGGCCAGCTGGAACACGTGGCCATGCTCCCAAAGGAAGCTGAGACCGGAGCCATCTAAACACACCACATTTAGATTGTTGTCATAGATGCACATTGTGAGTAACAATGCTTTAGAATCGTTAAAGCTTTGTTTTGTAACATTTAAATTATTGTTCCAGCACTTTATGTGAAACAAGACGTTCAGCTGTCACACAGATTTTGTCCTGTTTGTGTGTTACATTTGAAACAAACCCTTGCATCTAATGGAAAACACCAGTTACTGATACTGCCCTTTAACAAGCAAGTGCAACACCGTTCTATGCACTCCGTAAGTTACTCATCTACTGCACTTTGTTTCAGAGTACTTACACCCCAAAAATAAGTGTAGATGGCTAGTTCTTGTGTTGAGTTACAGGATGTGCTTAATGTTTCTGAAGTGAAATAAAATACTGTTGCAAACATCACATGTATGTTCACTTGCTTTTGAACAACCGGGGGAATAGCACTTGAAGGATTCTCTATAGACTCCAGTGAAGGAAAAAGAAACTCCCCTTTTCCTTCCTCAACTCTGCAAGTGTCAGTCACACCAGGGCACGTGTTTCCACTGTTGCTTCAGGATCAGGCTTGGAGTTGGAATCCTTTCCCCTTGTACAGGAATGATAAAACTAGTTCTTGGGGTTGCAAGTGGGGAGGAGCAGCTTTAGCAACTTGAGATTCACAAGGGTGTAACCTGGCCCTTGCTTCATGTTTCCTTTTTCTCAGAGCTTCTTTAAGATTATTAACACCCCCTACTGATCAGAAAAGGTAATGAGGCTGACAAACAGCCAAAAATGTTTTCTCCTGCCACTTCATGTTAACTGGACCTTCACAACAAGGTAAATACTAAATCATGGCAGACTGAAATCCGACTGAATGTTGCCCAAATTGTCAAGCTAAACTGAACTTTTATATAAAACAGACTCCCCTGATTGATTTGGGATACACCCACTGTACTGCACAGTCAGCTTGGTGGAATGTACTGTCACAGACTGCTCAGGCTGGAGGTGGCTTATGCAAAGACAGCTGGAATTACCACACCACAGAATGAAATCTGTCAGTATGAGAGACAGCTCTTTATATATCACACAACAGCAGACATGACTTCAACCAAAACACCATTTAAACCTAGAGTTCTACATATACAAAAATATTTCATTTATATAGTATTCATATGTGATTGGAGGAGTGAATCTTCAGTAAAAGATTAAAGTCTTTGCCATGCAGAGCATGTAATTCTTGCTCTCAAATACTGTATGGTTAGAAAATTTTTCACATAGTTATTTTGAGAAGAGGAGCATCTAACTGATTTGGTGAACACTGTTAAAAAACAGCAGTGAATATTTCAGTTGGACCATAGCTCTGCTAAAAGTTACTAAAAAATCCCTAATGGTGTAATCACAGATTGGCTTGTTTTCTGTGGATGTTCAGCTGCAAAGTCATCGTTTGACCCATGAGGGATCTTTGGTTATATCTGCATTTTCTGGGCCAAGTACAGCTTGACCACGAGTGCTCTTCCCAACTGCAAGGTACCTTGAAAAAAAGAAAAATAACCCATGAACAAGTTAGAAGCTGCCACATGCAGTTAACCACAGCTCTGCTATACAAGTTAAAAATACTTCCATCTCAGGAAGCATGTCCTTTGTTACATACAACTTCTGTTTTGCCCAGTCATCATAACAGTCTATCCTCAACTCTGTATTTGGCTGTAGTGGAATTCTTACATTACAGTGGAATGCAGATCTCAGATACAAAATGCTACAAGTGTAGCACCAACTCATAGTAGTCTGTTCATACTCCACACACTTTCTGGGCCTTTTGAAAGCAAATCAAACCCAATCACACAAATTCAGAGTGTAGGAGGGAGTTACATCTGCTAAACATGCAGATGTTTATAAAATAAGCAGGATATAATTAACATGTCCCTTTCTAGGTTACAGAAGAAAAGAAAGTAGTATGGAAGACCAAGGGAAGAAATCCAGCCACTTAATTATGACAACTGAACACAGGCTTACTTGTTTGAGACATCAACCAGGTTATCACTGCTGACAGCAAAAAGTTGTTCTCTGTGCGACTGCTTCATTTCATCAGAAATCCCATATAAGAAATGACCCATTCCTAGGAAAAAGAAAACAAAACCACACAGTGCTCTGGTGCACGGGAATCTCACAGCCACATGCAGGAATGAGAGCAAACTATGACAGGAATGTGTGCTGGAAAGGAATAGAGACTCCCATCAAGCCACTGTTCTGAGAGGATATCTAACTGAATAAAGCATCACAAGTTAAAACCAGGGTGAGGTAGTAACAGTTTCCTATTCAGGAAAAAAACAACTCTGTTTTGGCAAATGATTTAGTTCGTCAAAAATCTGAACATAACGGTGGCCCAGGAAACTTAAGACATAATTCATTCTGAACAGTGACAGTTCTTTCAAACAGCTTTTTAAACAAACTGCATTTCATGAAGCTTCTATTTTTAGAACTTTTTTTTCAATTTTCAGTCAATCGTGACATATCTGTAATGTGAAGGTTTACTCACATTTTTGTATTAAACACAGAAATCTGCATACAAATACTTTCAATGTTTTGTTGGAGTACTTGCCTGCAGCGTTTTAATACTAAATATTATCACTCCTTGAACAACCAGAGAACTCCAAAATAATCACAGAAAAGCTTTTTGTCAGGCAAATAACCATAGGTAAATAAAGGTGGCTGGGAGGATTTGAGTCAGCTAGTCCAACCTCCTGCCCAAGGCAGGGCTGACGTCCCAGCCAGGTAAGGCTTTCACATGCATCTGCAGGGCCCAGTGACTCAAAAGCATGAAGGGACAGGCGTTCCTTGCACCAGTTCCCAGGCCTCTGGAACAGCTCTCCTATTCAGTGCTCTGTTAAGATCTGTGTTCAAATGCCAAAGAATGTTCGTCATCCCTCGCTGACACCAACACCCAGTGTGCAGACACTGCACTCGTGTGCACCTCGCAGAGATTGCTTTTTAATTCCCCAGACCAAAACCAGACTCTGACAGGTAAAAAGCTTAAGTGTTCTTGTTTAAAAAGTTAGTGTTAATACAAGCACATATTAAAATAGCGCAAATCTTAACCTTATAATTCCTTTGTGTATAGGAAGGAAACATTATTTCAACTGGGCAAGTTTTGGATTGAAATTCAGCTGAGAGCAAGGGAGAGAGAGAAGTGAGGACAGCAAAGCTACATGTCAGTAAACTGAAAAGATAACCAATGCATCCTGAGTGTGCAGATCTGCAAAGAAGCTAACACGTTCCACCCCAGCAGACAGCCTTCTGTGCTTTAATTTCTTCAGAGAACATACACATGAAGGGCTAGTGACATTCAAAATCAATATGCCTGCTTGAGTCAGGAAAATAATCCTTCAGCTCTTTCTGAATCAGAGAACCAGTATTTCTTTTCATTTGTCTGCATATAATGCTCTCCAAACCTAAAATAATTTCCTCAATCTACCTCCATCTGACACAGAGGAGCAGTATGAACACAGAACTCCAGAAGAGCTGAGTGCATGAGGGCTTTCTGAAAGGGAGCAACAGGAACCAATGGGTTCATTTAAACTGCTATTATCTTTCATCTGCCAAACACAACTTTTATCATCTGACACAGTTTAGAAAACGATTTTCTTCACTTAAATTAAAAAACAAATAAACACTGACAGCCCTGGGAGGATGATGAGAATGTACCTTTGTCTGAGGGAGCTATTGGTGCATCCACAGCAGCAAACACTGCTAGTTTAGCTTCATCAATATCTTGCTGTGTGAATTCTCCAGATTTGGCCCATTCAACTGCCTTTTCAAATGTTTTCAAGGTGGCTAACGAATTTGGGTCCCTTAGAAGAAAAATAAAAAAATTACTTCAATGAAAAACTGAAAATTCATTTTTTCTCAATTAATTCATAATTTACTTATGCATCACACAAACATACGTGGGGAAAAATAAATTATAAACTTCCATTTTTTCATACAAAAAGAGGTCTATGGGATTTGGTTTTGTGTTTCTTTTCCAGAAGCAGTGTTACTAGCCAAGCAGATTTGGAATTTTAGATACACAGGTACAGAAATTCAGCTGCCTAAAAGTAGTTCCAAGATGGTGTAGAGAGAAGTGGTGTAATAAAAGCAGGTCAGGTAAGCCAGTGCTGTTCAGTGGGCTCCAAAAGCACCACTGCCATTACTGTCCACACCAGGAATATTTATGATATGCCCTATCTTCTCAGTTGCTTTTCTTGCCACACCTGTTTTTACTCTCTGTAAAACAGGTGCCACAGGTTAACTGCTACTGGCAAGTTAAGGATTACTGCCAGGACAAGTCCTACCTTGCTGAAGCTTCACACAAAGGCCAGGCTGCTCAAACCTCAGTTAGGAACCCTGGCCAAGCTCTGTGCCAGGCTGCCTTTGGGCTAGGGAAACAACTGAAGCCAGGACTCCATCCACACATTTCTAGTGGGGATTACAACTATAATACATACCTGCAGTTCAAATTTCATCTGAAAATGCCTTGGTAAATCAGATACAAGGTAACTGTTCAGGACTGGCAAGAGAGGAATAGAAAAGAAGGAGCAAGCAGTTCTAGCTCATCACCAGCAGCTTTCTGCTGTATTTTTGATGATTTCAGCCAGTCGCTTTAAGGAAGCTGCATATTTTCAAACTCAGGATCTTAGGGAACATCACCATTCTACTTCATGATCTCAATTTTAGAGTAATCTTAAATTTCCTTTTTTAGGGCCTCCTTAACCCAGAAAAAAAGTAAGTGAATGCCAGTTAGTGAGACAGTAAACACGAAGTGCAGAGGTGCAGCAGCACTGAATCACTCAATTTTATCCCTTTTATTTCACTTCATCTTGAAAGGCTGCTACAATGAAACCAAAAAGAAGACAGCCAAATGCACGAGTGGTCCCCTCAGCCATCACGAGGAAAGAAGCACAGTTACCTGTAGGAGTAGAATGTGAATATGCCATTGGGACTAAGTTTAGCACCTCCACCATAAGCCCCTCCTTTCTCTCTGATTTCTGTGTGTAGGAATTTAGCTGTCATCAACCGTGCGAGAATTCGAAGGCTGAAATGAGAGCAATAGAAGCACAAAGATGTGAACCAGGCAACAGTACCAGTCTCAACTGCCTCTAAAGCTCATCCAGATCCCCATTTACAATGCACTGCTTCTTGTAAACTATGACAATCACAACAGCAATACTCAGTATTTAGTAATAGCTGAATAATGTCCCATCACTGTATGAGGGGCACTGAACTTTGCTGCATGCAGTAGGACTGTCAACTCAGGACATGTCCAAGTAGGCAGGGCTGTTTATTCCAAGGTAGGGGATAGTAGCCCCTCAGTACTTAATCAACATTTACAGGGCTGCTCGGAGCCCAGCCATGCAACAGTTGCTTCGTGAAGATTTTGTAACAAATGCATTGCAAATAATTTTCTATCAACACTCCATTTTCTGCAGTCAGTCCAACCCTTTCCATTTTGTTTTGTTTTGTGCTGTGCAAGCTCCCTGATGTTCTGCTTTGCACCTGGCATAGTCTGCAGCTGTGTAGGGAACTGTTCGAATGCATTCCCCAATGTAGTTCACTGGGAAGGGAAGTACAAAGTGGGTCTTCATCTGGCATGGCTTGAAAGTAGGATCCTAGGAGAAGAACACATTATTGTCACAGTTAGCAGCAGAGACAATTTATCCATCTGAGAACTCTCACTTTTTTGAGAGCTAGGAAATTCTGCCAAGCATACAGACACAAATGCTACTCCTGCCCTGCAACCAGGGACATTTTGCTTGTGCCCGTATCAGCAAACCAGTACAAAAAATTGCCTTGGAAAACTAAAGGAGAGGGACACCATACAGCAGCTACCAATCCTTGCATCCCCATTTCTCAGTCCTGCAGACGTGAAATCATTACCAAGGATTTTGGGTTTAGGCATGGATGTGCTTTGATTGAAACAGGTGTTTATAATTCTCCACTTGTAACACATGTACATGTACATTGTATCCCAATCCATTCATTCTAGACATTGAAAATAAGAGTCAGAAACAGTATGCCCATAAAAAAGTAAACTATTTATGACAGTAGCTGTAGTATAAATACCTGCTCAAACATCTCCTGCAACAGACTCTATTCTTCCTTACAATCTCAATTCCAAATTTCCAGTCCTCTTCATGTCTCTGGGTCTGCAGAGCTCTCTCCTTTGCCTCTTTCACACATCTGCTTGTGTGCTCACTTAAGCACAAGCAGATCCTTACACACCTCCAGTGCTGCTATTTCAGAACTCCCCATCCTTTCTTAAATTCAGAAATCCCATTCCCAGACCCTCACATAACTGGCTGGGCCAAGCGTATTTACAGCCAGCCAGCACTGGGCTGAGCTCTCTCTTCTGAAAGGGGAGTTCAGGGTATGCTTTTCATTCCTGTAGCCAAATACAGACCTTCATTTTCACCTAATTCACTAATGCTCTTCTGTCAGTGTCATTCACATTCAGAATAATTTAGGGAGGAGACCAAGGAAAGGAAGGGAATAACTGGAAGTGATTAAGTTTGATGGTTAGCTGTGGAACTGAAGGGCATGAATTATGTTTCAGTGCTGTGATTCTGTAACAGCTGAAGATGAACCATTACTATCAGGAACAGACCTGTAATACCAATATCCCCCATCAATAATGTACTTACATTAACTAATTTCCTTGTGATCTGCAAGCCACTAACCATTTCACTCCCCACAGGTTTCACTTCTGAAGATTTCTGCAAGAGAGCCAGTCCTCATATTAAAAGATGATTTAACAATTTAGACCAAGACTACCAAAAATGCAACCCCTTCCACTCAAACCTCTTTAAGGCAATCATCAAACCATGCCTTCACAACCATAAGCAAGGAACTCAATTGCTTCTTTATATTTCCTAAACAAATGCAAACTAATTTTCTTCCAAGAGTAATCTGACGTTGAGAGACACCAAGACCCAGATTAAATTAGGCCCGTGAAGTTACAAACTATCATTTCACTCATGAGTAAGGAACCAGGACCTTATTCCAGTTTAATGAGAAATTAAGACATCTGTCTAGTGACAGAGCAGATCCTTTGTCAACTCCACTGAATCAAGCATATTTTCTGCCAAATGTCCCGAACACCCTGATAACAAAACAAACTCATATGCAACTGAGGAACTGCACATCATGCCCTATTTGCTTTTGGCCAACATTTCAAGTGAAGCTCAGCTAAAAAAGAATTACAGTTTTATGCAACAGGGAAAGGAAGAAATTCTTTTTCCCCATCCCATGCCACAGAAGTAACCCCAGGGTAAGGCCTAACAGCTGATCTGCATTTTTTGTGTCCACTGTGCTGCAGTGATGACACTCCATGGAAAAACAGAGCAGCTGATCATGGAGATGTCTGGCAGATTTCTTCAGACATCCTTACATGGACACAATATCCGAGTTCAAACCTTTCCTGATTGCACAATGGTATTGACACGATCAAGTCAACTGTATTTGATGCCCTAATCACAAATGACAATTCCTCACCTCAATCACATGTGGACGAACAGGTTTTCTCTCTTTTTTGCTTCTGGCTATGCCCTTTAGAAATTTCTCTACTTCTTTAGATGCTTCTGGTATCTGCTGAGGTGCTGCATTCACAGAACATCTATCAAAAATACATATCAAGTTTTTAAATATGGTTTTGTGTTTTCAGAGGGTCTTTTATAATTTGTACCACTTTGTCTTTCTAAACATTTTCTATTAAATCATCAGAATGTTAGGTGAGTGACCTCAGGTAATCATTAACAAAGAGAAAGGCAAAATACTCAATCTAACATCTAATGTGAAAAAAAAAATAAAATACAGTCCAACTGCTGTTCTTTAGCTTGACCTAGAACACTTTCAGACCAAAACAGTAGCTGTGTTTGAGCAGTAGCTGTCAAACCACTTCTGTGCACAAGACAGAAGTAGCTCAGTTTTGCAAATAAAAGCATCTCTGAAGGCAAATAATGCTCTCTGTATCCTCTCTTTACAGACAGCCCTAACATGGTTTTGAATTGTACAGATATTTGCATAGTTTCATTTATCATTTCATGCTTTAAAAAACAAAACTTTGCAACTTACAACACTTCAAACAGACCCATTTTTGGAACTAATGCATTTGACATTAAACACCTTAATGTGCTCTCTTTTACTTTTTCCAATATATGTACAAAGCAAGTTTCAGAATGTCATTGCTTTCCTTTTAAGAGCAAAACAAAAATCCAAACCAAATTATATTCAACTGTTACAAAACAATATTACAGTATTTGTCTAATGGGCACCTTGAAGGGAAAAATAAAAGGCAGATTTTTGACTATTTTGATTATTTCTGTAAAATTGCACAGGTCACTTACAATCTTTGGGTACAACTGCTACCTATAAAATTTGCTGTAAGTTTCTCATACCACTTAAAAACTGAACAAAATGAGCTACCACAGCTACTGCACTGTAAGCAAGGAAATTTAAATTAACATTTCTGTAGTTTTTCCACGGATGTCCCATTTCTTAAAGCCCCATAATACCATGCAGTGCACTGAGAAAGGCATATCCACAGGCCATGCCTCTCTTTAACCAAAATGCTCCTTTTCTTTTTAGCTCACCTGATGTTGTCACTGTTTAATAAATACTTCTTAATGCGTGGTAGTTTGCGTAGTATTGGTTTAATATCAGACATTTCTGCTATTCTCTTCATCAACTTCACCTGTGCAGGAAGGGAAGACAGAAATACCACAGATTAAATCAACAGGAAGAATTAACAAAAACCAGCCTGTAATTCCACAGTCTAGGATTTGGGCCTTGCAGAAGGGCATTATTAACTTCTCACCTGATCCATCCCACTGAACATTTCCTGCAGCTCTCCAGAAGGTGTAAGGTTTTTGCTGGCTCTAATAGAGGCATATAAATGCCCACAATCTGGAATGCCATTTGACAGCTCCTGGGCAGTTTTCTTAACCAGCACTCTGAAATGTTCTTCCTCCTCAAATCTTGGGCTGAAAAAAAGAGTACAAGCAGGTCTCATGCAAAAGGACACCAATGAAATTTATTTTACTGAATCATTCATCATCCCAAGTTCAACAAAGTGCTTTTAAACTGTTGGTTGTCCATTTAATCCACTCTACAGTCATGCTTTTGATGCAATACATATGTTTAGAGTGACATTAGAGATAGAATTATGAAAATAAATCCCAAAGTCGGATCACTAAGAAGAGGAGAATGGTTGGGGGAAGAGTGAAAAAGAGAACCCCAAAACACATGCAAACCCACAAACAAACAAACCCCAATGTACTGTACTTGTTAAATATTTCACTCCATAAATTCATCATGTCTGGCAGATTTCTATCCAAGCACAGAGATGAAAAGAGCACACCCTGAAGGAAAAAAATAAACAAAACACAAAAAACCCTTCACACAAGACAACCACAGCAATGGCCCAAGAAATGCACAGTAACTTTTCATGTAAGTGATGCAATGATGCCAACCTAATGCTACACATCACAAAATCACTCTAATGCAGACTGTGCTACTGAAGTCAGAGAAGACATGAAATGAGATTGCTCTTCTTGCAAAGCAAGCCTGCTAGTTTCTCAGTTTCTTCTCCTCAACAACAAGCAGCAGATCAGACACAAAATTTCATATTTTTTCCCCCATAAAGTACAAGTACTGTTCTGGGGTGCACCTTTCTCCAAGGGAATTCCATTAATTTAACTCCAGGATCCAGAGGGAGCAGACCCCCAGCAAGTTTGCAGAAATCTCAAGAAATATTGCCAGAGCTGTTATGCCCAACACACAGATCTATGATGCTGCCAACAGTGACACGTTAACAGAAATCCCTGTGTGTAAAACTACACTATTCCGTCCTCTACACTTTGCTTCCAAAATACTTTGGAGCACTCAAAAATATGGTGAGAGATGCTAGCGAAGCACTGCCTTAGACAGAACACCCACATCAAGCACTCCCCAAACAGAAAATACTAAGTTACTGTAATTATCTAATTTATATCTTACAAAATAGGCAGGGGTCCTTTCATCCACAGTTTTCAATGCACATTAGCTTGACCCTCTACTTAGAAGCCCTGACTGACCTATAACTACGGAACTATTACTGCAAGTGTAACATCTGCAATGTTATGATTAATTTACCTGTTCATAGACATCCAGGTGTGAATCATCTGGAATGATATGTGGGCTGACAGACATACCACCTGTTTTTAGTTCTATTTTCTGGGCTTGTTCCCTGTAATCAAGAGCTCCACATCCCATCCTGTGAAAAGCAAGAGAGATTTGTTTCCCTTTTCAGTGTATGCCAAAAACAAAATCCATGCAGCATTTGCAAAGTAGTCTGTTTAGGACAATACAAATTTAGCAACTAAACAATTTGGGCATTATCAAGCAAACCTAATACTTCATGCTTTATAAAAGCTGTCCACCAAGCTTTTCAACTAAAACATCCTGCTAATTCAAAATTCTGCATTAAAAAGCATGCTTTATGTGCAGGCTTGCTACCAATATCCATTAAGAACATTAACAAAATCATGTAAGTTGTTTTCATCAACAAAAACATATTCCTCCCAGCCCAGGTCACTTGTTCTGCTCTGTGCTCCTCTTTCCCCTGTGATGGGATCACTCTTTGTCCCCACAAGGAAAAATTGCACCAGAAGTCTACTCAAGCAAAAAATTTAATCTCTTTTAGGCTGTTTCTCATTTATAGAAATTTTTCAATCTGTTGAGGGAATGCTTGTGTTGATGCTGGGAAAAAAGGCAATGTAGAGACTGGTGGAGAAGCGGAAACAATCTAGCAACACTGAGGAATTAAGAAGACAATTTTCTGCAGGAAACCAACTTATCAGCCTTTCCCTTTTATAGTAATAACAGATGCTGGAATTATTAAAGGCAGTGCTAGCATTTTGGCAAGCTGTATTACTTGGCTGTTGCTTCAGCTTCCAAGAAAGTAAACCTCTCACTTGGTAATGACGCTGCAGAAGAGTGGCACATATGGCTTGAGCTCCTCAGGAAGTGTGTTCAAGCTGGAAACAGCTCGGAAATAAACCACCCCATTGGTTGGCTGAGCACAGTACTGGACAGGAATTTCATCAGCTAGGGATAATAAGAAAGCAAAGAATAACCAGCAGCTTCCTACTACAAACACACAAAAGCAAAATGATTTCTTACAAGAACATCTCATTAAGAATAATTTTCTGTTGGTGTTTCAGAGCCACTTGGTGTTTAAATTTTGCACATTATACTGAATGCACCTGAAGGGTTTTTCTGTATCTGTCCGTGGTAAGGTAATGGGCACCTGGACAATTTGAAAAGAGAATTCTTCTAACAGAGGTCATATTTTAGAGAGAACATTACAATAAAAAGTAGTAACTTGTTCCTGAACAAGTCAAAAAGTTTTTCTTCCTTATTTTTGCCTTCATCCATTCAAAAATTGAGGAAAGCAGTTTCTTGTACTGTATACTCTTCCTAAGCCAGGCCATTAGAATATAGATATTGGAATTTTCATGAAATCAGGTAATTTTTTGCAAGTTTTTTTGAAGAAAAAGATCTGTTAGAAATATATTACAGAACAGTATTACCCTGCAAAATTTTGACAGAACTGTAACAAAATCAGATCTACTATCTCCTATCAGTTCCTGGGGAAACCGCTACCAAAGCAGGGAAAAACTTGCACCTAAGTTATGAGGAATGACAGTAACTCATTTTTTTCCCATGGCTCCTGTATGTTGCATTCTGTAAAAAGCAGGTAGGGAGGGACTGCAGCAAGGAAGGCTTGCTGCCCTAGCTGCCCAGAGTTGGTAACCTGGGTAAGCCTTTGGAAAGTGGGGAGATTGCTCAAGAGCACTGAATGTGCCAGCTGGAGACCGCTCTGACTGCAGGGCAAGGTGGGAACATGCCTGGAGCAGGGAGCTGCCGTCAGGAGCTCCTGTCCGCCCTGGGAAACCAGGAGGCTGCTCCATGCTGCCCCTCAGAGGCGACGGCTCTGCGGATCCACTGCCACGGCTGCCCAGACGTGCTGGGCTGGAGAGGAGGGAAAAGAGCACAACTGTGGGCCACAGAGCCAGGCAAGGGCTGGGCAAGGGGCCACAGCCGGGCCAGCAGCCAGGGAATAACCCAACAGCACTGCTCTTTGGAACATGAGATAGTGGTGACACTAACCTGTGAGTGCTGTCTCCAGCACAGTAAAGGGGATTTTGGGCTCGATGTCGGACACTTTTAAAGCTGGGAGACAAGAGGTATCCTGAGGTTTGCTTTGAAGAGCAATTAATTCCAAACCTAGGAAGGAGAGAATACCAAATTGTTATTTTCAGCTTGTAATGAAAGTGCTGTCAAGACCTAGAACCTGCTGAGATGATGCAGGCCAGAAAATCTCAAGAGTCTTCTATCAGCAATTTTGCAAATATTTTACTAAAGCAAATTCTGCAGATTATCATTTAACAACAGCAAAGAAAACATTCTTGTTAGATTCTTTTTTCAATCCCATCTTCACAACCTGTTTACAGTAACATGAAATTTAATCTTTAAGTGACACCTGCCAGTCTGTCCTGTCACTCAGTTCTGCAAGCATTGACCCAGACCTGGCAGATAAGAAGCTTCTTTCTAACCCAATCCGCTCCAGTTCTTACTCAAGTGCTCTGTCAGAACACTGATGCAGCTAAATTGTTGTGATTACTTTCACATTTCAGACTTTCAGATACTAGCTGGTCACCTCTGAGTACTCTCCAATTTATCTCTGTAAGTAGAAAGCCTCCTCTGATTTTGTGCTCCCCTATCTCCTGTCACACACCAAAGCTTCAGAAGATTAATGCCACATTTTTGGAGGATTTCTGTGACTAGACACTGCTTTAACAAAATTAGATGACTGCCCACAGTTTTCAAGCGTTAAGTTATTCTCCAGTATAAGTTAAACCCAGCATTACTTTTGTAGTTGGCTTTTTAACCAGAAAATAGAAGAAATATAATTACAACTATAAGTTTTACAGGAACATGGAGCAGACCTCACACTCATAAATAAAGAGCTTCAAGGTACATGATATCTAAATATCTGAAGAGAGTGCCAAGAGGATGGAGCCAGGCTCTGCTTGGTGGTGCTGAGCAAAAGGACAGGAGGCAACACACAGAAAGTTATGCACAAAAAAGTTCCAACTGAACATGAGGAAGAGCTTCTTTACTGTGAAGTGACCAAGCACAGAACGGATTGCCCACAGAGGGTGTGGATCTCCCTCATTGGAGATATTCCAGAACCCCCTGGATGCACTCCTGTGCCACGTGCTCTAGGATGTCCCTGCCTGAGCAGGGAGGCTGGCCCAGATGACCCACTGTGGTCCCTTCCAACCTGACCCATTCTGGGATTCTGTGAACTCATCTTCCACTCAGTGCAAGTTAATGTGGGAAAGAATAAACAGATTGGTATTTTAATACAATTTCCTTTATTCTACCCTAATGAAGACATTTATCATTCTATTTTTGTGCGTTAAAACTACTGGAATATACCGACCATACACTGTAGTGTAAGCACTGCACAGCCCTGTAACACGTATACACAAATTTGCAACAAAAAAACCCCATCCCTTTCTGAGCAAATGCTGGAGAGTGCCTGAGAATTTAAGAAATTCTACAGAACAACAGCTAAAGAATGATTATACAAATAAAAATGTGAAAAAGCAAGCTAACCTTTTTCAAAGATTTGTGTTTTTTCTTCTTCAGAAAGTGCATTGACCTTTTTTTCCAGCTTTTCTGCTTCCATTTTTGCTTGTTTATCATGGTAGTCCTCCTCTGGACTCATTGAGAGAGTCAATTTGTGTGGATTATCCTGCAGAAATATATCCCAAAACAAAGCATTAATTCTGAAGGCAACTTCCCTGCCTCAGATTATTGCTCCATCAGCAGCAAACAGCCTGTGCATCATTTGGCTTGCACGCTATCTAAAGTATCACAGCCACACAGACTGAACCTTGGTTTCATACAGAACAAGCTGCTGTGGGGAAGAGGCTGCTCACCACAAGAACAAGCACCAACAGCCTTCTGCTAAGTTTCAGTCTGGAGTCAGAATCCTTCAACAGCACACAGTACTCATTAATTTAATTAAATCCAGGTTAAACAACTGTGCGTAACGCTACAGAGCTACATGCTCTAAGTTTTATCTGGAGGGTGTTCTAAGATGGGGCAATTCTGTTAAATGCAGGAGGGTTTGATTAAACACCTCTTTCAACCTGCCCAAGCTTGAGTGCACAGAGATCCCATATGATGTAGAATATGCATGCCTTATCCTGCTCAGAAATGTTTTACACATCAGTCTTGTGTAAAGAACTCCAGGCATTATGCAATTGTCATAACTGCTGCTGAATTCTTCTTTGTTTATACCAGACTGTGGAATTTTAATATCAAAATTACTCAAGCAGCTCCCATTTTCCATAATAGGAAAGGAAGGCCAGTCAAAAGACAGTGACCTCAAAAAACGCCCACTTCAATGTAGGAGTCAAACAGTAACATCTGGCACTGACAGACACCGATAATTTGGGACATTGTAATCAGATTCTGTTTTATGAGTTCATCTTCCCCATGCCTGTGTGAAAAGACTACAGAAACCCGACTACAGAGTTAAAGAGGGAAACACAAAATTAATCAGCCATAGTAAAATGGACAGGATGAATGGCATTCTTCCCTTGCTGCCTGTCTGCTTTAATAATTTCCCAGCACAAGGTACAACAGTGCAAAATCTTATGATGTGAGAACACCCAACTATTCTCTTCACTTCCTACCAAGATGTGCCTTTGCCTCAGCCCCCTCAACAGAACTGTACAGTAAAGGACATTCACAAAAATACTGCACTTGTATTTCTTCCCTACAGAAGCCAAAGCTTTAACAGCTCCCTACTACCTCCAGACACTAGTCAATGATCTTAGGAAAACTGATTTCAACTGATGTCACTGTCTCTCGCTGCTTTTGAGTATATTAGAATCAAGATTTACTCCAATCAGGGTGACAGCTACTTTTAATAAATCTGCCTTTCAAAACAAACAAGTTGACTAGGGAAAAAAGAAAAACCCAAACAAAAACCTACCAAAAAAAAGCAAACAAACAAAACAAAGGCAATGGAACGAACCCCACAAAAAAACACACCACTTTTTTATTGCTATCACTGGATTTTTTTCTATTTTTGTTTTTTTTTCTGGAATTTTTCTGGAACTAATTCAGGGCTTCAGAACTAATTCAGCATTATAATGTCTTTACTGCTTATTTTTTATTTCTGCAAAAACTCCAGAAGAACATATGGAAAGGAAAAGAAGAGAAAGAGCAGAAAGTAATTGGCATTGACAGCAAAATTCAGATAGCAGTTAAATGAACATGAGGAACACCAAGACAATCTTACTTGTAACCAAATCCTTTGCAAGGAAAAGGAGATACACCTTGCTACATCAATTCTAAGGAACACATAACTAGGTCCAAAATTTTCTGTTCACATCTGAACTTCTCATCAGGAAAGAGATGTGCCCTTCTATATGAATCACAGTTTGGTAAAACACTAGCATTTGATCAGTGTTCTAGTAAATGCAGGTCCAAAAAACCAGCCAGATAATTTCTTTTTCCACTCTGGAAAGTGAAAACTGAAACCATTAAAATTAATGTTTCATTTGAATATGTTGCCATTCAATCTACTCCTAGAAACAGGCAATATGGTGGTATAAAATTAGCCTTCAGTTTAACTTCAAATACAAAACTGTGATTTAAAAATTAATGCAAGATAACTTTCCGTAAGTTTGCCTACCTTGAAGTATGTTTTAACTTTTTCCTGAAGAAATCTGGGATTTTCTTTAAGACACTGCCTGAACTGAGAGACTTTATCTGCAATCTTCAGAAGCTCCACTGGATCCCCATCTTGATTCCAGCAGGAGGCTATGTACTGAACAGGAAAGAATAATTAGGTGAGCAGGACAATCCAGCTACATTTCTCTAACTGACAGCATCCATGCTCCAAAACCACCTTAACACTTACACTTGAATAGCAGACACAGAATGAGTTGTCTTAATGTAGCTGTAGGGGAAAAATATTGTCTAGATAAAGGTTCTATTTCATCATCACCCATCCCCTGTTCTCTCCATTCTTGCCTCTAATTTCACCATACCAAACCACCATTTTTTAAATTACTTTTTTTTTTTTTGCATAGCTGTGCATATCTGGAAATATACTGTGATATTCTTTAGTCCTTCACATTAAAATTAATTTTCCAGCTCAAGAAAGAAGGAAAACAGAAACTGGCAGTAGAGACAAATTAGTACAAACGTACTACAGTTTTGTATCAGCTAGCTGAAATTATTTACAGGAAGGTGACTAAAATGCGAAGTATGTAAATCAGATGAAACTTTGGAGAAAGAAAATACTAAATAACCAGAAATATCCCCAGGATATTTCTTTTATTTTCTAATTTGAGTTTGCTTAAGTTGCTATTTAAAGTTCTCCAAAACACTACAAATGCAAGATACTAAAAGTTTCTCTATTTCTACTCTGTGAGAATAGAGAGAAAAACAAAAACAAAGCAAAGTATAAAAATCCCAAGACACATATAATAAAAAAACCAAACTTTAAAAGGCTTTATATAGAGAAATAATGCATAGTAACTGTCAAATCCACTTTCTCTTTTCTCACGTCTTGAACTACAAGCAGGTTCATAAACCTTCAGCACTTTTCGGTATGAACTGTTTTTATCTATTCTGTGGAAATTCCCTAATATGATACAAAGTATAATATTCTTTTAGACCATGCTTGAGCTAATTCTCTTGAAATAAATGTAGTCACTCCTTACTTGCTGCTGCTGTGGGGTCATTACAACACTTCAGTCCTGGTTCCCAGTAGGCAGCATAAAAGTTTAACCATGTATCTAAGAGCACTGTCCCAGGAGTTTTTGAACACTGACAGGCTTGGGGCCATGACCACTTCTCTGGGGTCACAGTTCAGCCCTGGCTGGCAGCTCAGCTCCACACAACCACTCACTCTCTGCCCCTCTGCAAGATGTGGGGGGAGGATCAAAAGGGTGAAAGTAAAGGAATTCCTGTGTTAACAGGTAAAGCAAAAGCTGTGTGGAAGCCAAGGAGTTCATTCCCTGCTTTCCACAGGCAGATAGATGTTCATCATCCCCAGGACAGCAGGGCTCCATCACATATACTGTGACTTGGGAAGACAAACACCATCACTCCAAACATCCCCTTCTTTTTTTCTTCCCTCAGCTCTTACTGCTGAGCATGGTGTGAGATAACCCTTTGGGTGTCCCCTCCCAGCTCCTTGCCCCTCCTGGCTGGTGGGGTGGGGGGACAAGCAGAGAAAGCCTTGACATTGTGCCAACACTGAGCAATAATGAAAACACCCCTGTGCTATCAGCAAACCCAGAACAAAGCCCCCTTCCAACCACTGGGAAGAGATTTAACTCTCTCCCAGCCACCTGGGAGAGCTTGTTCCAATGTCTGACCACCCTCTTGTGAACAGCTTTTTCCTAATATCAAAACTCATGTCACCTATCTTGGCTTTCACAGGATTTATGAAAATCCCACACAACATCCTTCATTGTTAGATTGGAAAGATATGGATTTGGCTGGATGGTGACATGCAAGCAGTTGCATTCCAATGGCCAGCATCCAAAGGGAGATCAGTAACAAGCACTGCCTGTTCCTCAGGGGTCTGTACTGGGCCCAATACTATTCAACACCTTTATCAATTACACAACCAGTGGCACTGAGGGCACTCACAGCAGGTCTGCAGGCAACACCAAATTGAGAGGTGTGGTGAACACTCTGGAGGGAAGGGATGACATCCAGAGGGACCTAGACAGGCTTGAGGAGTGCACCTACATGAACCTCACAAAGTTCAAACAAGGACAAGTGCAAGTTCCTGGACTGGGGCTGGGGAAATGACCAATAATGAGTACAAGTTTAGTGATTTAAGGTTTGAAAGCAGACATGTAGAGAAGGGCTTGGGGATATTGGTAGATGATAAACTGGAAATGAGACCACAATGTGTGGTCCCTGCCCAGGGAGCCAACTGTATCCTGGGATGCACCAAAAGACTCCAGGCCAGCAAGCCTGCCCCTCTACTCCAGTCCCGTTAGAGCCCACCTCAAGTACTACATCCAGCCCTGGGGCCTGCAGTGCAAGACACACATTGACCTGTTAGAGGAGATCACAGGAGGACCACAAAAATGATCAAAGTCCTGAACACCTGTCCTACAAAGACAGGCTGAGAGACTCGAGGCTGTACAGCCTGGAGAAGGAAGGGGCTTTGGAGAGACCTTACTGTGGCCTTTCAATATATGAATGGGGCTTATAACAAGAGACTTTTTACACATCCTGTACAGACAGGACAAGAACAATGGTTTTATACTGAAAGAAGGCAGATTTATATTGGACATAAAGAAGAAATTCTTTACTGTGAGGGTGGTGAGAGAGTGGAACAGGAGCTGACAGAAGCTGTGGGTGCCCCATTCCCTGGAAGTGTTTGAAGACATATCAGAAGTGCTCTGAGTAACTGGATATAGTGAATGATGGCCCTGCTTATGGAAGGGAGGTTGGAAGTGGATGATCTTCAAAGGTCCCTTCCAACCCAAATCATTCTATGGTTCTAAGATCACTTTAGTTATAATTAGGTCTCTATAACTAGGCCCTCATCAAAGTGTGCTTCTAAAATGTGACTTCAGGGAAACAAACTGAAACATAACTCCCCTCTGCAGGAATACTAACACTAAATGCTGCAAGACTGATCTTTAAAAGCAATAAAAATTCTAGAGCTTTCTTTTCTAGAATGAAGGCATAGCAGTTGAATCAATTTCAAGACTTAAAAATGTTGAGTGATAAAGTTATATGCGTATTTCATCAGATAGAATTACAACATCTGAAGATGTGCCAGAAAGTACTATTAAGGTCAGGCATATTTTGCCAGATTTACCATGAAACATGACAGGCACTTAAATATCCACAATTTGCCTATTTGGCTGCATGGCAATCTGATTTGAAACAGCTTTTCTTTGTGCTCTCCCATTTACAAATCTCTTGTTAATCCAAGGGTCTGTTTCTTTGCCTAACTGTATATATCTAGGAATTAAAACCTGCTCATGCAAAGAATATACATCACCTGAGAGACAGAAAGGAAAAGAGCCGCTGAGGAACTGAAGCTGCTGCAGAGTGGAAAGGAACAGACGAAAATAAAGAAAGAATGGGTGCAGGAGACCCTGATTTCCATAGTGGCAACGAATACCACACCTCACTCATTCCAAATATAAGATGACTTGCAGACTTCTTCAAGACACAACATTCTGCTGTGGAATGGATTTTCTGTAACAGTTTGGTATTAAAATCTGAGGCCAAGAATTGCATTTGTGTACATTTTCCCTTGTGAATCAAGAAATTAACTTACAGCAATACAATCCTAAAGTCCACAGAAAAATACAGTCCTTCTATTTGTCTTTTAGAAAATACACAGCCATCTAGCCAGAACATACAGCTCCCCGAGCCAGTATGATATGCCCCTCGCAGAAGTACCCAGTGCTACAACAATCAAAGCTGCTGTTCAGGCAAAGACGGCTCACTGCCTGATTAACTCATACAGTGGGAAGTCCACAGACAGTCTGACAGCTACTGAAAAGGAAGAAAGATGTACACAATATGACAAAGGAAGAGCCCTTAAGTGGAAAGTTTTACGTATCAGTAGCCAACAAAATAACCCTGTATTTTTTGAAGACACAGGTAGTAGATTATTTTTAACTGTTCTTAAAAAAACCACACACACAGACTTACAGATGTCAGGGCAAGTCCAAAACTTGTAGACTGATGCTTCAACTGTATTTCAATTTTGTGAAGTAGAGCTTCAATCCTATCTTCCTCAAATCCTTTCCTTTGGGAAGGGGTGATGAGAGAAGGAAATCATACCCATTAACACTAAGTGAAGTTATGAAAATTAATTACTAGATCGATAGAGGAAGCATTACAACATAACATCTTTCACACTGAATTAAAATTGATATGAAATAATCTAATCATGCTGTCATTGAGAGAAACTGAACTAACATGAGTAAACCCCTAAAGGTTATGTTGATGAGAGCAAGGTACAATACAGGAAGTAGACACAAGTTTTAAGAGTATTGAACAATATTACTTCTGCTTTAGTGCCTTTATTGTAATGTAACTAGATTTTTAAGGCATGTAATTATATACAAGTCTGTGTCATTATGAGCCCATATATTATTATTTTAACTAGGAGTATTCTTAAAAATTTAGCATTACTCACGCAATAACTTCATCCACTGTTCTATCAATTATCTGCTTCACAGTAACAATGTCTCTTTCAGCAATACCCTGTAGACCCACACTGAAATAAGCCTCTCTTGTTGAGCCATTAAACCTAGAATAAAACACAACCTAGTGTTGTCACAATCTAGTGACAAGTACTAGAACTTAAGCATTAAAGCTGCCAACAAAGGTGGGAGAAGGGAAAAAAAACACCCATTTTTTCCACATATACAAACACATAAGATTTGAAAAGCTAGACAGAAAGTAAAATAATTACCAAAGAGGCAAGAAATGGAACTTACAAGCATTTTTTGTTCAAATTTAGTAGTAGTAGCCACTTTTAAGAAAAACTACAGCACAGGGTTTTAGAGAAAGAAAAACAACTACAGAAGTAAAGCTTTTTTTTCTCTTCATCTTCCCATTCATCTGTAATTTCTTTCAGGTAAAGAAGTCTCTCTTTTTAAGGTGAAAATTTTAGCATGTTACACTAAACACACGCGTTCTACTTAGGCAGGTGAGTGGAACAGTACTTCTAAAGCAGTGTTTGTAAAGTGGTTATGGTGAAGTTTTCAATGTTTGCTGCAATTATTATCAACTGTATTAAAAAAAAATATTAACAGTAAAGACAACTTTGTCCTAGCTATCAGGCAGGGCTAATCACAGAGCTCATCTTTAGAGAAACAAATTGGCACTAGCAGAAACACAGAACACCTAGCAGTTGAAACCAAAACCAATAAAAAAAACAAAACAGGTGCTTATGCACTTGCAAACAACCACTACTACACATCTAAAAACCACAGAAGGAATTCAATGGCAGATTCAGGCACTGGCTTCTGCAATACTCATCTCTGGACTCAAAGTTCTTCTTGTAGATTCATCACTGCAGTCATTGAGGCAAATTAAAGCCAGCTCACTGAACAGTTCAACTATGCATCAATCCAGCCAACCTGGAAAAGGACCAGCTGACAAAAAATACAACTTAATCCCTACTTCAGCATCTAAAGATGAATTTCTACTACCAAGCCCTGGAATATTAAGATGTCTACATGGCACAGGACTTGCACAAAGCCAATTACTTCATGTAGAGACAGGTCAAGCCAGACAGAGCAAGACATTAAAATCATGGGTGAGCATAAAAAGGTTTCCCACTCAAACACATGAGAGAGTCACTGGAGAAAAAGGCATGATTTTTGTCATTCTCAAGTCTAGAAATCAGTCAGATGAATCATGTCTGGAAAGCACATCTGCCTTTGTGCTGACAAAAAAGGCAAAAGGTGATGAGCAGCTGAGGCCAAGTTCAGTGCAGATAATGCACCCATCGAGGCTGCAGCGCACAGCGTACCCAGGAGATGGGCTGGGAGCTGCAGCAAGTGTCAGCTGAAATACCCTTTTGTACTGAGGTGATGGCAAGTTAACAGCACCTGACTGGACAAAGGCCCACTTGTGACAAACCTACCTACCACTAAACCATAGAATTAAAGCAATAAAAGAGTTCACAGACACTTCTGAGTAATACTTAAATGTCCAGAATGAAAAACAGAGATAAATCAAGGCACTGAAGGTATTCCATATTTTATTCCATCTATCCATTTTTATGGTTCATCAGCTGTAAACAATACAACTTTGATTAAACCAACTTAGATTCTTTCCAAGTACTTCGATGGGCCAAAAGTTACATCTGAGAATGCTTTACAGTTCACCAGGAGAAACTCTCATGATGTTTTAATATTAAAATAAGAGTACTCTGGTGTAAATTGTCTGTATAAGAGATGAGTTTTTCCAACTTAAAATTACTTTTTAGTTTTTCTAACATTGCTTATAGTGAAGAAATGTGAATTGCACCACTTACCCAACATCAGGAGAAAAATCTGTACCGACACCAGACTCAATTAAGGCTTTGTAAAAAGGAGAGTTTGGCCCATCAACCAACAGTGAAGACAACAGGCTTAGGGTGAACGTTTCAAAAGTATCTGTAATACTGAAGAAGAACTATTAGTTCTTAAAAACCACATGTGATACCCAGTATCACTGTGTCCATTTCGAAAGAACTAGAAAACAGAGGTAGAGGGAGCAAGAGAGATATAACCGTCAGCTGTGAATCCCACATCAGCCCTTCATCTAATTTCCCTAATATTTTCTATTGGGAAAATAGGAGGGCTCTGTATCTTTCACTTGTGGTAACTACAAGGAAACCAATTTAAATTAGACTCTAAGGGGAGACAAGTTAGTAGCAGAGTCATACAGAAGAGCTTGCACATGGCAAGGAATTGAAAGGAAGACAGTGCTTTCAAATGTCTCATCCAGTGAACAGTTCTGGAAAGCAACACTTGATTTTTCTTGCATCCATCAGCTAAAGCAAACTATTCAGCACTTAAACTTTGATTTACTAAAGCAGGATTGATCTATTTTCCCATGGCATTATTTTCTTTAGAGATGACATTTATTAAGAGGGACTGGGGACAAGAAACATGCCTGCACCTTCCTTAAAAGATCTAAAATTAACCTTTTATTCAGAATTTCATTTTGATATACTTACTCTGTCAACAAGTAGCTGACACTGACAGTGGTCTGCTTGGAAGGATCAGCAGCAAAGGAGTCTAAGCCACATGTTACCCTGTGTTCTCTCTATAAAGTACAATAAATGATACACACTAAACTCAGAGCAGAAGTTAGAAACAAAAAAACAACTTGTATCTTCATAGCATCATCTTTCCAATTATTGAAAATAATTGTACAGATGCTCATGAAAAAAATCAAGATCCATGAACAAATACACAAACACACATTATCTTGAAAAATGTGAATGGCATCTCAATTTTTAGAAGTGCACAATATAGGAGAGGCTGAAGAAAGACTGGCCATAAATAACATTCTGAGCTGCTTCTGATAGAAATGTTTACACTTCTGGACAAGCCAGGGAGGAAAATGAGGAGGGGGGATGAAGAGAATGGGAAAATTACTTTTGATACCAATGTTTAGAAGATTAGATACCATTAGAAAGCTTATTTCCTGACACTAAGTATCAGTATTTTGTTCATTAGGCCTGAATGCTTTCCAGTAAGTGCTTGCCTCATTGCTTCAAATGACATGGAACTTGAAAATTGGAAATAAGAAAAACAAACAACTGCAGGCAATCATTACATTACTGAAACTCAAAAGTAAACTGTAGTTTGTCCCTCATGTAACCAAAAATAAAAATACTTCAGCTCATTCACACTATTCAAAAAAAAGAGTAACTCCAGCAGATTAGGTTAAAATATTAAGCTAGAGGGTTTTTGGGTTTAGTGGTTTTTATTTGTTTGTTGATTTTACTTACAGGCTTTTCCCAGAGTTTCTGTTTTGGGATGTCAGTATTTGATTCAATTCTTTCAAATTTTACCAATGCTTCCTCGTGTATTTGCTTCAGATGTTGCTCCAGTGGAAAGTTACCATATGTAAAAAATCTGCCATTTCAAATAAAATACTGGAATTAAGCATTTGATTTAATATAAATTTTACAGCAGCTACGTGTATTATACTATGAATTTCATGTGCTTTCAGGTAATTCTGTTACATCTGGAGTGGAAAATAGTTTGGCAGAGTCTTCAACTTATGCAACATATATAAAACTCATAGACTTCTTGATAAAAATCCACATTTCTCAGCTTGTGAGCCACAAAACACTTTATTATTTTCATTACGTTTTTATTCCGTTCAAATTTATTCAGCTGCAGGAATATACAATGTTCCAGGAAAAAAAATTAGTAATTGAAGCCAGAAACACAGTGCTCCCATGTTTCAGAAGACAAAATTCTTATGGTCGCACAATTTATGTATAAAATACAATGATTCATGTCCCAGGTTTTGTCTGTCTAAAACATGGAACCCAGGTTCCATGGGTCACTCCACCAAACACGTTCCCATACATAAAAGTCTTCCACTGGACCAAATATGAGCAAAAGCTATGCCTTAGCTAAATCTCATCCCTTCATTAAAATCTCAACACCAGTACAGTAAAATACTTGGGATGATGAGAAAAATCAAGAAATTATGAATTCACTGTCATGACATAAACTGATGTTCCACAAGTGAATTAATCAGAATAACAGACTGGCCACAAAATTAGCACAGAAGAAAGTATTATTTTCCCATGTAACTTTCAAACTAACTTCCAGTTTAAACACCTTATTAGTACCAACCAAATCAGTACCTGAATTCAATGACTATCCATTATTTAGAATACTCTACAGTAATATGTGACACAAGAGGAAATTAAATCATTCATTTGTAACTTCTAACATAATCTGTGTTACTTTAAAGAAGACAGGAACCCTTAGATTAATCTATGCTACTTGTATCTTAACTCTCTAACACTACTGCTGAACACTTACTAGTATGCTCCCTTTTCCCCCAGCTCATATGAGTTCAGGTCAATCAATCCCTAGAACACATCCCCATGATCAGGCAAACACACACACCTAAGAAAATCATCCACCTTTCTTTCCCACTTTCAATTCACTCTTCACTACTCTTTCTAGAAAAACATTCCTTGCTTCCACACTGGTCCAGTGCTGCTGTAGGGCAAAGGTTATCTCTGTTACTACTATGTACATAAAAACACTGCTTCTGTTTTTTTCCCCTCAAAAATACAAGCAAAGCACTAACCCAATAACCTAGGAAGTTAGTCACCAATCTCACATACCTGGAATTGCTTGGATGATAATGTGTGGCATGGAACTGCTTAAGCTGCTCCCATGTAAGATCAGGAATACATAATGGATCTCCACCAGAAATTACACCATAAGTGTGATCAGGAAGGATTTTGTTCTGCAGGTGCTGTGCAAATATCCTCTCATTATCTGTCTTAATAGGAAAATACTGCATTTCAGTGAAAGCCATCAAAACACATTTTAAAGACAAAAGGTGCTCAGATTTCTAGCTTACACAACCCCCTCACATAAGCATGCAGTCCCATGTACTTTAATAGAGCTAGCTACATTTCCATGCTAATGTAAGAGAGTGTTTTGCAATAAAAACCATTAACAAAGTGCCCTTCTATAAGTTAAAAAGCTTTTGACAGGCTAACTTTCAAAAAAAAAAAAAAAATCTATGCAAGTGTTCACTTTACTGAGGACCTAAATTCTCAAAAGGAGGAATGTGAATCTCTGGTGTAATGATGTCACTGATAACCTACAGCTGAAGCTACTTCACCATCTGCAAGAACTTAAACCAAACATCCACAAAACTTACAAACGCCCCTTTCATTTCATTAAAAACAACTCCTTTGAAGACTAGTGGTGTCTGAGGATCAGCTGGGTTCTCATGTTCTAACCTCCAACCTTCTTGCCTGAAAAATTAATAACAGCAAGTGTTAAGAGTTTGAAGGTTTTGCTGATTTGGGGTGGGTTCTTTTTTTAATTTAAGGTTTGCATACATCTCAAACTGTCTTACCAGAAATCTAGCTGACGTAAACATGGAAAGAAAGCTGCATCCAAGTACACTGACAGGAGATTCTGGAAGTCCTTGGGATTTTGTGTTGAAAATGGATAGAGTGTGTAATCACTAGCTGCATATAAATGTAAAAATAATCAGAATTTTTGAAAGTCTAAGACGTATTTTGCCCTTGTTGTTTTTTAATTTCTCATCCATATAAATAACTGGAAGAGAAGAAATGTACTAAATGAAAAGTATTTTTGCTGAGGAATACATCTATTTAACACTGCAGCTATTTTACCATGGAAACTTTGCTTCAGCTATATATCCATATAAATAATTAAATGTATTTTTGTATACTATAGAGCTCCAGCTCTACTGGGACTTTGTAACTGACAAATGAACTAGACTTGTCTTGCCTTGTTAGTTTTTCACAACATTTACACCCAATAATAATGGTTCCCCAAAGCCAAATTAAGGAGACCAAACAGACATCTCTACTGCAATAAAATCCCATGCATTTTAACTGGTATTATTTCCTTTGGGCTTACCTGTGAACGCATTCATAAAAGTAGACAGTGACCTGTTTAACATTTTAAAGAAGGGATCTCTGCAGGGATACTTTTGGGAGCCACACAGCACTGTGTGCTCCAGAATATGTGGGACCCCGGTGCTGTCCATCGGAGTGGTTCGGAATTGGATACTGCAAGAGAGTGCACGGAGAGGGACACAGTCATGTGAGACAAGTCCACCCACCCCTACCTGCACAGTGATTTATGGGAGCATCATCACTGCCCAAGAGCTACCATGGCACAAGCCAGGTGCAGAGAGTGCTCAGCCATCTCTTTCAGAGGGTGTATGGCCTCTGCACTGCTATTTCTGGAGTTAGTACAGGAGTGCTCAGCACACGAGTAAACATACTTCTTTATACCTAAAAGGCTCAAATAACAAACTTCATGGAAGGTTATGGCTGCATAACCTGTCTTTGAAAGTTTTCAAGGCAGGGATTGGACCAGAATTAAACACTGACACTGTTTTAAGCAGCAGACTGAACAATACGTTATATCTGTTCCAACCTGAAAAATTCTAAGAAGCCCTACAAAGGAAGTACTGTCCTCCTTGTTATCACAGAATAATCCAGCCATGATGCCAGATTACAACTGAAAAAACACAAGGTGATGTGGAGATTGAATGTGTAATACCGATATTAATGTCTTACCTGAACAGATTATTGGAGTCCTCCCGAGCCACATGTAAATACCTGGCTCCTGTACCATCATGACTAAGCTTCACTGCAGTCAGGAACAGCTCAGGAACGGCTGTCACCTGCATTGGAAGAAAACATCTGTATTGCAGTGTGACTTTGACTAGGTCAAATAAATTGTGAGTG
The DNA here is from genome assembly GCF_049639895.1 of Pseudopodoces humilis. NCBI lineage: Eukaryota > Metazoa > Chordata > Aves > Passeriformes > Paridae > Pseudopodoces > Pseudopodoces humilis. The sequence goes on along the minus strand of NC_142200.1, from coordinate 140,666,389 downwards.
ATACAGGAATTACAGTTTGTTGGTCCTATATACAATACTGGCTTATACAGTATTAAATAAATTTTTGCTTCCGTGGATTGATAGGAAAAAAATAATTGCACAAATGGAAAATAAAATCTTAATGAAATTTAAAACCTGATGAAAGTATACTACCACCAAAGAACCACACTCTTATGGTACAGATAAAAATTCAGTCATAAATACAAGAAGAAAAGGCATATATTCAAATATCAGTGGCTAGGGAAGATATAGAAAAAGCAAGGAGCCTGTTCTACCACTAGCTCTGTCACTAGCGATCACTTCTCACAAATAACCTTCACTCTCTACTTTGCTTTTTTCCTTTAAAAAAGGAGAAAAAAATTCAACATATTTCCATGGCAGCCTTCCAACAGAGGTATTAAAAGCCTCTTAGGAAATAAAGTGTTACCTGAACGCGTTTATCAAAGCACATTCACACAGTGAAGTTCCGTTATCTGTCAGGACTTTTGGAAGGCCACACTGGAAGATCACATGTGCAGCAGACACACAAGCTCGTGGGGGGCATCATTTACTCTAGAATTAGCTCCCTATAAGAATATGTATTAACGGCACCTAAACTATTTGTTTGCAGAGAAGTAACTACAAGGAACTCCTGAATAATTTTATGACTGACCACCCAAAGCAAAGCAAATATTTAAGGTGCAGACGCCTGGCTTCACCCAGGTGCCTTCCAGCCACGAGTTAGTTTCTGTGCACAATCAGAGGAAACGCCAGCGGCAGGCGCCGCTCACCTGCTCCACGGTGAAGCCGTGGATCTGCTCGCCCACCCGGTACTGCCGCGCTCTCTCATGCGCGGCAACGCTCTTCCACCTCCACGCCCTCCGACTCAGGGACCTGAAACGACACAATTTCCTCTAAACAAACGCGCTCCCGCCGGCGGTGCCACAGCCGCCACGGCCACCGGCCCGGGCTTCCGCGGGGAGCAGGGCCCTGTGCCCGGCCTGGGGCTCAGAGCTCCGCGGCCCTCGGCCGAGCGCCAGGGGCCGGGGCAGCGCAGGGCCAGGGTCCCCGCCCGCTCCCGCTCGCTCTCCGGCCACGGCCCAGCAGCCCCCGGTAGCGGCTCCACATGGCTGCGGGGCCAGGCGGGCCGGGCCGCACGGCGGAGCGCAGCGGGACCGGCGCAGGCGCCGCCGCCCCGCCCGCATTGGCGCCGGCCCCGCGGCTCCGCCCGCCCCGGCCCGAGCTGCCCCGGCCGCGCGGACCCGCCGCGCGCCGGGCCCCAGCGCCGGGCCCGTGAGGCTGCTGAGGGGCCTCGCCAGCGGGGCCTCGCCAGCGGGGCCTGGCCAGTTCGGCAGCGCTTTGCTTGCCGATTTGGGGAGGGTTGGCCCGGCATGGTAGGGGAATCTCTTAGAAATGCCTCTGCGTTGTTCATGAAGTTCTCAGGAAAATCGAAAGCTCCGTTGGTTGTGACAGGAGCGACCTTTGAGCAGAGTTTATTGTTTGCTTTTCCAAATTAAAGAAAACAACAAAATAAAGCACAATGCCCGAGATCAATGTGTACCAGGGGCTGCTCCCCCATACCTTGCCAGTCCACCTATATGTTAATGCTTGGTGAGGGGAATGGGTGAGACCTTGTGTATGTGCAAGCAGAGAACAGTAAGGGAACTGAGGCTGCTTTAATGACCTGCAGCTGTGCCGGGGGGTGCAGAGCCCTCTGTGAGTGTGTGCAGAGCCCTGAGTGTGTGTGCACAGCCCTTGTGTGAGTGTGTGCACAGCCCTTGTGTGTGTGTGCACAGCCCTTGTGTGTGTGTGTGTGCACAGCCCTTGTGTGAGTGTGTGCACAGCCCTTGTGTGTGTGTGCACAGCCCTTGTGTGTGTGTGTGTGCAGAGCCCTGAGTGTGTGTGCACAGCCCTTGTGTGAGTGTGTGCACAGCCCTGTGTGTGTGTGCACAGCCCTTGTGTGTGTGTGTGTGCACAGCCCTTGTGTGTGTGCACAGCCCTTGTGTGAGTGTGTGCACAGCCCTGTGTGTGTGTGTGCACAGCCCTTGTGTGTGTGTGTGCACAGCCCTGTGTGTGTGTGTGCACAGCCCTTGTGTGTGTGTGCACAGCCCTGTGTGTGTGTGTGTGCTCAGCCCTTATGTGTGTGTGCACAGCCCTAGTGTGTGTGTGTGCACAGCCCTTGTGTGTGTGTGTGCACAGCCCTAGTGTGTGTGTGTGCACAGCCCTTGTGTGTGTGTGTGCACAGCCCTTGTGTGTGTGTGCACAGCCCTGTGTGTGTGTGTGCACAGCCCTTGTGTGTGTGTGCACAGCCCTTGTGTGTGTGTGTGTGCACAGCCCTGTGTGTGTGTGCACAGCCCTTGTGTGTGTGTGTGCACAGCCCTTGTGTGTGTGCACAGCCCTTGTGTGTGTGTGCACAGCCCTTGTGTGTGTGTGTGCACAGCCCTTGTGTGTGTGTGTGCACAGCCTTGTGTGTGTGTGCACAGCCCTGTGTGTGTGTGCACAGCCCTTGTGTGTGTGTGCACAGCCCTTGTGTGTGTGTGTGCACAGCCCTGTGTGTGTGTGCACAGCCCTTGTGTGAGTGTGTGTGCACAGCCCTGTGTGTGTGTGTGCACAGCCCTGTGTGTGTGTGTGCACAGCCCTTGTGTGTGTGTGTGTGCACAGCCCTTGTGTGTGTGTGTTTGCACAGCCCTTGTGTGTGTGTGCACAGCCCTTGTGTGTGTGTGTGCACAGCCCTTGTGTGTGTGTGTGCACAGCCCCTGTGTGTGTGTGTTTGCACAGCCCTTGTGTGTGTGTGCACAGCCCTTGTGTGTGTGTGTGCACAGCCCTTGTGTGTGTGTGTGCACAGCCTTGTGTGTGTGTGCACAGCCCTGTGTGTGTGTGCACAGCCCTTGTGTGTGTGTGCACAGCCCTTGTGTGTGTGTGTGCACAGCCCTGTGTGTGTGTGCACAGCCCTTGTGTGAGTGTGTGTGCACAGCCCTTGTGTGTGTGTGCACAGCCCTTGTGTGTGTGTGTGCACAGCCCTGTGTGTGTGTGTGCAGAGCCCTGAGTGTGTGTGCACAGCCCTGTGTGTGTGTGTGTGCACAGCCCTGTGTGTGTGTGCAGAGCCCTTGTGTGTGTGTGTGTGCACAGCCCCTGTGTGTGTGTGTGTGCACAGCCCTGTGTGTGTGTGCAGAGCCCTTGTGTGTGTGTGTGCACAGCCCTTGTGTGTGTGTGTGCACAGCCCTTGTGTGTGTGTGCAGAGCCCTTGTGTGTGTGTGCACAGCCCTAGTGTGTGTGTGTGCACAGCCCTTGTGTGTGTGTGTGCACAGCCCTTGTGTGTGTGTGCACAGCCCTTGTGTGTGTGTGTGCACAGCCCCTGTGTGTGTGTGTGTGCACAGCCCTGTGTGTGTGTGTGTGCACAGCCCTTGTGTGTGTGTGTGTGCACAGCCCTGTGTGTGTGTGCACAGCCCTTGTGTGTGTGTGTGCACAGCCCTTGTGTGTGTGTGTGCACAGCCCTTGTGTGTGTGCACAGCCCTGTGTGTGTGTGTGCACAGCCCTGTGTGTGTGTGTGCACAGCCCTTGTGTGTGTGTGTGCACAGCCCTTGTGTGTGTGTGTGCACAGCCCTTGTGTGTGTGTGTGCACAGCCCTTGTGTGTGTGTGTGCACAGCCCTAGTGTGTGTGTGCAGAGCCCTGTGTGTGTGTGCAGAGCCCTGTGTGTGTGTGCAGAGCCCTGAGTGTGTGTGCACAGCCCTTGTGTGTGTGCACAGCCCTTGTGTGTGTGTGCACAGCCCTTGTGTGTGTGTGTGCACAGCCCCTGTGTGTGTGTGTTTGCACAGCCCTTGTGTGTGTGTGCACAGCCCTTGTGTGTGTGTGTGCACAGCCCTTGTGTGTGTGTGTGCACAGCCCTTGTGTGTGTGTGCACAGCCCTTGTGTGTGTGTGTGCACAGCCTTGTGTGTGTGTGTGTGTGCACAGCCCTGGTGTGTGTGTGTGCTCAGCCCTTGTGTGTGTGCATAGCCCCTGCAGCTGCACAAAGCTTCTGCACAGTCCAGATAAGCTTGGAAACACCCAGCTTGTAATGGGACCTCACTGAGGCTTCATAGCATGTTGTACCCACCAGGAAAGTGCTTGTACATGCCTGAGCATTTTTTTCCTTCGATTTTGTAAATGAATAGGATTTTGAGATAAATAACTTGAAATTTGATTCCATACTGCATGTTCATGAGGTTGCCCAGAAGAGCAGCACCTGAGAAGTTTGGCCATCAAATTGCCAATCCCTTGTTCCTGGATATCAGAGCCTGGATACGTGATTTACACGTAAGAAGCCTGGTGCCAAATGAGAATACATGGGATTTTAAATGTAGTAAAGGGCAGGCGCTCGGCACGTCTCACTCCACTTGTTCTCAATTCTTTGGCTGTGATGTTAGCCAAATAACATGTTAACAAAAACTAAAAAAAAAAAAAAAAAAAAAAAAGATAAGAAAAGGCATTTAAAGTGTGCTGGGAATTTTTGTGTCCACCGTTTCTGATCTCTTCCTCCTCGTCTCTGGCAGGAATTGCCTGCCTCCAGCTGCTGCGGTCAGTCACTGCAGGGATTTTATCAGCCCCTCTGGATGCTCTTTAGCCCTTCTGCCTTAGGGCACACCCTCCGCCTCCCCAGTGACCACATGGCTCCTGATTGCTCCAAAACCCTTTTCTCTGGTTGTCTCATTTGTGTTTTCCACATAATTTTCCCATTTCATTAATTTTTAAATTAAATAAAAATCCAATAATTTGCCGTAGTTAAAGTCTGGATGTTGTGCCTTAACCTATAAAAACCTGTCATCTATCTTAATTACTTATCTTTCTCATTCTTTTTTAAGGTTAGTGAAAAGATCCAGTAGCTTATGTAAAACTTAGATCCTGGATACTAGCAAATGCAATCTATTTTCATTACACCCGATTTCCTCCCTGCCTTCTACCAACTCAGCTCCTCTCTTTGTCCTATTTTTGTGTTTTGTTTCAGGTTAGATTCAAATCACACCCCTTTCATAGGATCTGCTTCCGGTTTGTGTTTCTTTTCAGTATATGTTTTAGCATATATTTCCAGAAATTATTTCTAACACTATGAGGAACCAGTCATGATAGGAACTTCAACATTTTCTCTAATTACAGCCAAACAATTACGTAAACACATAATGAACAATGTTCTCAAAAGAATGAGCATATTAAAAAAGGGTATTTCTGAGCCTTGCGTAGAACCATGAGTTTACAGTGCATTGTTCAGTTTTCAAATATTTCTAAATGCTTTCATATGCTTTATGTTATATGCTAAATGTTTTCATATGGTTTATTATTGGTCACAACAAGGTTAATTTCTCGCAATTTTTGTATCCAAGGGTATACTCTTGTTTCTGTTGACTGTTCAGTTCCTTTGTTTTGCTAACAGTTTCCTAATCTGACCATAAGCTACTGTCTCTCTTTACAGATTTCTTGTTATCAATATTTAGTTTCCTTCATGGCTTATAACATTCATCTTAATGGAACATCAGGCTGGCATTCTGCTGCAGACATTTATTTACTTTTAGTTGATGTTTATATTGGAAGGATGATTTTCTGGCTGTCTGTTTTCATATCACTGACATAGCGTTTGACAGGCAACCTTTCACAAACTTAACCAGTCTGAGCAAGCAGAGTTTCAAAATACATCAAACATCATTCCTAAACTTAATCAAAAGACGGAAGTCTTTTATACAATCCCTCAGACAGCTTTATTTTTTCTTTCTTCTGCTATTATCTCTGATATGTTTTATACATCAAGGCTTTTTTCCTGTGAAACAAACCAGAAACTGGTATGTTACACTACATTCTTTTTTTTATTTTAATTTTCTTGCTGTGTAAGATTTCTGCTACACTAATAGTTTAAGAGTAGTACATTATATTCTTTGTGAAGTATAGTCACACACACACACAAATATATATATGTAACATGACTTTTGCATCTTAAGAAAAGAGTAATTCAGGCAAACTACTATCATGTGAAAATATAACATCTAAAATTAGTTTTGTTGACTTGTCTCAGTGAATGGCATAAAACCATTTTGATTACTATGACCAGATTTTGCTTTCAGTTATTTAGTGAAAAATTCTGTGTAACTGTAATTGTGGCAAATGAGCTTTTCCAATGGTGAGAATGAGATGATAATTTAATTCTCAGTGTTTAAGTAGAGATACTTAGTGTTGTTTTCCTTCAAAAGATTTTGTTTTCGTTCACATGTTTATCTAGATATTTGGTCTAAAAAGTCCCATGCCTATACAAGCTGTTTCTTTCAAAAAATTTCAACATAATCTGTTCAAGAATGGAAATGCTATTTTGTGTTTAACTAAGAAGTTCTTTATTCTTTATCCTCTGCAGCAGAGGTTGGTCCCTCCCACTCGACAAATGCATCTTATATTCATAGAACAATGAGGCCCAAAGCTTGTCAAGTTAAAATATCTGAAAAAGAGAAAGACTCTGCCTACCAGTCCTTTTCTGAAGGCCATGAGGAAAGGCTGTCTTCATGAGTGAAGGGGATTCACAACAATGGTGTTAGCTGGTGGGTTGAGAATGAAATTTAGCATCCCAGATGCCAGCCCTTCTCTACCCAGTGCCCTGCAATCACCACCCATCGCCTTCTTGAGAGAGGGTCTGCTAATAATAAGTCTTAGAGAGGATGAGAGCACGATCCTGGCTTCAGCTGTGCCTTGAGCAAGATGGAACCCTACTAGTACCCTTTGCTTATGTATCAATTTTGTTTCTGGAATTTATCACAGAATCAGAGAACAGTTTGTGTTGGAAGGGACTTCAATGACCAACTAATTCCAGCACCCCCTGCCAAGGGCAGGGACACCTTCCGCTATGCCCAAAGCCCCATCCAACCTGACCTTTGAACACTTCCAGGGATGGAGCTTCCACAGCTGCACCAGGTAATCCACATCAGTGCCTCACCACCATCACAGTAAAGAACTTAATCCTAAAATCTAGTCTAAACTTGCCCTCTTTCAGTTTAAGTCCAGTACCTCTTGTCTTACCCCTACATGCCTTTATAAAAAGCCCCTCTCTAGCTTTCTTGTAGACTCCCTTTAGAAATGTTTATTTCTATCTTTAAGTGCATTCTCTTCAATAACAAAACCTCAGCAAGGCAAGGATTTTGTATCACATTAACATTCAGTGGGGCACTGAAATCTGTATTTTACAAAGCCACATGGAGAAGAACATCCCCATACCTCAGCACACCTTCTCATTTACCTTGTCTATATTTCTTTCCAGACAAGTTTTCAAGAGGCAGAGACAGAAGCTGATGTTTGTACTTCTGATTCTTTTCTTCTTCCTTCCTAATTTCACAAGTGTGTCTTTAGCCTGAAACTTAGGATTTGGGGCTTTCCCAGGGGTTGTCTGCACGCTAGCAGCTTCCTGCCTGTAGCATTTGGAAGATTATGAAACAAGTATGTGTTGAAGAGAGGGGACTGTTCCCCACAAAGATTTTCCAGTAGAAATCAGAATGAAAACAAAGCCCACCCTTTAGGGTGGTGATTTTTGAACAATTTATTTCAAGAGATCCCATTAGGTGGAAATAGACTTTGCACTGGGCTAGGTGACCCCATGCAGGACTGCAGCTGACACGTGCAGACCCTGCTTTGTCCTGTGCTGAGAACAGGAGACTGCCATTGCTGCATTGCCAGGAGTAGCTTTGTTCCCAAACAATGATTTGAAAGAAAGAAAAAAGGAAACTCATGTGCTTTGCTAAAAGCCTGGATGATGTAGTATATCAGAAGTGCTTCTGTGTTTTTGGGTTATTGTAAGCAGACCAGAATACTTGGTTAGGGTCAAAACAAAAACCTTACTTAATGGTTTACATTTCAAATAATTTTACTACCCTCTGAAAATCACAAAATATTAACATTTTGGTCACTTATTCTGCTAATAAATAGTGTGACAGTGAGGAATTCAGGGACAAGAAGGTAAAGGGGAAATAAGGGTTTGGGTCAAGGTTGACTAAAATTATGTGGTCCTATAATTTTATGCATACATATAAGTGAGGTCACATAAATGAGTGACTTATGTGTATGCATACACATAAGTGAAGTCATATCAATGTTATTTGCACAAAACAGAATGATATGAAGGAATAAATGAAAAACATTGCTACAGAATATCACAAATGTAGAAGTGGAAAGTTGCTCAACACCTCTGTTTCTCAGGAGTTAAGCAGAACTTTGTGCACAACTTGTATGTTACCTCCAAATTTCAATTTAGTGCTGTATTCAAATTCTGTATGAGTCACTTGTTAATAATGGCAGCTGAAGGAGCATTATTCTGTTTGGAAGGACCTTCCTTGAGTGGTTGCTTTTAATACCCAGAAATATTCTGCTATGTGGCTTACCTATTCTTACCAGACTTTTCGTTCATCTTTTTAGAAACATTTTCTAAATATCTCCACTTAACATTAGTATGTCACTTGCTGTAGGGAGGTATATCTAATATAGATTATCATGAGTTAATTCAAAGTCCATTTTTTTCAATTAAAAAACCCAAAAGCCTCACTGGTGAGAAATTTCACTGTTGTTGTCACAGACCTGTTCATGAACTATAGTCCACAACACCAAGAAGAGGATAAACACATTCTCAATACTGCAGAGCAATCTAGATTTTATGAATTTTCTTTTAACCTTTGTTTGCTAATCTTAGTTGGATTATATTTAATTTCTCAATTTCCTTGTTGAAGCACAGTGAGGCAAGCCAGGGTAGAGATTAATGCTGTGCATATGTGGTCTCTCACATAACTCTAACAAGGTTCATCAGTCTTACTCCTGTCACCCTGCTGACAGAGAGCCTTTATTAAGTTCTTAGCAGTGCAGATACACAAATAGCACAGCTACAGGCCAAAGCAAACTCTTTGTGTGTGGTAGGAACAATGTCAGCATAAGGGAGCTGTGGAGTTTATGCTAAAAGTTTCATTTTCAAAGGGAGCTCTCTTTGCCCCTCTGCAAAACCACATTCTAGATCCTGTGGAGGTGTAGTAATGGAAAAGAATGTGAAATACTTGCCTAGGTTTACTATAAGTGAAACATGTATTGAGGACAGGTGAGATATAGTCCATATCTGATGCTGTCCAGAGTAGATAGAAAATTGCTCTGCATCTATTTATGTTTCAACTACCCCACTCTGGAAATATTTGTCGTGTTATCTCTTACCTTTCATTTTGGGAGGAGGACTGAAAGGAGAGAAAAAGTATTTAACCCTCCCATTTCTTGCAACTTTTTCATACTTAAGTGTCAGTGTTACAGGGCATCCCCATAATGAAATGCATCTTCAGCTGCAAAGCCAGAGAAGGTTGTGTAAATTAAGACACTTGGCCCTTTGTCTCACATCCCTATGTGGCCCTACAGTATAACTGAGGAGAGGGAATTTCAGTTTAAATTACCTGAAATAGTGAGAGAACTGTAATACTACTTACTGGGGCAGTGGTTTTATAATATGAAACTGTGCTGCATTCCTCTGTGTGTGGAAAAAGGGCCTTGAAGGAAGAATCTGAAATGCAAAGCCTTAGCATAAGTTGATGGGTTGTATAAGGTGATGGCAGCCTAACCCAGTAAAGTCCTCTTCCAGTTGCTGTTTAGAAAAGGTTCTTGAGTAACTTATCTCCTTAATTTTACCAGGTTTTATTTCAGGACTAGGTTATTTACTTCAAAAGCCTGAGAGTGAATTAGTGTATGATCTGAACCACCAGGGGATGATATTGGCAGAATCTCTACTCCAATAGCCAGAGGAGTAAATTTTTACTGATCTTCAAGTTTCCTTATTATGTTTGAATAGCAGGGTGAATTCTGACATGCTGAAGCAGCAGTGACAGTAAAAATGCCATATTTGCATCTGTGAGTACTTAAGGTATCAGAAGGTTGTTATGTGAAGAGACAGGTGCTTACATAAGTTGTGTATGTTACATTGAAGTAAAGCCATTCCCCATTATCTGTCCCCATATTGCAATGTTGTCAAAGTCTCTCATCCCTCCTGACTTTTCATTACCTGAGCTAGCAGTGTAAAATCATAGTCATTTAGTTTGGAAAAAAACCTTTAAGACTGTCAAGTCCAACCATTGCCATCACACTGCCAAGGGCACCACTAAACTATGTCCCAAAGCAGCACATCTGCATGTCTTTTAAATTCCCCCAGGACTAGCAACTCAACAACTTCTCTGTTCCAGTGACTGACAACAGTTTCCATTAAGATATTTTTCCTAATACCCAATCTAAATTTCCCCAGGTGCACCTTAAGGTGATTTCCTCTCACCTCTCGTTGCCTGGGAGAAGAGGCTGAGCCCCACCTGGCTGCAGCCTCCTGTCAGGGAGTTGTAGAGAGCAATAAGGTCCCACCTGAGCCTTCTGTTCTCCAGGCTAAACACCCCCAGCTCCTCAGCTGTTCTCATGTAACTTGTGCTCCAGACCCTGTCTCAACTCCATAGCCCTTCTCTGGACACAATTCAGCATCTCAATGTTTTCCTTGTCAGGAGAGGCCCACACTAAACACAGGATTTGAGATGTGGCCTCATCCATGCGGAGTGCAGGGGAATGAATGATAACTTCCTCAGTCTTGCTGGCCACACATGTTGTGCTGGGTTTGACTGAGGTAGAATTAGTTGTCTTCATAGGGGAGGGTATGGGGTTGTATTTTGGATTTTGCTGAACACAGGGTTGATAATTTAGGAACTGACGTTGAGCAGGGCTCACAATGAGCCAAGGCCTTTTCTGCTTTTTGCATGGCCCCAGTGGCCAGGAGGCTGGGGGAGCCTGGGAGGCTGGGAGGAAACACAGCCAGGACAGGTGACCCAAAGTGACCAAAGGGATATTCCAGACCATGTGCCATCATGCTCAGTATATGAACTGGGGGCAAGAAGGAGAAAAGGGGGAGGTCTGGAGTGATGGGGTTTGTCTTCCCCAGTCACTGTTAGGTGTGATGGAGCCCTGCCCTCCTGGGAATGGCTGAACACCTGCCTGCCCTTGGGAAGCATTGAATTAATTCCTTGTTTTATTTTCCTTTGTTTTTGCTTTCCCTGGCTCTTTATCTCAACCCACAAGTTTTACCATTTTGATTTTCTCCCCCATCCCACTTGTGGGACAGTGAGCAAGAGGCTGTGTAGGGTTTGGTTGTTGGCTGGGGTAAAACCACAACATAAACTGTGATGCCATTGGCCCTCTTGGCTACCTGAGCACCATGTAGGCCACCTGGGCAATCATATGCTGTTGCTGATTTGGAGTGGTGCATGGGCAGATCGCTCAGAAAAATGAGCATATAAGGAATAGCCTCTTCCTGCTTTTCTCTCATCTGAGCATTCAGCTTTTCTGTTGCTCATCTTGTCTCTTTAAAGAAAACATGGAATCCAATATCCCTGGGACTTCTGCTCTCATTAGGTTCCTTTGCAATTAGCTGGGAAAGGAGAGGGGAACTAAGTGATAGGCAGAAAAGCATGAGCTGCAAGTCTAATTTTCTTAGCAAACCAAGATGTACAAAGGATATCCAGTTAAAGTAATCAAAACATTCTCCAGTTCACTGACTCTTTCTGAAAAGCAAGGCATATTATATTCTAAGTAGTACTTGGTTTTAGATTTTGTACTGGGTCTTAAACAGCTGTTCAAAATGCAGCACAAAATGCAACTTGACTTACACTTTATTATTGTAAACAAATGCTAAGCAGAAACCATCTGTATCTTCTACTGTTAGTGTCTACATGGTTCTGCAGTTGGCCAGCTCTTATAAACACATTGTAGACACGAGACACAATTTCAAGTCTCGTTAAATGTCTTTTTTGTGTCATCATTTTGTACCATTGAAATTAAACTTTAAAATGTGGGTCATTGTTCTGAAGATTTGGAGTCAAAACACTTCAGAAATGTTGACGACTGTGCAAATTTTTTTTTTTTTAAATTTGCTCAAAACCCTTGTTTTCAGTTAATCTTCAAGTCTCATGGCTCAAACAATTTCTGCTAACTTACATATGCCTTAGCAAGTCATATACTGAAATAAATAGCACTTCATGATGCACAAAGCAGTGCAGTATTGTCCCATGGCTTTTGTTCTTCATGGTGCTTTCTCCATAGCTGTAGTTACAGTGGCAGCTGACTGGAAAGACAGGTGCACAAGCACTGCTACCACCAGAAAAGCATCCATCTGACAGACAACTGCAGCTTCTGCAGTCCTTCAGTTCCAGGCATTCCTGTAAATCTCCTGGGAGATACACCTAAGTAAGGTTGCAGAACTGGGGCAGAATTTTTATCACGCACATTTCACTTCTACTTACAGCTTTCAGGACATGTAAGTCTCTCTCCTTTGAATAATCCATAAAGTCTTCAAATAGGCAGTGTGACCTAATCTGCTGAATGATCTCATGCTTTGTCAGATGTAAAATATTATCCAAAGTGAACGAAATTAGATGAATTGAAGTTTTGAAAAGTTGTCTCTGAAATGCATCAACATATTTGTTTCATCTTCCACGTGTAACCCAAATAAAGAGGGCATTATGATGTACTCCACATAGTATACAGTTCATTATGTTCAGCAACATGTCTCTCCCTTCATGTATTAAAGCAAAGTATTCTCTTTCATCTCTGTTCCTGAAAAAGACCTGCCACCTTTTACTGCTTAATTATTGAAGGCAGCCTACTACAGAAGCTTAGTGTTGGATGGCTGCCTGCAACAATAATACGAAAATTGAGTTAGTATTTTTGATTGCTTTAGTAGTTATTAAAACTGAAGATTGTATGTCATGACTCCAGGAATCTTTTAACTTTGCCACTGAATTTCAAAAAGAAACCCTGACCTTGCTAAGGTTAATGGTGACTTCTGCATCACTATAATCTCTACTTCAGTCATCAAGTCTCTCAGTCTCCCTATTTCTCAAAGGAATAATGAGTTGAGGTTGCTATTCTTGTCTGCTTTATATATAATAGGATTACATTAATTGATCAGTAGGACTCAGGAACAATATTAATTTCTTTATAAGACTCATATAACATCTATGTGTTGACATATATAGGCAAAACTTCTGGAGTTCCAGGAAAGTTGGCACACTTTTTGCAGAAATGCAAATTCATTTGTATATATTTGAAATTCAAATATATGTTGCTCTTAATCTTTCATTATGACTTTCAAAACAAGGCAATTTTCTGAAATATTTATTTTGCATAAATGGATTTCCTAAACAAATGGATCTAGTTTGAACACAGTCTTCTAAGTCACCTCTGTGGTGATTTTATACATTTTGAAAACTTTGGGGGTCTTTTTGTGTTAGTTTTCTTGCAGCATGAAAAATAATTCAGCAGTGAACCTTTCTCAAGAGCAGCAAAATCTCTAAAGCTTGCTTTTTGCTCATTTTGACCAAAATCAAAATGAGCAAAATTAGTATTAAAAGAAATCATGATGCTAGCTTTGTAGCTACAGCCTCCTGCATTGTTAAAACAAACAAACAAATGAGGAGCATTTCAGTGTGGATTTCATCTGTCTGTATGTGGAACATACATATCACTCAGCTTTCTATGTGTTTGCAATGTCCCATGTCTTTCACAAACAAATGGAGAATGAAGAGGATGTGAAAAAATGCTGATCAAATCAAGGACCACTCTGGTAAAATAGGGTCAGCACAGCAAGGTTTCAGTTCCAGGTTTGTCCTTTCATTTTATCAGGAGAAGCTGGACTGAACTATGACTAATGGGGGTATGTAGATGCAAACAGAAAAATTCCAGCATGAATTTGTGAGCCTATGACAAAATGGAACTAAAAAGAGATTGGAAGACTCTAATTAAAATATGTGTAGCTAGAAATATGGAATCCTTGGAGCCTCCAAATCTTACTGTCAATAAAATATAGATAATATTTTTCACTTTACCCATTCTATGTATTTCACATTTCTGTACTTAGCAAGTCAGAAAAAGGCACTCTGTTTCTGGAGCAACAAATATAATTTTTTAATTTTCCCTATAAGATGAATGCCCAATAAAAACATAAAGGCCAGGCAACGTGTGTCAGTAGATTGTCTCTAGAATGACAACTGAGCACAAAAGTGAACATGATAATAGCTTTGACTTATTCAACTCTTAAACATAACTTAGGGTGCAATTGCATCCAGATGAGGCAATGTCTCATACAGTGCTGCTATGGGCCAAAGCTTTTGCCCTCTTGCAGTTTGTGTGCCATTATTGTGATGAGCTTTTCTATTGTGGTTAACTCAAGCACATATAGTTTGCCATTCAAAACAGAACCAAGAGAGCTTCCAATAAATGGAATAATGTACATCGTGAGTGTCAGATACAACATCAACCATTAGAAAAATCACCATACATGGAAAAATCATTGAATATACATGCCCCAGGCCTGCTTACAGATATACTTCTTTCAGTAATTTATCTATTAAAAATAGAGCTCACCAAACTCACATTTTGCCTTCAGATAACTGTGTTTGGCTAGAATAAATTATTTAACTGTGTGCTATGTAATATATCAAGCACCCATGTATATGTTATATGTGCAAACATGCCAAGAATACATCTAGTTTGAGATTATAGATTATAGATTATAGATTATAGATTATAGATTATAGATTATAGATTATAGATTATAGATTATAGATTATAGATTATAGATTATAGATTATAGATTATAGATTATAGATTATAGATTCTGCTCTCTTAATGTTGCCCCCAAAACTTCTTCTGGTACATCAACACTTTCCAGAGGGAGGGTTGATGTAATTAAATTATGAGAAGGGCTGCGTTTATTTGCAAAACTGAGCAGTTACAGTTTCTGATCCTGCTTAACACATTGTTCAAAAATAGAAGATATTAAGTCCAGCTAGGAATTCAAATACATTTTCATTTTCAAAAATAACAATTTTGCACAAATAGGCTTTGAAATAATATCTCATGGGTAAGCTTGTTTTGAGAGAAGATTAATTGGAGAATTACATAATGTTGTTAGTAAGCAATTAAAATTCAACAGAGCCTTAAAATTTACACCTTAGGGAACGCTAGTCATATTTACACATCTTTCAAAAATAAAAGTACAAACTGCTTCCAAAGTGCTATTATATGCCATGCATATTTAAGAGTTTTCTGCTAAATGATCCGTTTAGCATTGCTTAAATTATCTTGGGAATACTCTTAGTTTGGTAACTTTGGAACTGTCAAAAAATTATTTGTCCTCCACAACCAAACAGGTTTTGTTAAACTTAGTCCATTCCTTGGATGACAATTTTGCTTTCTTCACTCATATTAATGGTTCATTTTTAAGGAACCAATACCTACAGTGGGGAATTTTAGGTTGGTATGATAGGAGATGTAGGATTAGGGAAAAGGTAAAAAACTCCCCCATCTTCCACACCTTTGGAGATTGTGAAGAAGATAGAAAGAAAACTAATAGAATGCAAGACAAAGCTGGTGGGTACTTGTGCCACACAGGGAAATTAAACCTGGACAGAGAACAGGGAAAGAGAGGAAAACTAAACTGAGGCTATGCCATGGGAAGGGGTGATATCAGTTTTAGGTGAGATTGAGGATCATGGCAGGCTTAATGCTCAAGAAATGATATTGGAAAGTAAAACCTGCTGTGATTTGTTCCAGGAATGTCACAATTTGCAAGTTTGTAGCTCCAGAAACTCCTAATCATTTTACAGAGAGCTTTAGTGTACAGACTGATAGCTTTAGTGTTCAGTTTTTGCAGCGAGTTTCATAGTTTAACCTCAGAGAGTAACTGAGCCCTACACAGCTGCTCACACACCCTGAGAGAATTGGGAGGGTAAAAGTGAGGAAACTCATGGGTTAAGATAAAGGCAGTTTAATAGGGGTGCAAAAGCTGCATGTGCAAGCAAAGAAAAACAAGGAATTAATTCCCTGCTTCCTGTGTGCAGCAGGTGTTCAGCCATGCCCAGGAAAGTGGGGTTCCATCATGTGTAGTGGTGACTTGGCATGACAAACTCCATCACTCTGAATGACCTCCCCCATGGCCTTCCTGCCCCAGCTTTGTAAGTGAGCATGGTGCCACATGGTGTGGGACATCCCTTGGGCCAGCTGGGGACAGCTCTCCCCTCAGCTGTCCCCTTTCTCTTGCCCCCCATGCTCCTCGCTGGTGGGGCAGCGTGGGAAGCAGAAAAGGCTTTGCCTATAAGCACTGCTGGGCAATAGCTAGAGCATCCCTGTGTTAGCAGCACTGCTTCCAGCTCAAATGCAGCCACATACTAGCTATTGGGATGAAAATTAACTCTGTCCCAGCCAAAACCAGCATGGACAGCTCCCAGGACTACACACAACCCTGTCCTGCCAGCATCCCTGCAGCCCAGGAATTTCCATGACCTGAGTCTTTTCACACATGAGCTGCAGAGAAGGATTTGTGAGCCCAAGAGAGCCAGGTTGGTTGCTGGTCACCAAGACTTTGGAGGATGAGGGCTCCCCCTAATTTCTTAAAACCTCCTGGATAAAGAATTGAGTGCTGTTTTGCAGTTACTTCTACCCCACTCTTATTTAAAGCTGATGTTATCACCCTTTTTTATGGCAAAGCCTTGGCTTAACCTCCACTTTCCTGTCAGTCACCCTGCTGGTTTTAGCTTCCCTCCTTTTGCTGCTCCAATTACATTATCGATTGGGCTGCCTCCAGGAGGAGCTTTTGTTTGACACAGTTGGCAGAGAGACAAGCTGAGCACTTAGAGCTCATTAGGTGGGTGGGATTAGATTCTAAAGCTAAAATCGGACACTGCAGCAAAGTGATAAAACTCCAATGCTAGTCACAACCTCCTCTGAAAACTGAAGGCAGCTTTTGCATGTGCAATTTATGATTTGCTGTCTTAAAAGATCTCAGTAGAGATGTGGATTTCCACTGAAATTATACAAAAATTTTAGTATGCGGTCTAGGCTAGGTTTTCATTCTTTATCTTTCTAGAAAACTGACCATGCCATGACAGAGCTTTGCAATGCGATTATTTTAACTTGAAACTGAAAGCAAAATCTAGGTTTGCAAATGGAGCTAAAAAGAAGTGTATTTTAAAGTGCCATGGAAGTGCTACCATCACTGAAAAACCAAGCTGGAGGTATTTTGTAACAGGAGCAAAAACAGATAGTATTTTTCCTAAACCAAGAAAACAATATCTCCTTGTCCACAGCATAGTGGAGATAAGGCCATGTCTGTGTGCTACAAGACAACGCCGTGTTACAGATCCCTCTGCCAGCTCCAAGTTGTTTGGTATGGCTGAAGGGCAGAGCACATTCCCATGCAGAGATACTTGTCTGAGTTACAGAAACTGTGATTCCCTGGCAAAAACATCTCCTTAAGACGAGGTGCAGTGTGACACTGGCACATATGTAATGGTTTTAGTTTTGTGGCTGGCCTGTCCATCCCTCCACTGTTTGGTGCACACATTCCTGGAATTAATGGATACTTGGGAAAAATGGAGCTATGATAGAGAATGAAAAGGCCATGAGGAGATGGAACATCCTATGTGCATCCTATTTGACTTTAAACAGCACATAGTAAATAAAATCCCAATGCTGAGAGGAATATCAGTTTATGGTGTACTAGCTGTTATCAGCACTAAATAACATTGTGGAAAAAACACTGTGTAATCAAAGACAGTATTCAGTAATTAACAATTAGTTAACAATCTTCAGTCATATTTTCTGTGCACAATGTTTTGTATACCAGTTACAGTTTCTAAACTTAGTTTTGTGAAATAAAATGCAAAGATTGGTATCTAATGAATATTTCTCTAAAGCAGACAGGGCCTATGGGAAATGTCCCACTCCACTCAGCAGTCTGGGCAGGAGTAATCTAGAAGGAAGATAACTGAATTATGAAGAAACAACCTGAAGAGTCGAAGCCAAGACTGCAGAGTCTCTGTAAAACTTCCTGGCTGTTACAATTCCAAAGGGAACCACAAACAAGAAAAGAGTGGAGGTCTCTCAGCTTCAAAAGTAAGAAAACAAAGTTTGAGCACTCACTGAGGGGTGAATACTGCCCTGTTCAAAACATCATTCTTTAATTACAACTCTTCCTGTCTGCCAAGGGAGAGGACACCATGTGGTTTTGCTGGCAGCTGACTTTAACAAATAGATTGTAGGTTTCTCTATATACAATATTTTCTTTAAGAGCCGGAAGATTGTGGTTGAAAGGAATGAATGTTTCTGCCCTTTGCACCCTTGAACAGAGGGAAACACTAATTGTCCATGAGGAAAGAGCCAGCTTGGTTTTCCCATGGCCACTCAAGCTGTTGCACATCTGCACAGAATTAAAAGTTATAATTTCCAACTGAATATACATATGTATGTAAACTGTGCATTTATTAATTGTAGTTGTGTTTAAAAGCCACGATTAAAGATCACAATCTTCTTGCCTAAAGGACTTCACATGAAAATGAAAGGACAGTTTTTGTCCCCAGACTGGTTGATGGAAGTCCAGTTAAAATATTTCCTCATTATGAACTATGATTAAACAATGCCTTGAAAAAAAATGTAATGAAAACATTCTCCATAATTTTCAATTGCAGCTTTCCAATTAAATCAGAGCATAACCTATCTGACAATTAGCACACAATGATGTCTCTCCCTAGTGGTAAAAATATATTGGTTTGACTTTGCTATGGTGAAAGCTTTTACTTTTCAAGGGTTGATGCGTGCACGTGTTTGGAACTAGGCTGATATCAAATAAGTCCAACTGGAATATACATCCCACTCACTGATGGAATCTAGTGAGGGGTGTTTTTTGTGGGCGAAGTTCAAGAGAAAGGAAATGGAAAAGGGGCCAATATCGTAAGGGATTTCAAGCTGCACAGAGAATACTCCATATGTCAGCATCTGAAATCACCAGGCAGAGTGCTGAATGACACAGGGTGGCAGCACAGATCAACAATACTGCATTCTGCTCCTATAAAACATAGTAAATCCCCGTGTCCTTGCAGAAATTTGTGATTTTTATTGGGGCAATTTTGTTCATGGCTTATTGTGTGATAGTTTTCCTTAAAGATTGTTCACCTCAAGTTGGATTGAAGTCAAGGTAATTACTCTGGCTTGTCCTGGTGCTCAATGAAGTCATTACTGGGTAAAGAAACAAGTTCCTAGGGTGGGTCAAGCTGGACACTCCAGGTGAAATCCTGGAATATTGTTGAAATCAAATGAGTGCATTTTTATGGACTTTAATGGGACCTGGATTTTAATGCTAGACCAGGAGTTTCAGCAGATCAAAGGAAAGGACAATTAGATGCAGGCATTTAAGTCATTAAAGTCACTTAGGTTTGAGGACAGTGTTGCAGAGGAGGGATATGACTTGTTTGAAAATTCTAATCCCAAATCCACATTCAGTCACTTTCCTCCCTGACCTGATTCCTAGGAGTTTTGTGTGTTTGGACTCCCTATTGTCTGAATGCAAATATGTTGAGAAAGTGTGTGATGTTACCTTTAGGCAGCGCTATTCCTGGAATTTCTGTACTTTAAAGGGTTCAGTTTGAAAATTCAATATATTGTTTTAATCTCCATGTATTCCTGTTGTACCCAAAAGGCAAAATTAACCTATAACTTTCAGCAGAAGTAAACTTAAGATCTATTTCTCCATGTCTAGGATGCAGAACTTTGGGTTAATTTTTGTGCTCATATCAGCTGCCTTCTCCATCTGGGTTTCCAGCCCACAAAGACATATGCAGCTTCTTAACTTTAAGCAGAATAGTTTTGCCATTGCAATCACATGACATTACCCCCATGTTTTAAGTGCTTGTTAGCAGAATCAAGGACCTTAAGTACGTGAGGTAGTGCTCACTCTCTAAATTCTGTGACTCAGTGGGAAGTAATAAATGAATAATGCCTTTGCATTTTCCAGCCACAATGTCAGCACTGCTTTAATTTAATCCATTGTATTTATTTTCTCAGGAACAAAAGTCGCATTTATTAGTAATTTTGAAAAAGAAATAGAAAGGGTTTTCTTCCATTTGCTTAGTCATTTATTATTCTTTAATGTGCTTTCAGCTCTTGTCCATCGTTAAAAACACTATAGTAACTGGAGATAAAATGAAAGTATGACATCTCAGGAGAAAAGAGACTGAAATTTGTGCAAATGAGAGAAGAAAGGGTTTTTAGCCACTGTTCATAACTATTTTCATTCATTTTGGGTGGTATCTACTGAGCAGCTCTGTCTACTAAACATTATATGAGAAAATAGGTTTTACCTTTTTTGCATAGCTAACACTGAAAATAGGAGTATTTCCTTCAGATTTGATTTCTTGTCTTTTGAATTAAAAACCAAAACACTTCACCCGTCCTTTAAATGCTGCAGTGAAGATAAAGGTCAAGTGCTTTATCTTCATATAAAGATGATTACAATAATCTCCTTACACATTCCCTTCAAAAAGCTGACTTTTCAGTGCCCTCCATATCTTTCTGCAGTCCTTCTTTGCTTCTGGACATCCTTGTTTCATTCCCATTTACTGGGTATGAATAGAAGAACTCTGCTTTGGTCCAAATGACTGCACATTACACCCACCATCATTAGGTACAGGAAAGGTAATGAATGAAAAAGAAGTTAGCTATGAGAGGGAAGAATTCTGCCACAAGTTGAGGCAATCTGTGTCAATGTCAAAAGGAGGAAGGACATTTTCACAGCATATATTATGCAGCTCTAAACACTTCCTTGAATATACATTCTGAGCACATAATCCCTATGATAGAGGTTGTAAGGAGATTTTAAACTTTTATTCCTCAGGGCTTCATCCTGCAATGTGGTGTTGAAAGGCTGCAACTCCTTCTGAAATCATGAAAGTGGTGGCAAAACATCAGCTGATTTAAATACTTGTAGATCCATTGAAATCTTTCTCCTTGTTTCAGTAAGAGTTTATCCCAGCAAAAATCCTAGTCCTTAGAAAAAGGAATTTGACAGTTCCAGAAGCTGTTCATTTGTTACAGGATCAGATCAGCAAGCATCAGCAGCACCATGAAGCATATTCACAAGGGACAGCTGGGATTTCATACATCTTGGGTATCTGTCAGAATTCTGGTGCTAAGAAAGTAAGCACAATTCAAAGAGGCATGAAAACCTGAGCAGTAATTACTTTGTTACTAATATTAAGGTGGCATCTGATATCTGAAGGTCTAATCCTGTCATATTCTGATATACTCAGATTAGACAGCAAATGAATTTTTTAAATAGCCAAAATGGCTCGGGATAATTACAACCAAATTGTCCTCAGTATTTTTTAAAGAATCGTTAAGATAATAAAGATCATCAAAAAATTGCCCAAAATAGCCCCTGCTATATTATCTCACCTCCAAGTAAAAGTACCCAAGATGATTCCATCAGCACATCAGAGCACTGAGAATTTCTATGGAGATGTGAGGTGCAATGGATAATCTGACAAATGTAACTATTACGGTTTGAGCACATCACCAAAATAGCTCCCTGCCTTCTGGAAAGTAACAGTACATTTTAGAATAGCTCAGACTCAATTCATATTGATCCACATAAAGAATAATGACCAACCACACTGTTTCAGTAGAATTAATCCAATCTCTTTCCCTACTTCTCTCGTTGAAGCCTCAAGAGAGAATTATTGATTTCTTATACTGTTATGCTCATTCACTTACTATGTGGCAATGACCTACTTTCTGTTTAACACAGTAAACGCAGAACTCTGACTGCACCAACATACAGCATTAGGCTTATGCATATAGAGTTGTGATTGTCAGAGATAAAATCTGACATCCAGTTAGTCTTTGATCTTGAAAGGAAACTGTGCTTATTTGCATCTAAGTGCTTGCAAGCAATTGCAGGTAATCCAAATGGAGAATCAAAGCCAGAGAAGCTTTTTGGGAGTAATTCACATTTTAAAATTCTAGGCAAAAAGCGGCTTGGTTTTGATTTGCTCAGAGGAGCATGGGTACTAAATTTGTTGGAGTTTACAAAAGCACCTCTGTTCCAAGTCCCTGTGACCTTGCCTTTGGCCATTGCAAAAGAAATGCTAATTAATGGAGCATAAAGTGATATTTATTTGTTCCTTGGAAGTCTCTTACTTGAGAAGGATGCAGCCTGGAGGGGATGTTGATATTGATTATTATAAAATGAAAATAGCGTGTTTCCTCAGATGCAACAGTCTTGCACATGTACTGGGGAGAGTGGAAAGCCAGGTAATGAATAACAGAAAGGTTTGGCTCAAAGGCTTGTGAAGTGCACATCAGCATAGCTCAGGATTGTGGGCAATAAGCAGTGTGAGTGACACATGGCTTTATGGCAGGACTGCTTTGGTGCTGGGCAAAGCTGTCATAATCCTGCATGTTTTGTGCCAAGAAGAAAATTGGTTTGCTTGAAATGTGGAAAATTGGATGATCCCACTGTCAGTGAATGATGTTCTTCATGTGAAGGCAGGAAGAAGGTTCTAAAAGTCAAAAAAGAATCAGGAGATTTGAAAATTTGGGTTGAGTAGAACAAAATTTCCACTGCAAAAATCTTCTGTAAATGGAATTTTCATTGGTGATTTTTGTTTTGTCTTTTTTTTTTTATTTATGTTTTGAGCTGGGGTTATTTTATTTTTTTTTTACAGAAAGGATATTTAAAAATACAAGGCAGCATTTTGCTCAGAGGCATTAGGCAATACTTTGTGACATGAATAAGACAAAGTTTTCGTTTAACTTTGATTCCTCAAAATGAATGCAGGCTGTGGTACACAGCAGTCTTGATTGAATTCATGTTGCAAGGCAGATTTTCATATTTTTCTTTTCAGTCAGCATTCCTCCAGTGTCTTCTTAAAATTCTTGGTGAAGCTGGGTGTTGCTCACTCTAGATAAAGTTATCAAGCAAGCTCTAAGTGAGTAATTAGGACTTGTCTACATGAGATCCTTTAGCCAAAGACAGAGTTTGTCCTGGTGTGCATGTCCTAGTTTTCTACTTTTATAAGCTTGTGAATCATGGCTACATGGATAATATATAAATGTATATGTCAAAAGTTTCTTTATTTTTCTACTGCATTTGTTTGAGAAAAGTAACATTTTCATCTACTCAAAAATAAAGCAACTATGAAAAATAAAAAAAATAAAATTGGTTTTGTATATAGTCTAGTGAAAAAATATCAACAAAAATTACATTTTTTCAGTTTCTGGAATCTTAAAAATTAATTCTATTTCCTTTAAATTGCTCTCCTTGTGTTTCACAAAAATGTAGCCTTCTCCTGCAAATGAAAAAAAACCTCCATAATAAAAGAAAAGCAATATTGCTACAAGACATTTCCAGTGACAGATCCTTAGGTTTACTTTTAATGTGCATATATGAAAACATATTTTTAGAAGTTCAGAGCTATGCCTGTGTAGCTGCTAGCTGCCCTGTGTTGCTTGACAACCAAATTTTTTACAGTGCATCAAACAACAGGATCACTAGCCATTTTTCACATGCCAAGTTTCAAATACAAGTTTATCTGTTTTTTGAGTGATCTTTCTGAGGGCAAAAGTGCTCATATCACTTTTTTCACAGTTCAGAAGCAGCAAGGCTTTGCACCTTCTCGTAATTCAAAATACTTAACCAACTTTACTCATGCTGCAAAAGTTAATTAGCAGCTATTATAATATTCCTTTCACTTTCTGACAAGACATATAGGAGTGTATATATACACATATATAATTGTAGTTTTACATCCTTTCATTCAGTGCGTTGCATTGTCTGAACCTGCATGGTAAATGAGAATTATTGCCTCTGTGTTTTCTAGTGGTATTAATGTTCAAAGTCACAGTGAAGTGTCCTTCCTATAAAGAAGTTTAATCCTAGAGTAATTAGTCTCTTCTTTCATCTTCTCTCACAAGATGGGAAAGGGGAAAAAAAATCCAAACCACAAAGAACATGCAGTCGTTGAATCAGTCTTTCTATGATGACTGTAAGCGAACAGATAGACCACAAACTTTCTGAACAGTCAGAAGAAACACTTTCATGTGGTCTGGATCTCAGAAACCTGTTTGCAAATGTCATGTATGAAAGGGATTACGTTGGAAGTGAGGCTGCTCCGCTGCAGCAGCTTCGTTCAGGGGTGCTTTCAGGTTGATTGAAAACAATCAGCTGGAAGGACCAGCCCACACAGGGAAAGGGCACAAGTGGCCCTTGCTAAGATATGTAATTTCCCTCTTATTATGCTAATTAAAGAAAATTGCCTTCAATAGTATGAAATGATATATCTGTATTGGTTCAATTTAACTAATGTTCCATAGCTGCATAGGCAGTCCACAAAAGCAAATACAAAGATATTCAGGTAGAATTTATGGAGAGTGCAAGCAATTCTCCAAAAGGGAGGAGGGCTGAAGTTTTACTGTTTCCACACTACAGATCCTGCTTTATGCTGTTCAAGGGATTTTCTACACTGTTTTTCTGATTTTATAACAGTTGCTGACTCTCCTGATAAATCCAATTCAATGAAGACAGTATTACAAAGTGAAAAATGCTGTCTCCTATGACAAAAGAGAAAGCACATTTTTGTCAGAATGATGTAATTTTACTTCCCAAGAACAGAACAAATAAAATAAAAATCTTTTTTAGATTTGTCCCAGGCTACTGAAGATTCAGTGGGCATCTTTTAAGTTAACATTAATAAAACTTCCATCTAAGCTGCCTTAACTCTGATTTAAAGGGAGAAAAACAAGTTACGCAGCGACTATATTACACAATGTGGAAAATATAAAGGCTGTTGTAAGAACAATAGTTTTGTATTCCCTGATTAATCTCCAAACTGTCATTGTATCTTTGGGATACACTTTCATGTAATTTCCATTTGTTTTAGGAGACTAGAAAGCAGAGCAAAATTTATGGTTATTGAAATGTTCTAACTTATTTTGAGAAAAAAATCATTGTAGAAATAAAATGTAACCTGATTGACTGCAATAATCACAGTTTATAGTCTAGCAGCAACCATGAGAAATCAACATTTTCTAGATGCTACTGTAAAACACTATCCTTTTTTCTCTAAATGTGGGACATCATGAACTTATATAAAATGGGGTGCAGAACTTTATTGTAGCTCTGTGGTGACTTGGTAACTATTGGGGTACAATTTGATTGTCCATGGGTGTGTTGAGTATAGGTGTTAGGTTTGGCAGCCATATAGTACATGGCATTTGTGGGAGGATCAGTTCCTTTACATCCTGTTAGTGTTTCCCTAGCACTATGGGCAGGAGCCTAAAAACACACCTGCCAGCAGCAAATGAGCCACAGTGATAAAGTAATGACACTGACATTGCTGACAGCCCTAGAGAAAGTGCCAAGAAAAGTTAAAGTTGGGCTTTAACCTCTGAACTTAAGCCCATGTGGGAAGTGGAAGGACTGCCAGCAATTCCAGCTTGGGAGCACACCCCATCACCTACAGCAGCAGAAGGACTTTGCACGCACTTCAGCTCTTGGAAAAAGATTCAATTTCAAAATCTCTTAAATCTTAAAACTTGTTCTGCTTGGATGGCCAACAAGTCACCCAGTAAGTGCCAGTTACAAAGTGATTTCCTGTTCAAAAAATGAGGTGCAAGGTGTCAATGAATTTCATAACCAGCCCCTGAGAGGTTACACTTTGATTAGGTTTTAATTTGTAATCAAAGTAGAAAGATTCTGCCCAGTTGCTGGTTTCTGAAATCATTAAAGCTCCCACCTCCGGTCAAACTTATCATCTTCAGCTCATATTTTAAGTTAAATGAATATTTGGAAATCTCATTTAAAGCAAAGTGACAGCAGGATAGAGGAATTAATTTATTTTGTAGAATTGGCAGAAAAAAAGGAAATGGACAAAGTAAAATATTACAGCTGAGCTGGCAAGAGTTGTATAAAGAAGACCAATAGTTTGGCTTTTAAATAATGTGTGTAAACTCTACATCGGGTTCCATTCAGATCACCTAATTTTTCAAGTAACAGTTTGGTTTTTTTTTTAAGGTCTCCTCTTTCTCAAAAGTAGCTGGAATTCACACTTTGTTTTCTGTCTGTGCTCTCACTGAAGTTTTATCTGTCTGCATTTTTTGTGGATTTATTTTAAATTTGTGTTTTGTTGTTTTTTGGATTTTGTATTGTTTGATTTGGGATTTTTGTGGCTGTGCTGTCTAAGCACCTCACAAGATTTGTTTTTTACACTTAGAGCACTCATGTTAGGAGTTTTTTGAGTAATTTTGCAAATAAATTATCACAACACAAAGTGGAAATTCTCCAAGATCCCCCTTGAAGAACTATAAATTTGGAAAAGATTGTATCACCTGCCACTTCCTGCCTAAGTCATTCCTATGCCAAATCATTTATATATTGTGGTTATTCTTTTCTGCACCAATGGCAGCCACTGCACTGCTGTGTAGCTCTCTTGGAGAGCAAGCTAAGCACTGGGGACTGGTGGAACATGCACAGTCCTGCAAAAGGGAGTGGTTTGGGATGTTTGGGGCAAGTCTTGGTCTCTGCACATGGTCACCACTGTAAGGCACAAACAGAGCTGGGGATCTGAACCACACCATGCAGCATCCCCTGCTACAAACTGGAGGGAATCTGTTAGGAAAAAAATAGATATATCATAGTAATACCATGTATCCATTAGCTGTCCACTTGATTTCTTCTCCTCATATTGTAAATTTTGGCAAAAATCAAACTGCTTTGATGAGAGAAAAGAAAATGTAGTATATGGAAACTGAAAACA
Source organism: Pseudopodoces humilis (assembly GCF_049639895.1). Taxonomy (NCBI): domain Eukaryota; kingdom Metazoa; phylum Chordata; class Aves; order Passeriformes; family Paridae; genus Pseudopodoces; species Pseudopodoces humilis. Next base: position 140,639,772 of record NC_142200.1, on the reverse strand, counting down.
AGGCATCACAGATTTGCAAGAGGTTGTTTTGTGCTGACAGAAGTAAATGATCTTAGAGTGACTTCTAGGTAAAATTGTGTAAATTTACAGATGCTTTCCTTGGAAGAGAACTACCTAATCTCTTAAAAAATCTATTTTTAAGATTTCTTATGTTACCTTTTTTGAACTTTGTTTGGTGTAAAAACTAGTTTTAATCATTCCATGAAGACAAAGAGATATCAAGAGAGACAAACCTGAGCTCTTTAGTGAGATGATAGAAATTTATTATTCACAGCTGCATACACACGATTTTGAGTTCTAACAGCCAGCAATTAGTTTAAACAGTAATACCACCAAGGGAAGCATAACTTAGTTAAAATTTACATTTAAATGAGATCATTTGGAGAAATCAAATGCAGAACAATCTGTTATTTTATATAACATTTCATAGTAGATTTTCTTAGCAAGGTATTCCTCACAATATAGTTTTATTACATGCTGGTTAGAAATTACTGTGATTCATTTGTACGTGTAGTGGAAAAAAAAGTCTTACTTACCATTTGTTCATTAACAACCTGATGCAGAAAATTATCTCTGCTCAGGAAAGCATATTAACCACGTTTAACTTAACTTTAGCTTGGCCCTGCTGAAAGCTAAGCACGTACTTAAGTGTTTTTCTGAACATGAACTGAAATTCCAAATGCATTTTCTTGCTCTCTTCAATCATGTTCTCAACTTACAGTGATACTCTGTTATGAAGCTTTTTGAATTTGTCAGCTGTTTTGAATGCTTGTAACCAGTTAAAAACAATGATACATCATCCTTCATTAAGACTTTGTGGGGACTTTTATGTCAGATAGGAATCTCTTGGGATTTAATTGTGACTTTTAGAATTAGAACAAAATAAAAATTGAGTCTTCCATATTCTGGGAAGCCCCTCCATTTCAGAGTCCTTTTTTAAAAAAATCTGGATTATTGGTCATTATTGTAATTAAAATGATCCGCAGAATAAAAAGTTCCTAAAGAAAGATTATTGGCATTCCCAAGTATATATACCTTTATAGGGTTTCAGGAATCTGTTTTCCAATTTCCCTGCGAAGCTGGACTTTCTGTCTGGATTTGTAACCTAGAACATGTAATTTTTAAAGGACTCTGGAGAGTAACTGTCTTTCCTCTGTTACAAAACAAAATTTCCAGCTATTAGCTTAAACTGGATCCAGGCAGGGAACAGGGGAAGCTTTTGGGGCAGAGCACTCTGGAAAAACGCTTTGCAGAGAGATTGGCAGAGTGGGACCCTTAACCCCGAGCTCCCCGGGGAGCACTGCCCAGCCTGGGGAAATGCCCAGGAGTCTCTACTGGGAACTGGTTCCTGCAGGAATTCTTTGCCTGAGCTGGCAGGTAGCAGGCCTGCAGGCAGCATGCAAAGGCTCCTGCTGGAACGTGGCTTGTGGAGTTTATCCACAAAAATACTGTCAGCCAGGACTGTATCTCCTGCTGGAAGGACTGCAAGAGAGTGCCTGTATCCATGAGACACTTCTCTGCTGAATAAACTGAGTATGACAGAGCAGACCAGAGCCTTTAATGGATGACTTCATTATCCATTCTGCACCTAGAATGAGCAAATGTTTCCTAGAGGACAGAGTAAGATGGGTTCATGACAGAAAGCATTTATATAAAGACTTGATGGAACAGCTAATAATGAAAAACAGTTACATACACAGAATAAGAAGGTCCAGGACACAAAGGTAGCTGAATTGAATTTATATTAATAGTCAAGAGCTCTGTGATCTATTAATTATGGAAGAATCTACTCTTTCATTTCTTATTTTTGTCACTATTATTTCTTATTTTTCTCCCTTTTTCCTTCCTCTGATTTACTGCAGCGGTTTTTAATACATCAGTGGTGTGGCATTTTCTGACTAAAAGCTAAACTGGGCTCTTTGAGCTTTCCACTCACCACTAGACAATGCTAATAAAACCGCCTTGAAAAGCATGAGGTAAACCTATTTTGAGATGGGTGGTTGGATGGGATCAATAAGGCGTGTGCCAGCAAAAAATTTGAAAACATAAAAGCAAATGGTCAAGGCCAAAAATGATGTAACTTAATGAAAACTTGGCCATCCTCAAACCCGAAACCCAGACTCATCAGTCATTACTGATCACTGCTGCAAGCTCCAGCGTAATAAAACAGAGTTTTAAACAGTCTCGTTTTGACATGTTTATGCATTTGTGATGCTCTCTTGTCTCTAGCTGAAAACGACCCTATGGCAATGTCAGCAGACAGAGAGAGCAGGATGGGACAGGCTTGGAGGCACTCATTTCTAATGGTCAGCTGTCTGCCTGGTCAAGAGGGAGCAGGGCACTAGGGGCAGCCAGCTCCCATATCCCCTGTGCTGGCCTCGTGCTTTGGTCTTCGGTGTACCCAGCTGCCACTTAGAGAAAACACTAAAATTCATGGTTAAAAATTTCCCTCTGAGGAATTTTAATAGCAGGCAACAAAGCTCTAAGTGGTATAATTTGTTCAATTGAAAAGTTTCTTTTAATTATCAAGTCAGTTTTCATTGCAACCTCTTAAATGTGTGGTTTCAATGTTTGTTTTCCTTCATTTGGACAGGTCCTTGTGTAAAGCCACAGCTTTTCTCTCTTCACTGTAGGCAGAGTGACAGCTTGTCAGGTTTTATTACAACAGTTGCCAGCAGTTTTCATTCAGAGTTAGCGGAGCCCTGAATTGGAATAACTTCTCAGGCTTTAGCATTTCCTTTGTGCAGCACAGACATGTTATGCAACCAGGCGGTCAGGCTGGGTGGAGTGGGGTGTGATAAATATTTGGCTACCTGACTTGATCAGCTGATACCAGCTGGGCAAACTCCTAAGTGTGAAAATGCTGCAGGATGGATGATTCATTCTGGTTTGGGGCAGCAACCTCCTGGCTTTGGTGGGCCTTGGCTCAGACCCTGAGCTCTCAGCAGACTTTCAGATATTCCATCTGCTGAGCGTCTGGAGAAAGGAGTGGATTAAATTATAAATCCTAATTAAATTAGGATTAACTCCTTTCTATGAGAGAATTTTACTGCAGGTTGTTCACATGAAAGAAGAAATTATCTGCAATGGTTACACCAGTAATGGCTCTTTAGAGTCAAGATTTCTTCCTTATGTCATACATGCAAGGAAAGGCTTTCTGCTAGCTGCTGTTGCTGGCAAGCCCCTTGCCAGTGGATCCAAGCAGGACTCGAATTTGCCATTCCCAAATCTGCAAGCAAGGGACACATCTGCCTGTCTTCAACTTTTCCTGTCCTGAAGTATATTGACAGAATGTTGCTCTGAGAGAAAACCATCTTTGTAGAAACATACAATGTTTCCTTGCACACAAACCTTCCTCCCTCACACAAGCAGAAGTAGTTTTTTATAAGGACTGTGGGTGAGGTAAATATACACTAGGCCTGTAATTTCAAGAATTCATACCCATAAAAGTTGCAGTGATACAAAGGTGTATTTGAAACATTGAACTTGATGTCAATAGCACGGCCATTGTGTCTGTAAGGAATATTCAGTCTGCACACCTCCAGAACTGGACTTGAATTTTTTCATTATTTAAAAAAAAAAAATAAATGGACTCATTCTTAGGGTATATGTCATTTTGAAGAACTTTCATGAATGAAAGTATCCTGTTGTGAATATTGATAAACCAAAATGAAAAAAAACTGTCTTCAGATTTTTAAGTGGAGAATAAAAATTGTGCAGCTGCTTGACCCTTAAAACTTGCCAACATTTTGCTTTCTGTTCTGTAATAGAAAGAAAAAAAGAATCAGGTCTCATTTGGAAATCTTTAGAATTCATATATTATTGACTTATTATTTTCCTTTCAGCATTCTTGCTTCTTAGAAATTCTATAATGATGGAGCGAAACTCAGCATGCATTCCATTAAACCAGCTGAAACCAGGAAAACCTGTGTCAAGGAGGTGCCTCTGCAGTACAGAAGGATATCAGTTTCCACTGTTGTTTGCTTGCACTTTTAAAGAATTGGTCCTATCTCCACTGCGTGAAGAGATTATGTTTGTCTTTTCCCAGTCAAAGATATCGTACTGCAGAGGCTGGATAGACACTGCTGACTAATCCAACTGTGCTGACTGTGCTGCAGGTGAGCAAAGCAGGAGAGAAAAGGTTTTTCCTTCTCTGGGAAATCATCCCCTGACTCCAGCAGATTCCACAGATATTGATGCCCAGGTGGAGGTGGGGATGCCCAAGATTCAGAAGTGAGCAGGGGCAGCGGAAGCCATTGATCCGTCCTGTGGGTTAGATAGGATGGTGAATAAATGCAAATATGGTCTTCACTTGTCTTAAGGGAGCTTTTTTCCCTCCTCCTGAACTCTCAGAGGGTAGTGTGGAAGAACCAGAATCAATGCCAGGCTGTGTACTCAGGGTGGTTCCCAAGCTGTTTTCTGCTTCAGCGAATATGAACCTGGTGCACAGACTGACACGGAGTGCGCTGCTGAGTGGTGACGGGAACGGAGATTAAATCACATGAGATTATGTTCCTCACTCCTGGTTTTGCTTCTATCTATTTGAACTGCAAAATAAACTGGACATGTTCATAAAAGTTTCAGAAAATGCTTGTTGTATCTTGGCTCTCATTTTCTGTGTGTTGATCAAATAGAGACAGATGGATTCTGGTGGTGATTTAATGTGGCCATGGATTGTGCTGTAAACTATATTATAATCCATGTTTCATATGGAAGCTGAAATTCTAGACTGAATAACGGCTTTACTGTTCAAATACAGTGCATTCACTGTCATTTATAACATAAAAGGACAACTGCAGAGTAAGAAAATAAATAAATATATGGGTTACTTGTAGGAAGGCAGAATATTTATCTATTTGAGCTTGAAAAGGTGTCTCAGGCTGTGATTTAAGAGGGTAATGATTGCAATAAATCAAATGAAGCAGAGGCCTAGATTAAAGATGAGAAAGCTAACATGGCCAAGATAAATGCATTTGAGTAAAGTTACTTATTTGTGATGATTGCAAGATGGGGTTCAGCAGCTGGTATAAGACCCATCTTTAATTTTCCTGCTAACAGAACAGGTTTATTGGCACCGTGTTACTTGCTTTATAACACCATGAATATTGTATTTTAACTAGAATTCTGTCATATTAATGTCTGTTCTATTAAAACAGTCTGGCAAATAAATTTTGGTGTCTGGAACATGCTGAGATGTATCATGAACTGTCAAATCTTTGTACCCACAATTTCAATTCAACCATTTCATTGACCTGTAGCCATAAGACTCATATTACCTGGAGGTAAATCAAACATATTGTATGGACATGTGTACATTTGTGTATTTAGATCTCTGTATATGAATAAGTAGATTTGTATATTTATCTGTATTTTTTATACATAATAACAACAAGATTAATTTTCCTGATTGAGGCTGATTTTGTCTGTAACAAAATACTTTGTTACTAATATTTTCCGTCCTTGGTGTCATTGGAGACTTTTTTTAAAATAAAAACATGAACACAAATGTTTATAATTTTATTATTTTGTATGCTTCAGCCATTTTATCTGATTTAAGTATTTTAAAATTATTTCATTCTTAATCTTCATTTATACAATGAATAGAGCAGTGGAGAAACTCATAACAGAAATTGAAAGCACTGGGATAAAAAAGGCGAATAAGGGAATGTGATAAAAAAATGCAAAATAATAAAAAGTATAGAAGAAATAGATCAGGATCATCTGTTCTCCCTGTCTCATAACACAAGAATATGGGGGCTTTTATGAAATTAAAAGGTGGTAAATTCAAAACAGATAAAATGAAATATATTGTTGCACAGAGCTGGTAAATATTAAAATTTCTTGGAAAGAATGCTTTTAAGGCTGAAGACTTAGTAAGATTAAAAGATGTCTGAATGTTTATATAGTTCCCAGGAATGTCCTCATCAACAATAGTGAAAGATAATACAAATTCTGAAAGATTTAATAAGCTTCATGCCACAGGTTTGTTACAATCTTTATCTGTCATAGCTCTGGGTTCTGTCTGGCAGGCACTGTGTTTCTTGTGTGATGTGATCCCCTACTTCTGGTGATTCCCTGGGAAAGGGCTGCAGGCGAGACTGATGTTCCTATGAGAAGTGGTCTTTTTGTGTAATACCATATTCAAGGAGTTTCCTTGTATTGCTTAGAGGCTCTTACTATAAAAATGTAAGGTTTTATACAGAGCTATGTAAAGAGCTCATTGGCTGAGGCTACAGGCAGCTACAGAGTCTGAGGTACCTCTGTGCTCGGTGTTTGCTCCTCACCCCGGAGGAGCTGGGTGGGTGATGGACTCAAGCTTGCAAGGGCTGAGTCTTCACTCATCCCTCTTCCCAGGGAGGTGATTATAACACCTGACTCATGGTCATGAGCCTTGTGGTGCAGCTGAGATCATGAGGACTTGTGGGCTGCAGAAGCGTAGATTTACTTAGGCATCTTTGAGGTAGAAAGACTGAAATGTAGAGTAAGTTGGGGTAAGACATAGAAATATTCTGAAATACACAGATTATGAATCATGCATTTTCAAGGATATGACCAAATTTTAAAAATCCAGTCTCTGTGTGTTTAAATTTTTAAAAAAATCTATTCAAGGATCACTGTTTATAGATTTATTAAATTGTGAACATTTGAAAGTGGGGGGAAGTGGGGTGCTGGATTTACAAAGAAGTACAGAGGGATTAGTCAGGTCCTGTTAATTTTAATTAACAGGTGAATTATTTCACTCTCTCAAGAGCACTAAAACTTAGATGACATTTTAAATGGACAGTTTGTATTTTTCCAGCCCTGGCAGTGTTCCCTTTGCCTCTGGGCACTTGACTGACTGCTGTGTTTGGGCCTCACGTGGAGCAAGTGCCTTGGATGGGATTCATGAGTAGATGTAAGCATCTACCTCGGACATGAGCAGTCTGCACACTGACAAGCAGACGACATAAGGCATAACTCCTCAGAGTCTGCTCCTGTACTTGTTGGCCTTTTTGAGAGACAGTTTTGGCAAGTGCTCATTGTCTTCTCATTCTCCACTAGGAACAAACACCTTTCCCAGTCATTCATAACTTTTACTCAGAGCAATGAAACACTTCAAATCATTTTCTTGCCTTATTACTCTGAATTTTCTTTAAGCTTTTGAACAATATCTAGAGACCTTCAGGAGCTCAGGAGTTACTCCAAGGTATGTCTCTTCAAAATTTTGTCTCTCCTTTGTCCTTTCCTCTTTGCTACAAACTGAACTGCAAACTTCCATTCCACAATGTTTCACTGGTTTTGTTCCAGTGAATTCCTAAGCAGCTCTTCCCACCACTTGTTCATCTTAGCCAAGTCTTCAGGCTTGAAATAATGGCACATCCTGGTCTTTAAGCACTGCCTTGTCCCGAAGCATTTATTATAAACAGATGATAATTAAGATTCAGATGATAATTAAGGTTTAATGACCATTCATTATAATCCATGTGCCAGATGCAAATTTACTTCCAGTGGAGTGAAGTCAATCTGGAGTGAAAGGAAGCAGTGATGGTAAACAAGCATCACATTTATCACGGCATAGTGAAAAATTCCCAGTATCAAGTCGTACATAGTGAGGTTCTTCAAACACACAGTTGGTCATGGTTCACTTTATAGGTATGGATTAATTGTCATTTATTACTCCTTCGTTTGACTTCCCTGCAAGCAAATGAATTCAGGTGTGATGTTATACATAGAATAATTATTATTTAAAACCTTTCATCAATTCTCTGTGTTCATGATTTTTTCCAATTTTTCTTGATTTTCAAAAGCTGTTGATGTTTGCCAGACAGATGCAATTCAAACATTCAACTTAAGAACCTAGCAAAAGCCTTCTTCACTTTCAGCGTGACGGTCATCCTACAGAAGGACATACATCTCACGAATAACAAAATTAGTCTTCAAGCATTTCATTTCTCCCATGCTAATATGTGGAATGCTAAGAATCCTTGCTGAGCCTCTCAGTTCAGTTTCTGGTATTTAAATGGAGAAATTCCCTTAATTATTCCAACAAATTAACTCCTTGTTTAATCAATTCTTGGAGATCAGATTTCCAGATAGAATTTCAAGTGTGGAGTTTTGGGTGCTCCAGTAGATTATGTCCTTTAAGACTGGGGGGAATTCTGTACTAGAGACAATGAAATAAGCCTATTTCAGAGTACATTTTGTGAAATTTAAATGCAAGAATGATACCCCAAGTGCTAAGAGCGTTTGTCCTACAAATCAAATGAAAGTGCTGTCTGCAATAAAAAGTGACTGCAGCCTTTGAGAAAATGGGAAAAATCATGTGGGACTGAATAGCTAGCACCAAGGAACATAAAAGCGATGGAAATGTTTGCAAAAAAGTAGCATCACACTTTGTAGAAGGATAAATGTTTACATGGGTGCTGGGTGCTTGCTTAAATCACTGCAAGAATTCTTTTCCCATAGCATCTAGAATCAACAACCTGAATGAAAAGGGAAATTTAAAAGGGCCTTTGGTTTCAGAAGATATGTCTGGGAAAATTTACCATGTCTTCAAATGCATTTGAAGTAAAATGGCAATAAGCATAATTCTGTTCTAGTGGATGACTTCCTCATTTTTAACCCTGCATGTACTGCTAGATTTAGTTGCAGTCTACTTCCTTACAGATATAGATGCCAGAAGTTTATATGTACTTAGAAGCAGATTAGTTAAATGATATTTATGGTTTTTCTAACACGAAACAATTTCCTATCATAATGAGGTTGAGGGGCTTTAGAGTGGAAGAATTCAGCCTTTTTTCTCTGACTGAGGAGCTAAGAACATAACTGTGACTTTAATAGAATACAAATCTTCAGCAAGGGAATGTTTTCAATATTACCATCACATGCCTTCTGGTTTACTCGTTTGTCTCGCACAGTTTCATTGAAATGAGTTAATTCCAACTTCCTGTAGTTTTTCCTCAGCAATGGGGTTATTTCTTCCAAAGAGACTATTTCTTGCTCATTAGCATGCAATTGCTATGTTATGAATGATGATAAAAGTACTAAAATAATTATTCCATTTTACAAGCTTGGGTTCATGTTAATGAATATTTTAAAATAGTCAGAGAATGAGATAACATTTGGTTACCATCCAGACACTCTCTTGCCCTTCAGAATATAGCCACATGTTGTATACTGAGTCATGAGTCAGAAACAAAAGGTATTTTTATAGCTAATGTGAAAGGCCATAATCTTTACAGAGTATTTATCTTTTTAAAGCAATCTTTATATATTATTTGGTTTGATTTTAAAGGTAAACATGTATTTCTGAGTAATAATTGTAAAAAACCCACAAAGACATTCCCTTTCATCTTTGTAAGTGGAAGGTGGGTGAGGGTTTCACCTCAGAAGAGCTGATCTAGGAAATGGTGACTTACTGGGCTGTGCAATCATGTTTATGGAAAAATTCCAAGTTTGAGGAAATCTGGCAGTAGGAAGCAGACAGAGTTTTATGCTGGTGATCAAACATAGCAAATGCTCTGGTGCTTGTAAATTCCAGTCACATCTCTTCCTGAAAAATGATGACTTGTTTTGACAGTGTGTCGCTAAATACATGCCTCCTAAATTAGGAGCCTGGACTCTGGGGGAATGAATATGGGAGGGAGGTTTGAGAAATGGTAAAATCTAGCCTCTACTCCACTACTGACCTGTTCTGTGTCCAGAAGCAAGGCCATCAACTCTCTGTCTCAGTTTCCTCCTTGCAAATGTTCTCTGCTCACCCAAACTAAAGATTTATTACAGATAATTAAAATTGTCTCATTGCAGGGCATTGTGAGAATTTTTTTCAATGTTCTTTTACTGTTCTAAAAGTAACATTTAGTTTCAAATATTCATTTACTCCTGGCTTCTTGGAGTTCAAGGAGTCTCAATTTCTGTTTATTTATGTATTTACATCAAACTAAAGGCATCAATCTTTTTTTCTATTTTTTATTTTTTTGTATTTGCATTCCAAATCTTTAACTGCAGGTAAATAGTTAAAGAGCCTGTTGAATGCATAAAGTGCCCAACTATGATTTTTGATATATCAGTCATTCTTTTTGTATGAAATTCTAGCTTCTGTATTTTTCAAAGGTTTTAGGAGATTACTGGGTCAGATCCTCAGCTGGTTTCAACTGGCATAGCTCCAGCAAAGTCAGTGACAGTGTCTTTTAAATCAGACCTGCAGGACTCAAGCATGACAGCAGCCAACTGCATCAAACTGTCATATTTCACATCATTCCGTATCAAAGCTAAATGCAAATGCTGCATTGCACATGATACATTGCTCAGGAGTCAGTCAAATCCAGCCAATTTACATCAGCAGATTAGCTTGCTCAATTCATATAACCAAACATGCAGCACTCACAAAAACCTTCAAGAAATTAAAAAAAAAAAAGTGTGTGGGACAAAGAAACCGCATAACAGAGGCACAGGCTGGCCCTCCATGTGGCTGCAGTGGGGAGACAGGGATGCCTGGGGTTTAGCTCTGTTGCTGTCACTGATTTATTGAGTGACCTTGGAAATGTCTTTGTGCCTTAGTGACCATCTGTAGCACCACTTAAATACCTTGCCAGCTTAATTGCTGCTTCTAAAGCATTGTAAGACCCTTTGGTAAAAGACATCATGTCTGTTTAATGTCACACTGTTTTATTTGAAACCCAGAAATGTTCAGAATATGCAATGCTGAATGTAACACTGTTCAAAACCATATGTCTTATTTCAATAATTCACTCTAAGTACCTAGGGAAAATGCTGTGCAATAAAATCCCATGTTACTCTTCCTCAGATACAGTAATTGTAAGTTATCTCAGACATCTGTAGATTTCAATCCGAGGGCTTGTCTCAAATTCCAGCTGCTTTAGTAATTTTTAAATTACAGATTTCATCCAGCTCCCACTGAAATCAAAAGAAGGACTTCCACTGATTTTGCAGGATGCTGGAACCGACCTAAAAAGAATATTTGAGAACCACAGACATTAGGAGAAATTCACACAGCACCATCATGTTTCATAAAAGAGCAGAGATACACAACCAGGGCTGAGATGGTGACAACTCAGTTTTTAATGGCAACTAAAAGGTTTTTGTGTATTTCACTCTACCTTTAGAGTGAAATAAAATTACCTACACTATGTTGTGTGAGAGGAACTATTAATTTTCATATGGAATGATGTATATGATAGTGTAATTCAGCTGGTTATGATAAGAAACCTTCAGGTTTCAGTGATGAATTTGTTACAGCAAGTCTGTATTAGTGTGGATCCAAATTTTAGTTTAACTCAAAGAAACCTAGTAAGTCTTTCACAAAATGCCCCTGTCAAATCTCAGAGAGAAATTCTGCTTTTTACAGTGTGTTTTATTTGTACTTGGTGGCATGTTCCTAATTACAATTGTGGGAGTAATTTGTAGAAGGTATGCAATTTGAAAAATAGAGCTTTTCTTTCTGTTGACAGAAATGTTTGCAAGTGGATGATGATGTCCTCCAGTGTCTGCTCTGAGGTTCACTTGGTGAATCTCTTTTCCAGGCACTTCACAGGAAGCAATTTTAAACACCAGAATGAAAGGCATCTTTGCCTCACAACCCCCCATTAGGCTCTTGTTACATACTGAAAGAATGAGAGAAAGAGTTTGGCTGTGGCACAAACAAAACTGAATTTTTTTCAAGATGGCATCATTGGAAGACTTTTAAATTTATAGCACTTGTCCCTTTGTATCCCTTCATTTAGTCTAGCTTCATTCTTCTGGAAAAATAATATGTTCTGTTTCTCCTTCTATGGCTGAGCTGCTGCAAAGAGTTCTGTCACATTCGCCTAAACAATCACAATAAACACCATTAATAATCACTACATTATAAACCACTTCTAAAACATAAAATACAGTGTCTTTCCTCAGTGCCTGAAGTTCTTTGCTGTATAGGAATTGTACCTACCAGACTCCAGAAAACACAGTGGCCCAGTGCTCTTCTGTTCGGGTCACTTCTAAAGGACCTCAGCCTAGACTGACAAAGAACAGATAATCTGTCATAATAGTGCTTGTCTTTGACATCCTTAAGGTATAAATGGGCTCTAAAGAAGGCAAAAGTGGTCTCCAGAGGTTACTTTATGAGAGCTTGGATACAAACAGTCTTACAGCCTGGCTGAACACTAGTGGACATTTTAGGGTTTTTTGGGAACATTCTGAACACTGAATAATGCAACTCTTCTGTGCCCTTTGGGCACCAAGGAAAGCAAATCTGTCTTCTACTAAGAGCTGGGAGGATTCTTGTACAGCCCTACCTTTGAGTAACGAGAATAAAGCTGCAGTCTGTTCCTGTGCTCTCCCCTTGCCAAAAATTGCACAGATTAATATCAAGAAATATTCGACCAGATCCTTAGACAAAGGAACCTCATGTACCCACTGGCAGCACTGGATCTAGCCAGGTACTGGACAGCCTGGTCCAAAGTACAGTGTCCTAATGTCCTAATTTTGCTGCTGATTATTCTTCTTGCTGATTTATTAAATCAGAGGTTATTTTAGGCAAATCCATCTTGTAATCCCAGGTCTGTCAGGAGGCTCCTGTCTGGAAGAAGCAGAGGCTAGAAGTAAGTGCTACTTAAGACTACATGTAGGAGTAATTTCCCTTTTAATATCATATTATAAATCAGGTGCCTGCTATGCGTCAGCAATATAAAAGCTGGAGTAATCAAATTTAAAATAGGATGAAAGCAAAGCATGTTACTTAGCTCTGTCACATGCTTTTTCTATACCATGTACAATGGAAGCAGGCACTGAAAGTAGAAGTACATGACATTAAATTTTATTTAGCATTTTCCTGCAGTGGATTTTCATTTAGCGATGTAGAGAGAGACTCCTACCCATTCATGCATATAGCTCTTATTTACAGTGCTGTGAATGACACCAGTCCATGTGTAAGAGAACATATTTTTTTCCAAACTGAACTATACAAGTGATGCTTTTGGTTGCTTAGAGATAACAACAGTAACAGACAGTCCCAGACTTTGCCTACTGGCTTTCTTCAGCTTGTCTGTGTTTTTATGTATTTATTTAACCAATTGTTTATTTGTATTTGGTTTGGGTTTTTTTTTTTTTTTTTTTTTGCATAAACGGAGGCCAGCAGAGCCCAGCAGGAGGGACTTGAGCTCCCGGGCACCCCGTCAGTGCCGGGCTGGCTGCAGGAGCATTCCACTAGGTGACAGTGTGGTCCTCGGAATCCACACCGCCAAGTGACGGGAGCTATTGAACCTTGTTAGGGCTGTAATCATCGTTTGAGGAAAAATGTCCCCCAGAATAATCACCAGGAAAACTGCACACAAATTACATTGTCTCTCCAGGAAAAAAAAAAAAAAAAAATCCCCCTTTTAAAGTTTAAAAATTTAGAGTTTAAAATGTGTTAAAAATGGAACTCCAGTACATATAAGTAACATGATGATTATTATGTCTCACCTCAAGAGAACCAAGCATTTAACTGAGGTTATGACCTGAATTAATCTAAAAGAATATTAAAAAATACCCCCCTAGCCCCCTGGCAGTATTTTTCTTTCTTTATTTATTTATTTAATTAATCTATCTATTTATTTATCTATTCATTTATTTTTTAAGTAGCAGATGTTTGAGATTAATAGGGAAGGGTAGCAAATAAAATGGGGAAAATCCTTCTGTCTCTCCTGGTGGAAGAAACAGAGGGTCAAACAAAGTATATATATATATATATATATATGTGTCTTTTGGGGGGTAATGTCAGAGGATGGCTACAGGAGATATGCACCTGAGTGCTGTCCTACAAAATAGGTCAGGCAGACTGGAATGTGAGAAGGATTACTGGGGAGACACAGGTTCTTGGAGATTTCCCTTCCATCCAGAGAAATGAGATGTGAAATTACCCCATCATTCAGCAGGGTTCTCTAGCCTTCTTCTGCAAATCAGGAGGAAGCTGAGATTCAAAATGAGCAAGCTGATCATGCAAACCCACTTAGGAGGAAGCAGTGTGATGTGCTTGAGGATCAAGGTATAGGAAAATAAAACACTGTGACTCCAAATCCGGAAGGCATTTTCACACTGACGAGGTGGTGGAGATGAGTTGTGCTCTTGCTTTCAGCAAGACCACATGGTGTGTTTCCACTACATGCCCTGAAATACCTGACTGAATTAGAGTGACTGACAGAAGTAAGGTAACAGGATTGAGAGGAGTGTGAGATCCTGAAACTTGTGGATCCTCTGGAAAATATTCATCACCTGAATGAAACACTTTGTACTGTAAAACAGCCTTTCTTTACATTAGTCTGCAGAGGATTTCCTCTAAGGTGACTTAACAGCGTTACTAACATTTCAAGCCATCCTGTGACTTCACCAACATCAGCATTTTCTCATCAGTAAATTTAGTCATAGCTTTTTATGCTGGTTGTGTTGTTGTTTTTTCTCCCCCTTTTTTGGCTGCTGCTATGAGTATTCTGGGTATGGATGTGATATTCGGGAAGTTGTGCATGTGCAGTGTGATTGCTGATATCAAGTGTGCTTCCCAAAAGCACCAGATGCGGTTCTAAATCAAGCTGAGCCTCCAGGCTTTGGGAAGTGGTTGATATCACAGAGCCTCAGGAAGACTGTAAAGAAGGATGCTGCCAAATGGCACACATCCAATTAGCTTCCTCTGTGGCATATATAGGAGAATTAGGGGAGACTTGTAGATATGGGGGACTTGTGGATGTGGATTCTTTGGAGGTTTTTTTTTTTTTTCTTTTTTGGTTTTTTTTGGGGGGTGGTTTTTTGTATCTAAGGAAGTGTACAACAAGCTATATGTTCTGGTTAAGTTATATGTCTGATAGCCATTGTGCCTCAAAGGTCCTGCTGTTGACTCTAGGTAATAATGGTGTTACATTCTTAAGAATCAAAGACACAATATAATTAGGAGAGGTATTATTTTGTGTTTAGCAGAGCACTAAATTAATGATATATGGGCATGATTCCGCTGGTGCACATCCCTGTTACTATGGAAACAATATTATGTCATGTGAGTCTGTCCTTGGTGTTACTTAGAGCAGCAAGGTTTCAGCAAGCTCCTCATTTATTTCAGAGACCTAAATAGCTGCTTTCTCTGTGTGTGGAATGAAATCGGTTTTATTAAAGCTACAAATGTTATATATTCCATTAATTGCTTCTTTTATGTTATCGTGTTAATTTACTTTACTTACATGGAGCATTAGCATTAACATAAAACAGATAATTAGTGAACTGCAAATGACTAATGCACCCATATTGTGCAAATTCCTCTTTTCATATTCAAAGCACTACCATGTGCTTCAACTTCTTCAACCCCAACCATTAACCTCAAGCGTTTGCAGACCAAAAAAGGAGATGGAGTCCGTCCAAGAGGAAACATTCCCAGCTCCAGAAGCACTATCTGCTGATTCACAAAGAAAGAATTTCAGAAATGCAGCCTCTCTCCTTCCCCCATCACTTCTCCTCCCAGCTTCTAAATAAAATAAAAAAAAAAGAAACAGTTTTCAGAAAGATTCCTGCTTGAGGCACATGGTGTCAGGTTCGGTTCTCTGTTTTTCTGCTTGGAAACCAAAGTTCTTTGATCAGGATCACTGTGATTACTGTCAGTCTGACAGGGAATTGCCATTTGAATAGGGGTGTATCCTAAAGACTGTTACCAGATTAGATTCTGATAATTTTGATTTATTGTTCTGTTTTTCCAAATGCACTTTGATTTGCAATAGTAATCTCTGAAATGTCTGGATCAATGTCAGCGCACAGCCCCCTCTCCCAGGTTGAGGAATTGCCAGCAGATGGCAGCTGCCCGCTGCTGCTCCTCATCATGCATTTTTCATAAAATATGCGAAAGTGAACCAAAGGTACATCTACTGTGTGAGTGCTGGGGGGAGGAGGAGAGGAAATGTTTTGCAAGTCAGAATATACAATTAAAGGAAAATGCTTTTTTTTTTCTTTCTTCATAACCTAGATGTGTTAATCAGATTTGTTCTGTTAGTCCTGTTTGTATGAAGAAATGCCGAGTCCCAGTTAAAACAAAATGAATCCCTTCCCCCACTTCAAGCTTTGGATACTTTGGAGAAATACTGCATTTCCTAACTACCAGCTGGTCAATCAATTTGTCTTGTCACTTACAGCTGGGAAGTTCATCTATTAATAAGAGAGGTATCATGTACCAAAAGACGATTAATGATAGCCGTGGATCAACATAGATACTGTACATAAAACCATCCTTCTCCTTTTCCTAAGAAAATAGAATAGAGTTATAGAATAAGAATATAATACAAATTTTTGAATCATCCACTGTTTGCTAATTCCTGGAAATACAGGGCAAGGTCCTCAGCCTGCATAAATCAGTGTATCTCTAATGAAGACAGCTAGAATGACAGTGATTTAGATCAACAGAAAATGTGACTCACAGGCTAATCTGCAGTTTTTCTTACTGTTACATCTCTCTCCCTGGAGTCCTTTGCTTTCCAAAAAATTCAATATCACCCACTGATAAAATGGATCATGAAAGGCAAAATAAGGTAAAGAAAGAGATTCTTTATGTGCAATAAAGAGTGACATTTATAATTTCTGAGAAGATCTGTTGCCTTTCTCAGTAATTTCCCCATTTTGGGTCACTGCAAAAGGTTAACACCTTCTGTGCAGGGAGCTTTCTGCATGCCACAGAGCTGTTCTTTGTCACAGGAAAAGGAAGATAGAGTATCATTGTGAATAAATTCTTGTTTTACCCGTGTCCTTTCACTTTGCTCCAGTTGGGTGCAATAATGATGGTCAAAAACCTCATGTGCAGAAATTAACATTATTCTGAGGAAGAGGCCCACTTACCCCTCCCCTGTCTCTCCTCATCCTTCAGTCCTCCTTCAGCCTGATTTGATGCTGAGGTCAATGAGAAAAGACCATTGTCTTGTGACTGAAAATTGGGATCTAAAAGAATGTTTTTTCCCCATCTTTTTCCTTCTTTCTTTCCTACTACCACATCCTCTGTTTTTTGTGATAATAGCCAGTATCTCCATTTTGCTAGTGACTGAGTATCCCTGATTCCTCAGATGTTAATTTAAACCAAGGAAGAAGATTGTTTTCGTGAAGAATGTACAGCTGTGTACAGTAGTTGTGCCACATAATGTAAGTTTAATTTATACAAATGGTCCTATTGATTTTATTTTGGTTGTTCAAGCTTTTGTAGTTCAGGCTTTCCAGTGCTAATGTAATAAGGGCTGTATGGCAAATAAACCTTTCTGCTTCTTTCTCTCTAGTTCAACTCCTTTCTTCTTATAAATATCTCTTTAAAAGTTTTCTTAGCCTGATGTCCATTAAATGACCCTGACAGAAAATAATGTCACAAAGGTTCCATCTTTCCATTCCCATTTGCCTGATAGAAAGTGAAATATCTGTTCTGGCTGCGTACACAGCACAAGAGGACCATGGTTTTACTAAACAAATAGAAAAAATAAGGAGGTCCATATTCCTACCCCACATTTATTTCTTTCCCCCTCCAATAAAATAGCTTAAGTGTTAAAGGCCGAATTACCAATCCCACAGGTATTTCTAGGAATAAAAAATAAATACCAATAATACTTGTGTTCCCTTGAGCAAGCTTCCTAAAATTAAATTCCTTAGTATGCCTGCTTTTCTTCTTTCCTTTTCTCACTGAGGAAAGTTAAACATTGTATTATTTAGTTAAATCATTTTAGTTAGGTCATTACTTCAGGCTACGTAGGTTAGATGGTTATGAGTTTCCTTTTGTAGATTTGCTGTTCCTTTTTAGTTACTACTGACAGTTTCCTCATTACCACAGGGCACATTCTCATTGGAAGGTTGGTTGTGCAGTGGGTTTTATTAATGGTCTTAATCTGCTGTCGTGTCAGTCAGTGCATTTGCCAAGTGGTGTTACGAGGGTTGACTGAATCTTGCAGGGAATATGAGAGTGAGAAATGTGAGTGAGGGAAACACTTCCTATAAAAACTGGGGTTTTTGAAAGAGGATGGCACAAAAAATAGAGAGCAATCCTGTGTAAATTCCCCTTAACTTTTTGAATCTGTGAACTTTGAGAGACTCTTTCGGTTTTTGTTAGTAAGCCATTATCCATTTTATTTTCCTTATTTTTAATATAACTTAAGACAGACAAAGCCTAATATGGTAGAGCAGGTACTTTGGTAAAAAGTTAACAGGAGAGATACTTTAAAAATTAATGAGATACCTAACTTGGCATTAGTTGACTAATGCCTCTTAAAATACTCACCTTTTATACAACTTACCAGAGAGTTCATGTGAAATAAAAATATCTGGACTTTGAATTTCCAAAGGCCAAGGCAGTTCTTTACTTCGGAGATCTTCCTGTGCTGATTTTTATATTTAAATAAAACATAAATCCTGACTGTTAAGAGGTAAAGTGCTAGTCAGATTATATTACTGTGCCTCAGAAACACTGTATGCAGCCTGATCTTCTCATGTATATAATTCCATTGACTTCAAAGTTTCAAAGGCCAAAAAGAGCTGCCTCTTTTAAAGGGTAGGAAGCCAACATGAAGAATGTTTGAGCCTATAAAGCAAATCCTGAACTGGAAACTGTCTACCTCTGCAGAGCTATGCTTGAGAAGAAAGTTCCTAACATGCATCCTCATGATGTTTTGCTACAAAAGATTCATTGCCTCAATTTCCTCAAAGGAATTGTATTTTACCAAAATATCATCAACATTTTTGGTAAAAAGAGGGAGTATTCCTTATGTAACTCCAAATAAAGCAGTGGGTCACAAATTAATCACAACATTTTAGACTGAAGCTGTGAACTCTTTATGAGTCTTTTAGGTGAGGAAAGTTACTGTAGAAGGGGCTAGACATAAATAAAAAAAAAAGTAAATTGGAATTGGAGTAGGGAATAATACCAATCCTCCTATTGTGAAAACAGAACACAAGTATCTGAAAGCAAGACCATGATTTCTTGAAGCCTAGAAAAGTCCTGATCTGGAAGACTGGGACCTTTCTCATCTAAATGAAATACATTTATTTTATGTTGTCAGTTGTTGGCATCTGCTGAAACATCAAAAAAGAGGATGCAATATAACTATAAACACAGTTGTTTCAGTAGAGATACCTGGTTTTGTATGAACTGATCCCCAAATTCACCTCTGGGGGCCACCCTGACAATAATAAAAATACTTTGTTAACAAGCACTGACTCCCACTGCTGGATGTGTCAGGGTCTTTGAGGTATTTTTAAGCAAGCAAGTAACTTAGTTTTTTATTGTTCTTCATAATAATTTAAATTCCATTGGTTTCAAGTCCTTCTTGTTCCTTTTCTAGACAGTCTCCCTTGCTGCTCTGCAAAGACTCAAGAGGTTTCTGGACTGTTGTACAGCAGGCATGACAGAAGGTTAATAATAAAAATAACCCACCTTAGGAAATCATCAAATTAGATTAAAGGAACTGCCTAATTCTATGCGTTTGCCAAGTAACCTGGTGCAAAACCAGGATGAATGGTTACAAGTTGTATTAGTGTTTCTTGAAAAAAATATCTCAGGTGAGATCTGGGACACTGTTTATCAAATCCTTCCTCCTTGCATCAAATACACCACGAGATGTTGTGACTGCTCAAGTAGATATTCCTCCACCACCCTTTTCAAAGCCTTGGACAAAGGGAAAGTGTTCTTTGCCTCCTGTTGGCACTGGTGTTAGCAGCCACAGGCCAATGTTAGTATTAGAGAAATCTACACCAGAGCCTGAGTCTCCAATACCTCTCACAGCTGACAGCATTCACAATTGGACTTGATCATCCTTGTGGGTGCCTTCCAACTCTAAACATTCTGTGGTTCTGATTATTTATTATTATTATTATTATTATTGTATTTATTTATTTCCTCCAGAGGGTGGCTGGGCACTGGAACAGGCTCCCCAGGGCAGTGGTGACAGCACCAGCCTGACAGAGCTCAAGAAGCATTTGGACAATGCTCTCAGGCACATGGTGTGATTCTTCAGGGTGTCCCATGCAGGGACCAGGGCAGATTGTGCTGTGATGATCCTTGGGCCCCTTTCAACTCAGGATATTTGATGATTTTCTGTTGGACCTTGCTTTTCCTTAGAAAACAGAGAATAATCAATCTACAAGGTTTCCAGGTTCAAGCTCCCCCAGCACTTCTTACAGAAGTCCTGAGTAGAAATAGTGGCCACATCTTACAACCTCATTATTTGTGTAAAATACTGCAGCCTCTGCAGGCTATCAGTGGATTATTATGCTGCCCATCACCAAAATAATCCTTCTTATATTGTCCTACACAGGGCTTTGTAAAGACAGCATTTCCTGGAAGTCATAGGGTTTTCACTAAACACTCTCTTGGAGAAGGAAGAGGGGAGTTTAGATATTGTGTGTTTGGCATTGCTCTGTGGGCAACAGGTTGAGGAAAGTACTTCTTCCCCTCTGTCCTGCTCTGGTGAGCTCCAGCTGCAGTGCTATTTACAGTTCTGGTGTTCCCAACATAAGAAGGTCATGGATATGTTAGAGCAAATCCAGAGGAGGCCACAAAAATGATGAGAGGATCGTAGCACCTCTCCCGTGAAGACAGGCTGAGACAGATGGGATTGATCAGCCTGGAGAAGTCTCCAGGAAGACATGATAGATAGGTCTTCCAGTACCTAAAGATACCAAAAGGGCATTTAGTGATTGGACAAGGGGGGATCTCTTCAAAATAAAGAGAATAGGGTTGGGTTAGATATATGGAAGAAATTCTTTACTTTGAGGGTGGTGGGCAGAAGTTGCCCAGAGACGGTGTAGATGCCCCGTTCCTGGAAGTGTTCAGAGTCAGGTTGGATAGGGATCTGAGTAACCTGGTATAGTGGAAGATGTTCCTGCACATGGAAGGGGGTTTGGAACTAGAGGATCTTTAAAGTTCCTTCCCATCCAGACTGTTCTATGATTCTCTGGTCTTTCTAGGAAAGTGCCACTTTCCTTTGTGCCACATAGCACATAGCACATGGTTTGAGAGAAGATCAAATGGACCGAGTTCATCACCATCCCGATATTACAAACTCATTTATTGCACTTTGCACTTTTCAGTTTTTCTCTAAAAGCTGCCTGTTTTTGCTGATTGTTTACCAACATGGGGCAGTGTGAATGTTCTGTGTCATGTGACTATTTTGAACTAACGAAAAAATCTAGAACCTTTTTCCTGAAACTGATATGGCCCATTAAGCATGAGGCAACATTCTATTTTTATATCAGTGACACTATTCAGTAAGTATTACATTTGTTTTACCACTTAACACATGGTCTGTATTTATGAATTTAACCTCCTTTTAAGGACAACTTGCTTTTCTGGCTGAGCTCCTCTCCTTCTATTATTATTACTGGCTTTACAGTTTCACCTACATCTTTTGCTGTTAGGAACACTGTACAAAAACACAGTAAGAAATTAAAAATCAAGTTGTGAAAAGCTATATCCCCACCTATTTAATACTGACTTTGGGTTGTCCTTTTTTGGCTGAGCTATCTCACTTATATATGTTGTTTCCATAGCATAGTTCACGTGGTGCTGCTCACATGTGACATGGGGAGATTTTGTAGTTTCTACTGCCAATTACTTTTTTCTTTTTTTCTCTGTGGCAGACTGTGTGAGGGCAGTTAGGAGTGGAGGTGAGGCAGAGTCTGGACAAGAAAATTGTGATATATTCCCTGCAGCACATAACGCTGTTTAACGTTTTTACCAATGGCCTGGATAATGGGACAAAGCATAACCCCAGCAAAGTTTTCAATTGGCATCAAAATGGGGAGACGACTTGATAGTACAGGAAAGGGATATCAGCCAGCAGGAGAAATAGAAAATTCGTAAAGGCCAAGAAAGAACAGTGCAAAACCCTGAACCTGGAATGGAACAACTCCATACAGCAGTCCCGGCTGGGAAATGACTGTTCAGGTGGCAGCTCTGCCAAAAAGGCCTGGAAACCCTCATAAATAAACACCTGAACATGAATCAGTAATGAGTCCTTGCAGCCATGAAGGCTAAGAGTAAGGATAACAGTCTTGGCAAAAGACCAACCATCAGGGTGAAGGAAAATGTTTTATTTCTTCTACACAACTCTTGGAAGGGCACCTCAGGAGCAGAGTGTTCCTGTAGGAGTGAGCCCAGCAGAGAGTCCCCACAATGAACCTGGGCTGGAGAATTTACTGTGTGCCTAACTGGACACGGCCTTGAGAAATCCAGGCTAATTTTTAAGTTGCCTCTGCTTTGAGTCCTGGTCTGGATGAGGTGACCTTCCGAGGTCTTGGCCAACATAAATGATTCTGTTCTTTATGACTTTAAGTTATTACATAAAATTAAGGGAAAGTCTCATTCAGTCTAGTACATTAGTGTCAAAAAGACCAATCCTCTTCTGAAAAGACGATATTCATCTATTATTAACAGACACCACTATTTCAGTATTAATGACTGATAGAGCAGGCGTTTCCTAGCATTTGATGACCTGTTTGGTGCCTGAGAAGTAGCTGAGAGTCCTTTGCTTGGCTTGTCACTTGTTGACATCAAATGACCAACTTGAAAAGCACAGGTGCTATTGGAAACACAAAGAATGTTTAGAGGAAAAAAATGCTTTAACTGGGCTAAATTCTGTTACGAGTTTGATAATGTCAAGAGAGTTGAATATGTGTTACCAAAAGCGGATTTGGGGCCACAAACCTTTTTCAAATAAGTTTTATTTGTTGAATAGCTGAAAGTAGAGCCTCACATTGCTAAGTCTATTGTGTTTATAATAGAATGTCACATACCTTCCTGATAATTGAAAATCTACTGAAAATCTATTGAATTTGTCCTATAGCTGCAAAGGACTGATGCTTTAAAGAGCAGGATGGCATGATTCTATTTGCATTATCATATCTCTTCATACCTTCCCTTCAGCCACTCATTGCTTTCCATTCTACATATGAAAGATGTAGCTATTCCATAATATGTGCCAGGTAGGGGAAAAGCTGACTGAGTGAGCTATCCTATGTCTGTTGTCCCATTGGAGGGGTTTGTCCTGGGATTTGTTTCACAGCTCTGCCTGTGACCTGAAGGTGGCAACTCTAATCAGGTTGGCAGATGACACCAAACTGAGACAACATGCCTGAGAAGAGAGCAGCCACCCAGAGGGACCTGCAGAGGCTGGAGGAGTGGGTCGACAGGAGCTGTGTGAAATCCAGACAGATAAGGAGCATTTTCAGAATGCCATTGCCTCTGTCTATATTTGTGTTTGGCATTGCCTCTGTCTATATTTGTGTTTGGATAACTGTGCAGGTATATTGGGCTGGGTCAGAATTCCTGTGACATTAAAGCACATGACTTGAGCTAAGCCACGTGCCAGAGCAGATTTTATCTACAAGGGTATTATATTCAGTGGTAAGGTGCATATTCTGGTGGTTAGCTCAGAGCCATCCCAGCCATGCAATGAACCAGCACTTAGTCTAACCACAGGTACTTCAGCATGCTGGCAAAACATGCCTCCGTGGGAATCCATCTATGTCTGGAACAAAACATGCAGGATGTGAAAAAGTCTGTGGGAGGACTTCAGAAAGGGCTACACACACCATTGAAGGTGTGAAATGGCTTCCCAATGAGATGTGGCAATATAGGCTATGACTCTTCAGTCTGCAAAAGAGGCAACTGGGGTGGGTGTGATAAAGGACTGTGATGCAGCATGGACAGGACAGAGATCAGTTGTTTACTCTTTCTTTAAAGAGCTGAGTGGCATGTAGTGAAACCAGCATGTATGAGGTTCAAAACAAGGCAGATTGTTCTTCCTGCAGATGCAATTAAGCTGTGAAATTCCTGATAAAAGAATGATGCAAGTGCTAAAAGTTTCCATAGGTTAAAAGGGTATATTGATCCAGGACTATTGGACACAAAACTGAAGAGTTCCATGATCTGTGCTCAGCTGGTGGCCAGAAGAGCCTTCCAGGGAAGTGAGCGGTCTGCGCTCCCTCTAGGACTTGCAGAATTGTGTGGATATCTGCTTCTGACCACCAACAGAGAAAACTGGAATCAGTGTACCTTTTGTGTGCCCACTCATGTATAGCTGTGTGCTGGAAGCAGGATCTTGCATTTAAAAGGGAAGACTGTTTACTTAGAAGGTTTATCTGAGTCATGTCAGATTAATAGCATGTGTTTGGAAACAATTCAAAAGAGAGAAATCTCAGTCAGAACTGTGAAGGAGCAGATCTCATTCTGGAGAAGTGGTATGGCCTGTGGTAAAAGTAAACAAAAGACTGTATTCAGCTGTGACACTCATGCAGCATTCTCTCTGAAGTCCCAGGATACAGGCATGCATCAAATCCAAGGCAAAAATAGATAAGCAGCAAAAATAGATCCAAAGGTACCTTTGTGAGAAGAATAATCTTATTCACAGGAAAAGCTGCAGTGTTTGTTGCCTGTATAATCCTTTTTTCACAGAATCCTGAAAGATAGATTATACAACCTGTATCTAGTTAGTAATGAAGGGTAATAATGGGTACTTTTCTCTTTAGATGTGATTTTTTTCAGATAATTTGCTGTCAGAATTATTAAAAAAAAATTACTTCTCTGAAGATGACCTGTTG
Source organism: Pseudopodoces humilis (assembly GCF_049639895.1). Classification (NCBI taxonomy): domain Eukaryota; kingdom Metazoa; phylum Chordata; class Aves; order Passeriformes; family Paridae; genus Pseudopodoces; species Pseudopodoces humilis. The sequence goes on along the minus strand of NC_142200.1, from coordinate 140,615,223 downwards.
AAAATGGTCACAACCAGGGGTGAAGAGCTGGATTGATAACTTCTATTTCAGTTCCAGGGAATGCCTTGATTTCCATTCCAGTTTGACAAACAAGAAGCTCAATAGAAGCTCAAATAAGGCTTTTCAGAGTAATTTGAGGAAAAGTTTGATTATGTATCCACTTGGTAGGATCATATTTATATTTAACTAGGTCTGAGAATGGAAAAGATATTTAATTGGGATGTAACGATAAATTGAGGTTGAAGCTCTAAATAGCAAATGGTGCAAACACAAATCAGACTGAGTCTCCTGCCTTCTAGAGAGCTGTGTGTAGATTTAATCTACACTAGTGTGTAGATTAAAAAGCAGCTCCTTACTTCTCATCTGCCACTTATGTACAGAATTCATCTGCCACTGATGTTGAAAATGTCTGATATATAGCATAAATTATTGAAATATTCAGAATTTTCTGAAGTGAATTTTATGGATGTGGAAAGAATGCAGCTGCGGTAATTTTTACTTGTTTGAGATATTTCTTTCCAAAGTACAGGTAGTTCTGTTTTAAAGTTTCAAACCATGTTTCCAGCCATGGCACAGCATTCTTTATAAGAGTTTTTGCAGATGAATTCCTTGTCCTTGTGGCAGTCCACTGTATAATCCCTGTGCTCCCGTTCCTGCCCTAATGTGCAATTTTTTCTGACTTCCATTACCAGGAAGGAATTGTGACATAAAAATTAATTCCTAGGCCCCTGACAGGGAAAGGCCCAAAGGCATTACCCTCCAAAACAACTCATCAAGGTAATTTATTTCCACATTTTTTTTAAGAGTGAGTGGATACCAGCAGGTAACTTAACTTTTGGTAGATTATAGGACTTCTATTTTGTAGCTGGTGGTGCTAATGATTTATGTTCTGTGTTTGTGGATGATGCTTTATCAGGCTGAGTTTATATAGGAATTACATTAGACACTCTGGAAGGTTTAAATTTAGAGGACCACAAAGAAGTACAAAATTCTGGAAGGCCATGGGGAAAAAAATGTACAGGCAGATGAAACAGAAAATATCAATTATTTGACTTTTTTTATTCATCGTATTTGTCTTCTACATTGCTTATGACATCCGTAAATGAATCTAGTTAAAGAAAACTTAAAAGCTGCCGTGTACAGGAATTTGAAGATCATTATTTTCAACAGTACATTATTTCTCAGATGCAGTTTCTGATATTATACACCACTCAAATCCCTAAATCATCATGATCTTTAACTCAATTTCCATTTATACCTAAAAAGCTTCTGACACCTGTTTAAACACCAGTATCTTCACAAATACATAGAAATTTTACTCCTGCTGGGTATCAAGTGAAAGAATCTGAAGTCTAAAATGACACTGAGCTTAACAAGCAGCTCCTAGTGATTTAAGAATCATTGAATCATAGAACAATTTAAGCTAGAAAAGAACTTTAACATCATCAAGTCCAACCATTGACCCAGGACTGCCAAGTCTGCTGTTAAACCACATCCCAAAGCAGCACATTGGACATCTTTTAAACAACTCCAGGACCCGTGACCCAGCCACTTTCCTGGGCACCCTGTGCCAGTGCTTGACAACCCTCTTAGGAATTTTTTTTTTTTTTACAATTTCCAGTCTAGGTATCTCCTGGCACAACTCGAGGCCATTTCCCCTTGTCTTATCACTTTTTACTTGGGAGAAGAGGCTGATCCCCACAGGAAGGAGGGGCAGGCACCTCAGGAAGAGTACAAAAACGTGGGGTTTTGAAGGTAGAAAATTAGAAGGGCCAAGGTCCAACTAGAACTTAATCTATCTACTGCTATAAAAGACAATAAAAATGTTTCTATAAATACATTGGCAACAAAAAGAGGTCTACTGAGAATCTCCATAATTTACTGAATGTGAGGGAAAACACAGTGACAAAGGATGAGGAAAAGGCTGAGGTACTTAATGCCTTCTTTGCCTTAGTCTTAAATAAAGACCAGCTATTTTTGGAGCACCCAGCCCCTGAGCTGGAAGACAGGGATGAGGAGGAAAATAAAGCCCATAATCCAAGAGGAAATTGCTGTGAACTGCTGCTCCACTAGGACACACACAAGTCCATGGGCCTGGCTGGCTTCTGAAGGTGCTGTGGAAGTGCTCACTGAGCCACATTCCAACACTTACCAGTAGTTCTGGTTAACCAAGGAGGTCTGGATGCTTGGCAAATGTGATGCCCATCTACAAGAAGGGCTGTAAGGAGTATGAGGGCACCCACAGGCCTGTCAGCCTGGCCTGGTGGAGGGGAAGATTGTGCAATTGTGTCATCAAGTGACACGTACAGGGCAATGCTGATATTGGCATTTAAATGGAGTTGTCCTTCAATATTTCTTCTCTTTTCAGTGGCCTTAGATTCTTAGTGAAGTCCTTCAAATTGACATAAATCTTTTGACCTAATATTGGGATAATTTGATTAAACTTTTGAGACTTTTTTCCTTGTAGTTTGTTATGACAGGCAATTAGGCTTCTTTTCAATGACTCATCAGCTCTTGTGAACAAACAGCATCAGCAAGGCAGAGAACTCAGCTCTGAGAGTAGTAAATGAACTGATACAACTAAATTTTACAGATACAACTTCTTGTTCAATGTACTTGTCTTAACATGCTTATACTTACATGTCATACCTGCTTTTCAGTATAGAGCTGATAACTGGGTGTTGGGTAAAGTTCAAGATTATCCCTGTCATAGTCTGCATATTATTTCATTGTGTTCAAAATCAAAGGTGAGGGATTAGTGGAAGTATGGCATTTTAAAGCTCCCTGACAACTGTTGTCCTGCATTATTATTACCATTGTTTTCTGTGACTATTGTTATCATGTCACCATATCATGTTCATTTTTTCCTCTTTCTCACCTTAACATGCGTTAGGCTGTAATTCTGCTTGATCCCAACCTGGAAAGACTGCATTTTTATGTTGTGCAGGAAATAGGAAAAATATTATCTTTTACAGTCACAATTGCAAAGACTTGCTGTTGTGCTGCAGTCAGATTGACTTTGGGGAAAGAGCTGATGGCAAGGCTCCTGCAACCTGCTTCCCAGGCTGGCTGGGCTGACCCAGACTGGCCTATTGCTCAGCCTCTGAAAGCAGACTTCTGTGGGCAGCAAAACTTTGCTTTTCTCTGGGTGAGCCTTTTCTAGGGTCCCAAGCTGGCAACCTGCAAAGACTGCATGGAAACTCCAGGTTTTAAATCTGAGCCCTCCACCAAGTCTCCTCTTCTCTCAGCCTCGTGGCTGCAATTGTTCCATCTGCATGTTAGGAAGACAAAGCCCAGGTTACCCCACAGTTTGTGTTTTCATGTTTGAGCACTAAAAATTGAGGTGCTGGGCTAAAATCCATACCATTACCCTCCTCCAGAGACAGCTGCACTGAAATGTCCTTTTTGATGTTTTTCAGAGTTAAAATTTTCCATGTGAATCCCTATTCTGCTTTTTCTCTTTCTCACATTTTATTTAGATCACATCACAGCAGCTTTTGGCTTGACTGGAAGCTATGAGCTTAAAGTTCTCTGATCCTACAAGTAGCATGCTGAACTGAGCATGTAGAGAAGAAAGTCAGCCTCTGTCTCTGGGCTTTATTTTGCCATGCCCATATTAACTTTTCTGTTGGTTTAAAGAGAAAACTTGGAACCCGTACTGACTCACTAGGTCGGCAGAACAAGATGCTGCCTTCTCAGCTAGCTTGAACTTGTCCTTGGTTGTTTCTTTATATGGAAAATAATTCTCACTGCTGCTAAAAAGGAAGAGTTCAGCTCCCAGTGCCTTTTGCAAATAAAACCAAAAGCATGAATACTATAACACTATCTTTTTTCTCCTTTTTTTTTTTGGAATGGTATTTACCCAGAGTTACCCAGCAAGTCATGGATGCAGCTAGAGAAGAAGAATCTGATCCCCTGAGACCCACTGCCTCCGCCACACGGGCTGCAGTAATCACCTAAGAAGCTGCACAGTGAAGGGACCAGAGCAAGAGCTGCCCCTCACAGCCTGTTTCACCAGCTTCATTCTTTCCCATTGTTTTCAATTTTCCCATATCACCCTCTCTTTTGTGGGGTAAGGAATTTGGTGGCTAAGTATTTGAATATGTGAGAGGATCTGCTCCTATTGAGCAGGAGAAAGTTCCAGGTTCAGAAGGAGCTGCAAGATGAGCCATGGCAGAGCAGCTTCTCTTTCTGCTGATCAGAAAACAGTGACAGTGCTGTTCCACTTCTCTCTTTACGTAGCGATGCAATTGTTGCAGAGGTGTCATAGCATTGTTTACCACACACACGTTTCTCAGGTATGAAGGATAAAACTAGTTTGGCTCATCAGAATTCATTCATTTCTTCAGAAGTTCAAAGCAAGGTCAGCACAAAATAGATTTTTGTCTTGAAAGCATTTAGGCTTCCTTCTTTTTAATTATTTTTCATATTTATTAATTAATTTTTTTTTTTCCTTATCTTGCATTGGTTCCATATTTAGCTATGTCCCCACATAAAAGATTTTTGGCACAGAAAGTCCTTCATTCAAGTCATTCTCCTGCATGTCACCAATTAATTCAGACAATTAACTAAGATTATTATTATAATTCAGACTAATAACTAAGAAGCAAACTAGCTAATAATTTGTCCATATGTGGCCTGCATATGTAGCAATCTTGTAGGCTTATGAATGCAGTTGGCTAGCAAAGAAACCACTGGAATTTCATTACATTTTTGTGTGTCTCAGCATTTTCTTCTCCTGCCCCAAAAAAATGAAAATCCAAAGCACAACCCATCTTTACAGTAATTCCTACCAATGCAATCAGAAACTGAAAAGCTTCTCATCTGACATTTCTAGTTCAATTTCCAGGGCTCAGATCTTGTTACTAAGTGAGAAGTCACCTGGTTGAAACTTTGGCTCATTTTTTGCAAGCTGCTGTTGGCAAAACTCTGTGATGATTGATAAGTTTATACTGTGAATAAAATCAAAGGTAATCTGGATAAGTAAAGAATCAGATAACTGAATGTTAGAAATTAATTCTCCTGTTGTAGTCTCTATCTGTGACTTTCAGACTTTTATTACAGGCTATGCATTACTGAAATCCCTGCGCTCTTCCCCATCAAGTCCCAGTTTAATCAAGACTTTTATTTTGGCTGATTCTCTCTCAGTATTTTCATAGTTCAAGTCTATAATCACTATTCAACAGTTTTAATTATAGCTACTGCTCAAGAGACCTGAAACATAGCTTTTCATATCTTTATGAACTATTTCTTGTATGGGGTTTTGAAGATCTCATAATTTAAATGCTATTAGAAAAGTTTTATGAGAAATGGAAGTGAGATCTGGACCACAGTGACTATCCATGAATGGCTTCAAGATTTTATTAATTGCTTTGTGCTTGGATCCTGTAACCATCACAGACTTAACAGGTGCAAATTGAATGTTCACACTACACAGTTTTGGGGGTCTGCAGAAAACAACTCTTTAGGGTGGTGAGAAATGTCCAGGCCTCCTCTGTAGCTTATCTATAAAAAACAAGTGTCACAAAACTCACTGCCTTCCAAACCTACAAAAATATCCTTGTGTGTCTGCATGCACTGAAAGAATTGTTTCCTGCAAGGATATCCTCAGTTCAAGGTGGTGAGAAACAGGTGGCACAGGCAAACATCTGCTTTGCTTTGCCTTTTCTATCATGAGATTTGGGCAGCCTGTGGACGTGATTAGTGATCCCTTGGGAATACTGCCATGCTCCCTTATACATCCTCCATGTTTACCCTGTTCTGATGTGCTTTTGCACTCTGGCAGATATCACCAACTCACACAGTGTACACATCACTGTGCTTCAGTTTCCTTCACCCAGATATTTTTCACTGTAGATACAAGCAGTGTTTATAAGGTTTCTCTGGAAGGAACAGGCAATCAGCTTATCCTAAGCCTAGCTCTGGGCAGTGAAGTCTTCTAAGGTAGACCAGGCACATTTTTTTTCCTGGAAGTGCCTTTCAAAGTCTCCACAATCATATGTTCAAGCTTGGATTTCTTAAGAGTGTATAATACCTGGACCTCCACACAAGGCAATACAATTGCTCATAGACACCTTTAGTGATGATTCTTTTATGTTCTCTTGTATTTATAAATAGAAAATGTGATGAATGCTGTTACCTGTCTGCCTTCATGTGTCCTCCTGAGCTGGCTTCATCACTTCATTTGAAGGTGATAATTTTTGTTTTGTCTGCTCTCTTTTTATCTCTGTTCTGTTTTCTTTTCAGGGCTGCTCCAGCTCCAGACTAGTGGATGTCAACATCATATCTAATCCTCTGAAATGGAACTCTCAATTTTTATTTATTTATTTTTTTATTATCTTCTTCCAAGGCAAAGTACTATCTATAATTGCTGCTGGAATGAAAGCACTGGAGAATGAAGACAATATTTGTCTATTAGAGACAACAGAATAACAAACTTCTCTGTAATGCAGTTGGCATGAAGTTTCTGTATTTTCATCTGTGGATAATTGTTTCTGTGATCAACAAGAAAAAGTTGCAAGACAGTTGCAGTCTGTAGAGGGAACTAAGAGCTGTTCTGTCTGAAAACATTAAACTAATTTAAGTCAGGCTGTGGGAAAAGTGTTCAGAAAAAAGCACACAGTCGATTAACAGAAATTTCTCTAACACAGAGGAGGGAAAGAGAGTCAAGGGAATCTGTAGGAATTCTTCTTTTATCTCCAATGGGTTGTGAATCTTTTTTTTTTTTTAAATGTAAAAAAAAAAAGATAGGCATGAGAGAGGAAAGAGCACAGAAGAGGTAAAAAGTATTTATCTGGAGTAAAAATGGGCTATTTGTTGAGATAAGCCTTTCCTGGTCACTGAAAACAGTTGTCTGATGCAACATGGCAGGCTGTGCATGACAGAGGAAAGGTTACTTCATACTTGCCCTTCTTCTTTAGTGCTAATAAAGAAGCAGTTACACTCCACTTTCAGAGTCAGGAGAGCTGACTAAGACTGAGTTGGTGTAGCTCTCCTTGAGGATAGTATGTCCTTCAGGAGAAAAGGTGAGAGTGGAATTCAGTCGAGCAGTAGAAAGTGGAACTGTGTCAGAATTAGGAAAGGTATGGGAGGAAAGTTAGGTAATCAATTCTTGGTTGTGTTACTCTGAAGATATCTTTCCTCAGAAACAGTTTTGTCCTTGGTAAATAATGCTATATATAAGAAAGCTTTTGTCAAAAGGGACCAGAACTGATTGGACTAAAGATTTGGACTAAAATCAGATGTTTGCTTTAAATCTTATTTGCTGTGTGTGGGCTGTGTTGGATGTCCAGGCTGAGAATGGGAAAATTTCTGACTCTACCCAAAGAGGCAAGTGATGGTTAAAGGCCTGCTAAGCAGAAGGAGTGTGGTCAGAGAGATAAGAAAATGTCAGAGGTACAGTTTTCTCAGAGACTGTAAGAATCAGTGACAAACATAAGAAGGCACTACACACACAGATCCTTAAAATACCTTTAAGAGTTTAGGCCTTAGTCCTCAGGATTATCCAGGCTTTTGATTCTGATAAGATGGTTTATGAAGGTGCCAAAAGGTACTGTTTACAGAGATGGTATTTATCATGTTTGCATTGAAAGCCTTCAGTTCCCTAGATGAGACATGTTAGGGAGATAATTTACAGTTGTCTAATCTATGTGTGAAAACTCTGAACATACAAGTTTGATGTGAAATTAAGTCTCTCTGAGAGTTCCTTTGTTATTTCTCTACTATTTACTCAGTTTCTTTATTTGGACTGACAGTACAAAATAATACATCTTCAAATGTTGTTGGCTTTAGCAATGTCCTGTTATAGCTATGCCTCCACTCAGAGGAAGAACAGTCTGGTGTCTAGAAAAGAGATGCTGATTTACCCATGGTGCCTCTTTTTGTAGTATATTCTCTGCCTCTCTTACTGCATCATTGTCGTCATACCATTTCTCATGTGAGCACAGAACATGAGAACAAATATTTTTGGATTATACCCACCTCCTCTGCATCTCAGAGTGGCAAGTAGGATATGACATGGAATGATGTAGGGCTTTAGAGGGCCCAGCAGAGTGATTCCACACCTCAGAGTGTCCATTAGTTTATCTCCAGTCATGCTGCCAGTATTAGGTTTGAGCCCATTTAATACCCAGTAGAGCCCTTTCCACCTTCACTGTGCTTTTACCTCACTGCCCAGGAGTTTTTATTTAGAGCCCTGCAGTAGTGAGTAAAGATCTTGTGCCTGGTAATATTTTATGGAAACAAACAAATCTTAACCAGAAACTTTGCCACCTTTTTTTTTTTTTTCCCCCTTTTCCCTTTTGTTTCAGTTTCAATCAGCACCAAACACCATTACCTGTTAATAAGATACTAGTTATGCTGAGCAGGTCATACTGAATATATTTCTATTCCTTTCAGATACACAGCAAGTGTAGTAATAGTTATTGTATTAGTTCATTGTCACTATGGTGGATAATATTTTTGGCTTAGGGATATCTATACAAAATTAATTGAAGCCCAAACCCCATTTTTGGTCTGGCCAGGCATGCATGCAAAAACTGTCTGATTCAATTTTCTTTTGTTTCATCAAAGAATAGTAGTGAGGAGCTTCCCCCATCTCCACAGGCTTACAAAATATTAGTAAGCACGTGAACACCATTCCAGAAGGGACTTCCTGGCCTGATGTAAAGGAGAGAGACATTTTTGGATTTTTCAGGGGTTTTTTGCTTCTTTTTGGTAAGGCATATTTAAATACTGATCTCTTAATTTCCACAGTGTCATAAAGTTGCTGAACCAGAATGAAGAGAAGAGTGCTTCTGTTACTGAAGCAGAATATAGTAATATATCTGCTTGCCATGTATCATTATCAAAGAAATACTGCAGCCAGGTTAGGCAGAACATTTGGAATCTCACAATCATTTAAAATCTTATTTCACGCCAATGAAAGTCTATAGGACAAGTGTATCAATGCACACTTTTAATAATCCATTGTCTACCCATTTATCAAAATTTTTTTTTCTTTTTTTCTGATTTTTTTTTACTATCTTCCATTATCTTTGTAAAATGCTTGAGATGGGCTACTCATAAAGGAACATATTCTTTCAAGTAATAATTTATGTAAATTCTAAATCTTCTTAGTTTTCAGCAATATATAAATATACTTAAATACACACATGACTATAGAGTTTTACTACAGACTTCAGCATGTGCCCAGTCCTGTACTTCCCTCCCTTCCCTCCACCTGTCCCGCTGAGGGTTCTGTGCTACCCTTCCCTATGTCCTGATCACAATTCATTCAATCCCTTCTGCTCTAATGCTAACATGTTTGAAAAGAGATGCCTGTCCTTTCTAATGAAAGCCAAGGCTAATCTGAAAAAGTTTTTGCTTCCCAATTATGTGATTAGTAATGGGAGTTTCATACAATGGATCTCACTTTACTCCCACGCAAAGCTCCATTTCACTGCAACATAATCCTGTCAACTAAAGCGCTGTTTTTATCTTGGTGTCACCAAGAGAAAGGAAAAGATCAGAAATCTTTGATTGCAGAAAAGATCAAAAATGCTCTGAAAGCAGGGTCCCTTTAAAATTTTTGTTTGTAGCAACTCTTTGTGGAGAGGCTCTTTGAATCTGAATGGTCAGATTTAAAAACAAAAAAAAATCACAAAGATTTTCTTTGCTGAAAAATAATAATAATAATAACAAGAACAACACTAACTGTGATAAATTGTTTTTCAGTGAGCTGGGTTTCTGGGGAGAAGCCTCCAGAGCAGCGAGGTGTGAGGCACACAGAGGGTGGGAGGAGAGTGGCAGCACTGCTGCTCCCCCACGTCCACTGGGCTGGGGAATCAGCGGGGGGAGCAAGCAGTGCCAAAATGTTCCTCACAGCACTGTCTGACAAGGGAGCTCAGATGAAAGCTGTGCTATTTTAGTAAAAGTCTTTGGATAAAAATAAGACCATAATATACAGCAGTGATCTAATAGTTTATAACAGGTTTATTCACGAGTCCTCATTTAGTGTCCGCTTAGGTAAAGCTCCTGTGGATTTATCAGCTAGTCAATCAAAAAGCAAAATATTTTGTCAAATGTTTAAAAATAAATAGCCAACTGACTTCAACAAAGGAACTTTTGCCCCATCCAGCTGTTGTTTTTATAGAGTTTTCTATCACCATTTATGGTGTTTCTTTCCTCTCCTGCTCCTGTGCTCTGTTTCTCTTATGCAATGAATTGTGAGAATAAGACAAACTAGGGAAGGAGATAAAGACATCATGTGATTTTTCTTTATTTGTTCTGTAAAGCATGTAGCTCATTTTATACAATTGTATAAATGGCAGTAAAACACTTGGCCTCAGTGGGAGCTTTATTTGGGTAATTTCTGCATAAAGATTGCAGTCTGGGGCTCCCACTGTTTTGAGTAGTTCCAAAATACTGAGATCACATCTGTACAATATCTAATATTTATTTTGCTTCTCTCCAAGGCTGGGATATTTGGGAAAAAGGAGGAAGAAAAATAAAAACACTGAGTGAATGCATTTTAGGAGTGTGTAGGATTGGATGGTCTCTCCTCTGAGCTTTGTTTGTGTTTTCCATTTAAAATAATGTGTGAAAGTACCTGGCAGTTCTTATGTTTCAAATGTTAGTCTCTAAGCAAAAATACCTCAAAGAGACTTTTCGTTCTGAGAGAGAAAATAAATGTTTTAAAATACCTTATCTTAGGTACATAATAATGTTTATACATAAAAATCTTGCCCCTGTCCCAGGGGAGGATGAGGGGTGAGGTGACAAAACCTCCAGCAGCTCTGTGCTGTGATGGTACAGGCTGCAATATTTTGTCACAGCTTCCTCAGCCTGCCTGTGCAGAATCCTGTGCTCTGGTGACATTGAGGGGCACAGCAGACTGGCATGTCCCCAGGCACAGGGGGGCAGAGCCTGGCTGGGCACAGGACTTCACAGGAATTTCTTGTTGCATTTCACAGGAACGGGCTGGCTGGCTAAGGATTTCACCAACGAGCCAAAATGTGACATGAAGCCTTTTTATCTGTATGAGTCAAAGAACAAAATCTAAGAGGCTGCTGACTCTCACAGCTTGAGAATTGATTTTTTTTTTTCCTACTGCTTTATGTAAATAATACACTTTCCAAGAATTAACACTGAATTCTTCTTTTAAATGTTTAAACTCTGCAAGAGATTGGGTTAATCAGTAGAAGTAATATTGGACTTAGTGTACATCACCCCAAACATTTTGAACTGTAGTCATCTACTCCCTTCATCTAAACCAGCTACTTTTACAGAAATAAGAATAATTATGCTGTTGGAAAATACCTGATTCTGCACAAAAGAAGAACAAAAAACCAGAACTGAGGAAATGGCTAAAGGGGCTAATAAAGAGCTATGAGGAGAAACAATTAAATATTTGGAGAGATGAACACTATGAAATGGGGATGCTGAGTGTCATTGATTTGAAATGATGACTTTCTAATGGCTGTTTTCCTGCAGCTGAACTGTTATTTCTAAGATATATATATTTGCTATTTTAGTGTATGAGCATGTCTTAGAGAGTCCTCTTGTAGATCGCTGTTGAGCCTGTTACAATTTACCTGCCTTAAAATTCAATAGCTCTTTTTTGCTGCTGTGATGAGCTTTGTGACCAGTGTAGAGATTAAATGTGAAAGGAGCACAAACCCAGAGGAAAGGAAGGTGTTAAATACTAAGTGGTCCTGTAAAACTTTTTCGGCTCTTACACCAGCTCTCACATCAAGAGGCACTGAGGACCCAACTGCAAGAATTTGTACAAATACCAGTCAAAAAAAGTACTTGTTCTCTTCTGAAAAAAGTGATACTGAAGTGCCTTTATGGGGATCTTGCTTTTACATAAAGTCATCATAAGAGGAAAAAGAAAGTTAAGTTTGTATGATGGGCCTTAATCTTGCAACAAGATTTGGAATCTTAAATAGTGGATATTTATATGCCTAAGGTACAAACATCTGAAGTATGAGCACCTAAGCAACACAGGTAAATTCTGTGATGAAGAATGAAAAGTATTGTGTGGGAGGAAAGGCTGAACAGGGACACAGCTATTTTCTTACCCTCTGGAAGCACACAGCATGGTGAAAATGAAGCAGGGAGAAACAGTTTCCTTGAATGTCCAGTAAATCTGCTCCATTTATAAACAGCTAGAAATGATACTGAAGCAAGCAGTGTGCTTTATAGTTTGAAAATTGAATCCATCAAAGGCCTCTAGCTAGCTGACATCTTGGAATTAAAAACATGCCTCCAAATAGGCCAGCAAAGACTACTGGATTTCTGAGACCTTCAGTGTACTCATGACAGATGTATAAGCTTGAATATAATCCTTTATGCTTTCTCAAAAGTAGAGTGCAATGTGTGCAAGGTAGCCCATGTACAAAACAGTCATTCCACTTTACTTTTAGAGAGAATGAATTACTAGAGTACTATAAAATAAAAAACAGGTTATAAAACATGCAGGAGAAGAACAAGTTGTACTGCCAGCTCCAGCTCAGATACATATGCACAATGCTGAGAAAATGAGCTGTCTTTCCCAGCCCCACTGACAGTAAATAAAGAGCGATGGCTAACAAAAACAATGTGATAAAGGCTGGGTTGTGTGAATTGCTCTTTTGCAGGAAACCCATAGTACAATGTATTCATTAGTCATATTATTGCTAACTGAGGGTTATGTATAGCTGCCTGTCCACCCAGCTCAAAGCACAGTATGTACTGTATGTTTCCTCTGATGCACTGGTAGTGATCAAATCTAAGCTGGCTCTAATGTAAGCCAGAAAGGAAAATAAAACCAGCCGTTCTTAGAAGGGGAGGAAAAAGAAAGCAAAGGAACAGTAAGGACACGTTAATTTAAAGTGATGTGAGGCTGAGGGTACGTTCCGCATCGGAGATGAAAAAAATATGGGAAGTGGCATTCCACGAGTACTAGAAAAAATCTATAGGAATTGGCAGTGTTTTACATTCATGTCTTATGGTTCTTGGCTCAGCTACTGCCAGTGGTGGTGTTTATTAGAGTGCTGCCTGTACTACAAAGGACCAAAAAGAGCTGCCAGCCTACAGCTGGTAATGTGCTTTATGTCAAGAGTAAAGGTAGAAGGACTGATACAGACAACAGACCAACAATTTTCTCATTGGGACTAAGAGACTCCTGATGGTTTTAATCCACAAGGAAGATGGTTGATCAGCCTGGAGTGCATTCTGGTCTTTTGAGCATCTGAAGAAGTCATTACTTAAAGGCCTTGGAGGCTGTGAGGGCATCCAACTACTCAGTGCTTGCTCATCAACTCAAGCAAGAGGAGTCAGAAGGCTCAATTATGAAAGTCTAGTAACAGTAAATCCTAAAACACTCCCTGATTTCCCAATTTTCTCTTTCAGGTTTGAGAGCTGAAGAGGCACTGGTGAGGCAGAGTCAGATGTTCAGTCAAGTCACTTCAAAGTAACAAGTTACCACACATCAAGGCCATCATAAACGTTCCTGTGAGAGCTCTCAGCCAAGGGCAGATGCCTGATTAATTGAGACAATTTAGTCCAGAGTGGAAAGGATCTGTGTGCAGCCATGGACACTTTTTTGGAGCCAACATTATCTCCCTTGTCAGTCTTGCTCCTACACCTGAATGTTGTCGCCCACAGAAGCAGAAACATTTGCTGCTGTGTCCTTGTACCTCATTTCTCCTCCAGGACTGTGTACATGCCAAAATTCCATGTGAAAAAAGATTGTCAAAGGGGCCTAAAAAGGTAAAAATATCTGAAGTCTTCTGAAATTCAGTGCAAATTGAATGTTTAACAGATTAATTAGAATTAATTTAGCAGATTTATCAGAAAAACCCCACAGATATTGCTGGTGTAAATTCATGTAATTTCATAGTACCAAGTCCCAGTTTAGCTTCACCAATAATCTCATTTTGTTCTATGTAAAACACATAGTTTACCTAAGATTTTAAAAGCAATTCATTTCTCTTGACAGATAAGACATTACATTATTTTCTTACATTTGGATTGTCATCAGTCATCAAGTCAGAGATAACCCAAAGTCATTATACCAAGTACTTATAATTCTCCCCCTCAGAAAAAAAACACTGAATCCTCACCCCAGTTGACTTTTCTCTAGGTACAGGAATATAAAACCCAACAGAGAGAATCTCAACATTTGCACTGACAGCTACACAGGGCTCAGTTTTATCATAAATGACTATGACTTTCCCTGAAAAAATGAATTTGGAGAGTCAGTGTGTGCTCACTAGGTTATTGCAGGAAGGCTCACTGGGAAGTCTTGCGATGATCTACAATGAATTTCTGCAGGGCACCCCCTTGAAACAAGGGCTGGCACTGGAGACACACCACATTATTAATTAAGCCTGAGATGCTTCTGCAACTCTTATCAACAAGTAAAGTTTTTATGCAAAATATGAATATTCCTGAAACTGTGTTTTGGTCTTACTGATTTGCCTGGTGACATGGCTCTGAGCTACATGTGAGGTTTTCTAGTTTGCTCTGGGGACTAGCTAAGTCAGTGCTGAGCCACAGACTTTGATGGAGACTTACAATAGCCATCAAACACTTTATTGGCCAAAGGAGAGCCAAGGATTAGAAGCTTAATCCTTGAAACAAATTTTATTTCCTAACTTTTATTTTGCCCACAAAACAAAGTCCCTATAAACCCAGCCGTAGGATTTACTGGATGCATTTTTCCAGCTTGAAAGCAAATCTTTAACTCCCTATCCTTTATTTTATGAGACACTGTGAGTTCATCAGAGCCCTCCAGTGCAGGCTTGAGCCTCAGCTTCTTTTGTACTTGACTCGCCTTGACCAAAAGGTCTCAAGAGCACGGGTGGCACCTCAGGAATGGCGGGCCTGAGAGTGGCAAAGAGCAGGATTGAAAATAGAATTAGATCAGAAATAGGAGCTGGCTGTTATTTACTTATCGATAATCTGGTTCAAGCTACAGCGAAGCACTGAGGAACTGTTTTTGGATATTAACTGTTGGCCCCTCTGCTCATCAGTTCTTTTGCATTATGTAGCTTTGTACACTGAATTAAATTTACAAACCAGCAGCCCTCTGAGGACAGGAGATGAAGACATTTCCTCCTGCATTTGAGGTAGCTTGGGAGGGAAACTGAGCAGCTGAGGAGCAGGAAATGCTGAGATAGTAAATGGCACATACTTATTGCCAGGACTGCTCAGGAAATTCCTTGAGTGAATCACCTGATTTTAGAAGGAACCATTTGGCTGGAACAGCGCAGGAGAGCAGAGGTAACACTGTACTTAAACCCTCTTTCTGAAGGCCTGGAATTTGTATGCTAACAAAACCAGATTTATATATTCAGCTACCACAATGAAACTAAAGATGTGTAATGGCTCCTGCCCTCCAGCTTAGGTGGCAACTATTTTTAGAGCATGAAAAGCAGTGTCAGGAGAGACAGTAAAGTTAAACAAGGCAAAAAGTAGAAAAAACAAATGTACTATGGCAATATGTAATTATCTACCCAAAGAGTAAGGCATTTAAGGGGAATATAAGGTTATGCTTGAGTAAATTCCCATAGTGATGCATCATAATCTTTGGAAGCATTTCAGTAGTACTTCATTCTTTAGACATGCAAAGAGGTGTCATTGGGAAAATAGTTGGATAAATCCCAGTCTATTAGATGAATCAATGGAGCTTTTACTCACCATGACTACTGGTAGCAGAAATACTTCTGAAATGAAATATTTAATAGTAAAAAAAATATTTAGAATATAATGTCATCAAAACATTTCACAAGAACAAAGAAAAAGTAAAACAACAACAACAACAAAAACAAAATAAAAGGAAGGAAGGAAAAGAACCTAATGCAATGTAATATTTTTACTAGTTCTCACCAAGTCTTCTAAAAAGAATTTTGAAAAAATTAAAATGAGTATTTTTGAATGGATGTGTAGAGGGGAATCAGTGAGAAAAAAGGAAAGAAATCCTGTAGGCTGCATGGAAATTCTGCCTGTTCTACATGTGTACTCACAGGAAATACAAATACAGCACGGGAGAATATGAGCTTGCAGTTACTGAGGTTTTTGAAGTAGGACTGGCTGCAAAGGCATGTCCCACACCAGCCAGCACAAACTGTACTGTAAACTGGAAATGACAGGAGAGCACTTTCACCCCGTCTACAGCACATTATGGGAACAACAGCAAAGCCCAGGGTTGCCTTGACCTAAAGAAAAGCCAAATACTTTGGCAGAACATACTGTAGGTTCTTCCAAATATGGAAGTTTTTTTCTGATCTCTGGGCATATTTCAGCAGAACTATTTTTAAACATAGTGTTCACGCTTTTCAAGTACTTTTCTTTGACTGAGGAGCAGAAAAAAAAGAAGAGAGTGTAGTAATTCCCATTGGTTTTTTTTCATTTTCTAAACAGGATGTTCCTGGTTTCAGGAATATCGAACAACACTACTGCATGTATACAGCTGAGAGATAACAACGATATTTCTTTGCTCTTCACAGATTATTATTTTTTAAGAAGGAAAACAAAAAGCTAGGATTCTTTATCTCCCCTTCTCTAATTCAGTAACAGAAGTGACCATAATCTAATCTGGCAAAAGCAGCATAACTTTTAGAGAACTATTATCCCTCACTGTCTTCTAGCTCTCTGAGGACTCACACATTTTCTGTAGGAAGACATTAATTCCAGCACCTGGAGCCCTACAGTGGCATTAGAACAGCATCTTGTATCTCTGTATATATAAGGATTTTAAATGACATTGAAATTATTAGTATATCTTCTGAGTACTTCTGTGTAAAAGATGTAACCCCAGCTACAGGAGATGGAACTGGCACTAGGACTAACTGACACTGGTTAATTATCACCATGAGCACAGTTCCAAGGCTGTTGACAGTCCAGGACCAATTATATGAGTCATGCCAAGCACTTGCAATATAGGAGACTTGATTTATTCTGCAACACAAAAACATCCTCTGTCTAAAAACACTCAAACTTTCAGAGACCATTGGTTACAAAGACCTGATGCAGAAAAGATGTTTTTCCTCTGTTTTTCTTCATAGCTAGGTCATGGTAATGGAAAAATAAGATCAGCTTTTTTCTAGCTTTTTTGATCATTCTCAAGAAGTGGTGTGGACCAAGGAATAGTCCCAATGGCCAATCTGGATGTGGTATCTCTGGTTTCAGCAGGAAAAACGTTCAGCTTAATGGACAATAGCCCTGTCCTACCACTTGGTTCAGGGCCAAAGAACATTCTCTGGTCACTTTTATTTACTAGAGCAGATGCAGCTGTGATGGAGCACAGCCACTGTAGAAGTCTTGATTCCAGTTATTTTGCTGGCCTATGACGCAGATTGATTCAAATTTGCTTAATTTAATGTCCTTGATCTGCTTATTTAATGTAACATAAGAACATAAAAAGCCTTTTCTGGATCAGTCCAAAATCTTTCTTTAACAATGAGAAAAAGCTTACAGATGAGTTTAAGGACAGGACAAACGTAGCAGAACTTGCCAAGAATTCTCTCTTCAGTTCCAGTCATTTCAAGTTCAGGGGCTGCTGAAGCCAGAAACACTTAGTATTCAATCACTCCCTAACATATGGCTCTTCTGTCAGTGTGAAGCTGGGGAAGTCTTTGGACCCCCCCAGTATCTTGCAGCATTGTCTGTGTCTTACCTTCCTTCCCTTTGTGTGAGAATGAGTCTCTTTGTCTGCGTTCAGTCTGCCAACTGCTAGTTTGATTCGATGTCCTTGTGCTGCAACACTGAACACTGACTGATCATTCTCTGTTTATCCTCTCCATGTAACTGGTGATTTTATAGATCACTTTCCTTTGGGGCACCCTAATTGATTTATTTTCCAGGAAAGAGCATGTATTTGGTGATTCTTCCCTCAGATGACATTTCATAGTTCTGTCACCTGTGTGCTCCTTTTCTATTTCCAGCTCTTTTTTTTTAATCCTTCCTTTTTTTTTATTTTCTTTTTTTTTTTTTTCCTTTCTTATTTTTTTCTCCATATAGATAGAAGAGGTCTTGTAAGCTATTCAGGATGGGAGAGATTTCTTACTGAATGTGCTTGGTGCCTCAAGCATGGTTGAGTAGGTGCTGCTGTAATATAATATGAAGGAAGACCTCTAGATCAAAGGTAAGATTTATGTAGCTACTCAAGTACCTTAGAAGCCAGAAGGTGACAAACAAAATTTACAGGAACATCTCTGCAGATTAGATGCCTAACTTCTCCTGATAGTCTTACCAGCACAGCAGAATCCTTTTCATGTTGCTAATCTTTTGGATAACAGCCCATAGGTCAGTGATTAAAAGCAATCAGGGATACCATATGCACACAGAAAACAGCACTGTTCCTTCACAGATCCAGTCAGCATCCAGGCATGACATATCTGTAGAAATAGGGTGAGTCTGGCAAATAAAAATAATGTGAATTTTGATGATTCACAGGGAATATTCATCCTGTGAATATAAAAGAGGCAATAAAAAATCGCAAGGAAAGAAGATTCAGCAACACTGGATTAATAAGCTGTAAGAAATGAGCCTGGAAAATTAATGAAGTCCTAAGATATCAAGGAGAAAAGATAGATTTATAAGCATATATTTCTTCCACAGTGTTGTTTTTCTCTCTGACACTTAATATTTAGTTAAAGAGTAGGATTAAAAATCAGTTTAAAATTTTTGAATTTCCCCTAATTTCAATGTAGAAAGAAGGGATGATGATGAATCAGATCAGTAAAGTTTTCAGCAGTTTCAAGCCTGTTTAAGTAATTATGTTTAATAAAAGTAATTATAATTATTATGGGAAGATGGTGGAAGAAAAGACGACTTTTCCAAGACAAGGGTAAAGCTGCAGACATTTGAGTTATAAGCTCAAACTTTTATTCTCAAATTATTGAGTGTTCTTCTGGTGTCTTTAACCTTTGGACAATTAATTCACCACTTTGATATGGAGCCTGTTTACAATGAAGCCAGAAAACACATCTATATATTTTTTTGGAAAGTGCTGAATTTTGTGAAAACAATCTGACCTCAGCAATTCTAGTTTTTGATGCTTTTGAGGCTGAGAGGGGAAAAAATGTCTGAAATTTATTCCATCTGTATACCTCTGATACCTGTTTGTGTGTTTAAAGAGTTTGGGAGCCAGGGGTGGCCCTTGGATGCTTCTACACTAAAAATTACATTCTTGACCAGGGTTTCACAGTGCATAACCAAGTCTCAAACTGCAGCTTTATTTGGATTTTATGTATTTATTTCTCATTAAAAGATTTCTTAATGTCACATTCTTTCCAGCGTGTTGTGTAGAGCCACACACAGAGCAGAGTAAGGTATTCTCAGCAAAACAACTCACCAAAAATTGCTTTAGAAAAATTATTTGTGTACAAACTTTACTTTTTTTTTTTAATCTGGGACTACTCTGGAATAAATGTATGCTTAGAGTGAATACAGCTAGCAAAACTAAGCATTAGCTGACTGGTTTGTACAAACAAGCTGTAGCCTGTGGATTCCTTGCAAGCTATTTCCTGTCTTAACTGTGTGTATTGTGTTTGTACTGGGAATTTATTTTCATGCTGCTCAGTTGTATGAGTTACACCCTGGATCACAGGGTTACACACATTTCCTAAATGGGAATCCTACATCTTTACTCCACTGCTACACTGTGCCTACAGTTTGTCTGAACCCTGAGCAAATATGCACCAATGGTTTGGTTCCTCCTCTTCCTATGAAAAGATTGTCCTAAGAAGAATTTTCTTTCCTGAAAGTTTATATAAAATATCAGTTACCAGGTTTTACTGGGGAAAGGACAAGGCAAAGCAGAGAAAAGAGGAGAATTAAAACTGTAGTAGTCCTTCCATTAGTACTGTGAGGTTCATATACAGATCAGGAGGGGCTCCTTCTCCACATTACAGCTGCATTTGGCCTTGGCCAGAGAAATGAGTCCATTGGATTCAACATCAAGATGACTGCACAAACTCTGTGGTCTGTGTAACTCAGAACATTAGGTTAAATGATGGAAAATTCATCACTGGTCCTCAAATCAGTAAATTTCAATGGGTGATTTTTTTGAGTCATGTTGAAATGAATGTTTATGACTAGTTTTCCTAGATGTTGCTATAATACAGTGGCTGTAGACTGTTGAACCATATGCTTTATTTCAGGCAGAATTGATGTACCTTCAAGAGAGGATTATATAATCCCCTTTCAGTTCAGATGATCTGTGAGAGTGCAATGAATGCAGAGCACATACTAAGGAAAACTGGAAAGCAATAAGGTTCCTTGGTTAATGTTACTGTTACTGTCTTTCACTTATAATAAATGAGCATTAGACAGGGTTTCACTCACAACAAACACTTCTGATAGCATAATAGACTAAAAAATAGAGTTTTTACAGGCCCTTACTCATATAAATTATAACAGCAACTGGATACAATGTCAGGCGAATGGCTTATGCATTATATGAGTGTGTGAACCAAACACTTCTGTTGACATTATATAGAAGTCATTACACTTTCAATTGACTTATTTTGCCATTGCAAACACTGTTATCTGCTCGCTGGAGTATTTTTTTTCCATCTGTATATTTCAGAGGAAAATTTTATATTGCCTTAAGAAGTGTTGCGGTTAATAGGATTCTAAAATATTTTTTGTATATATAGACACATTTTTGATCCCTTGCAGTTAAAAAAGGGACAGAATAATTATTGAGAGGCTGCTTCCAGTCAGTTGATAGATGTTGACTTCTGTGTGATATAGTAGTCCCTTTATTGTGTGACATATCACATGTGCTATACTTGCTGTAGAGATTACAAACACACTGTTTTCTCTTTTTTCCTTTTCCTTCCATTCCCTAACAATTAATTTCCCTATGTTCATTACTTCACACATTTATCCCTCTAGTTGTCTCAAAAATTTACAGCCCTTTAGTGTAAACCAGTGCTAAAGTGCACAGAAAAACACATATTTCTGAATACATATTCTGAAACAATGTTTAACTTTCCCTCCTTTCATCAACTTATAAGAATTAAATATATGAACCACCAAATGCTTTGATTGTTTTGTTTTGTTGCTTTTTTCTTACTTTGTTGCTTATCCTGATGTCGGAGTTACTATGAAGAATTTTTGAAATTCTGTTTTTCTGCCATGATCCACAGCTGCGCTTTCAATAGTTCCACCTGCTCAGGGTTAAAGATGGTCTGATTTTATGACCTACCAAATTTTTGATGTTGTTGTTCTTTAGCCGGTTTCTGGGTTTTAAAAAAATACCTTTTCATAGATGTAATACGCTCTGAAAATTGCTCATGTAATGAAGCTTTTTGTTTTGTACAGAGAGAAATAGTAGTGTGCATTCATTTCAAGGAACTTGAATTTCAGCACCATGCATAAAGCAAAAGATAGCATTCCAAGGTTTTCAACTTGACAAGGAAAATATCTTTTTGACCCTTTTGTAGTTAAAAGAGAGGTCAAAATAAGAGAAGCATTTGCAACTCTTCTGTGTTCTCTATTAATCTTAGCTTTAGACTTTGACTCATAAACAAGCACGATAGGGTCCTGAACCAGGATTAAAATGGAAGGTTGTTTTCAGAACTGGTATAGAAAAGCACTTTTTCATTTTGTGTGTGAGTGTAAATGCCTTTAAAAATGAATAGAGCCATTCATCTAAAAAAAAAGCGGTATTGACATTTTTATGGAGTTGTTTTTGGAAAGATCCAATGTTTAATATTAAATTCAACATATGGTTGTGGTCAAATTGTACTCCTACTGTGTAAAATGTATGAATAACAACTTACTGCATTCTCCTGGCCAATATATGGAGAGAAGGTTGATTAATTTAACTAGTATCCCTTAATCTCCTGTCTTGGCTTCCATCCCGTTCTGCAAGGGTTGATAAATCTTACATCCCCTGAGGAGTATTACAATTCCTAATAGTCTTATGCTATTAGGAAGAAGCAAAGCTCAACTGTACCAAAACATCCAGTACATGAAACTGTATAAATAATTTAGCTTTTCCAGTTTAATTTTTTTTACAGCTTTTCTTTGCAGTCTACGATAAAAGATATTAGTTCAGTCAACTGTAAGTAAATAAAATAAAAAAAGGAAAATACTGTTCAGGGGAATTGTATGAAGAGGTGAGGCTGTTCTCACTATTTGCAGCACCCTGTTAGGCTATCAAACCAAAGTCATTATTTTTTTTTCCATCCTTTAAAAAAAATAAAAAATGTATTTTGCTTAAAGTGGGTGTTCTCTCAGGACCATCAGCTGCTTTCTTTCCAAAAGGTGTGACATGGCCAGAATGGGAAAGTTTGGCAGTGATTTCAGTGTGAAGTGGGATTCTCTGTGCTGCCATGGATTTTCTGTGTGAGTGTATGCAAATCACTGCATGCTTTCTGGAAGGCTCAGACAGGCAGGCAATCTACTTAAGTTGTAGGAGTTCCTCTGAATCAGGTGAGCCAGAACAGTTGCCCATGCTCAGAATTGTAGTCCACAGCAAATTCAGCTTGGCTTCACTTAATTCAAGATAAATAGTATAGCCTTGCATTTGCTATAGGCTGAGTTAGCACAAGGACAGCCACCATGTCTCAGATAATGCATATTGAATTGTTCAGCTGCAATTTTTTGGTCATGCGACTCATTTGCAAACTACCTGAAAGGAGAGAGCTGAAAGGAAAGTTGTTTTATTTTTTAAAAAAAAACAATGAAAAGGAGTGTAAAAATCTCAAAACCTAGGACCATGATATTATTCAAGAGAGAGGCACTGTTCTCGTGCTTGGGAGGAGACAATATTAGTAATTTCTGAATAGAGAGGCATTTTTTTTCAACACACAGCAAAACCTGGCAAATTAGATGATTGTTTTCCTATTAACTAATAAAAGTGATGAGTATTTTGCTTCAGGAAATATAAACATCTTTTGCATAAGATTGAATCACCTGCAACAGGATAAACCCTATTGTCTCCATTCTGGTGAAATTTCTGCTGGAATTAGTGAGATTTTTAAAGGACTTGGAGCTGGCAGTACATGTTTCCACAAAATAATGCTCTGACTCCATTAACAGGTTGGACTGAATAAAGGTATGGAAACAGGGCTTAATTCATATTTTATATTTAAAATAACGCTTTGCATTCTTATCTATTATTAAGAATTTTTTCTTCATACATAGTAATTTAACTCCTATCACATCTGAGATAAGAAAATAGGGTTATACCTTTGGTCAAAAAAGTACTTATAGGATTCAGGATAGGCATCTATTAGTCAGTGGCCATGCTGTGGTGTCTGGTGCAGAAGCCAGCCTTGTAGAGGTTTGGAGGATTTGGTCTGGCTCTCTTATACAAGATGTGGATGCTGTGTGCCCCTGGACAGTGATGGTTTGTCCATGTGTCTTATCAGGTCCCTCCTGCCCCACAAAGCTTCAGCCAGGGGGTGGCAAAGGGAAAAGAAGGGCTCAAACACAGTCCAGCAGCATTTGTGTCCCTTAACACCCTGTGTGACAGTGCCACAGCAAGCTGGGAGGTGCAATGCTCCGAGAACAAGCTCCTCAGGTTTGGTTTGTTTTGGGACAAATTTTATTAAACTATGACACTTTTCAATCCCATGAGGAGCAGCCAATTTTGGTGAATATGTTGTGAAATTTGTGCTTTGAAAATTCAACCTTATGCAGTTTTGTAGGATTCCAGTGTAAAAAATTCTCTGTGGGAAGAAAGAAACTGTAGATATCCATTGGTGCACGTTTGTTGAGGCTCTTGTGACATCCAGGGATACATTGGCATATTGCAGAGCTTTATACATAAGAAACAGCATGGAAAGATCAGTCTAGCAGTGTAAAGTGCGAAACTCCAGTCCATCCTATCCCATTTGCTTTCAGAGAGACCCAGAGGACTTGCTTTTAACATTTGTACAGCCTGAGGGTGTGAGGACAACTTCAGGTCAGGTTTGACACAATCCAGCTGGCCTGCCATTTGGGTCCACCTTTTACAACCATTCTGGTAAGATCCCCAGACAATTCAAAATCCCTCTGAACACACTTCCATATGCATTTATTCCTACTGCCAAAGGCTTGGCCCAAACCTCTGATTTCCCAGAGCTGTGTGACTGGTTATACAGGGTCCCCTGGGTGACTCCAAAATTAACTGTGGCCAAAAGCCTCGAAAGGCCTGTCTTACACCAGAGCTCTCAGGGAGACACTCTGATGTGTTTCTCAGGTTCATGTTTTTCAGAAAACAGAATACAATATTTCTAATTTAAACTGTGGGATATTAAAGTGAATATCAGAATTTAAAATGGTTTGGATTGGAAGGGTCATTTAAGACCATTTAGTTCCATCTTCCCTACTTTTTTTAGGGACACCTTCCACTAGACCAGATTGATCAAAGCCCCATCCAACCTGGTTTTGAACACTTCCAGGGATGGGGCATCCACAGCTTCTCAGGACAGCCTGAACCAGTGCTTCACCACTCTCACAGTGAAGAAATACCAGCCTCTTGTTCCTTTAAAAAAATAGAGACATATTTATTTCCCTATTCCTAGTTTCATGTACATTGTATCTCATATGCTTTCTGTAATAACACCACAAAAGACTTCATAAATGCACTAGTCAGTGGGGAATGCTGTGCCTGCTTGTGATTTTACACATCTTTTCTTTAAGCCAGAAAATCTAAATGTAAAATGTAGTATTCAGAGACACTGAGAGGGCTTTTGTGGTGCTCTCTGGGGGATGCTGGATTCATAAAACAATGAATGGATTACCGTCATCGATAGACTTAGTTTTTCCATCTGTGTCAGGCAGACAACATACTCTTGCTAACGTGCTTCATATTAATAGTGTAATTCATTGCAGGTTGCAGCTATAAATCAGAAATAGCTTTCATTTTGTTCAGCTGTCAGACTGAGAGAGCATCAGGGGGTGGGGGCTGTTTGTAGGGAGGCCAGGGGGGCTGCAGCACTTTGACCTCTCCCTGCAGTGTAAAGCATGTCATGCCACAGCTGTCCGTGGAGACAGGTCATGTGGCTCGGTGCCCTGTCACAAGCAAAAGGCCACCTTGTCACCTGCCATCATTTTTTTGTCCTGCTGTGCTCTGCTGGGAAAGAGAAGCAAAGAAATGCTGCGGGAGCGGTGCAGTGCAAACATAAGCGTGGCTGCCAGCAGCCAAACGCCTCCAGTACCTGAGCTGCTGCTACACTGCTGGAGCTCTGGGGCTGCACCATCTGACCCAGGCACAAACCAACCCAGAGACAGAATACAAGAGGACAGAATAGCATAGAATAGCATATTTTCAGCTGGAAGTGACCTATCATCATCATCTATCCCAGCTGCCTGATCAATTCAGGGCAGACCAAAAGATCGGAATCAGTCCCAGGTATTTGCAGATATAAGTAACTTCACTCTAATCCTGACATTTTGGTGTTGTTAGACAAATTGCTTTGTACCTGACTTAAGTTCCATGAAAGCTGACAAGGGTTTTGTTCTTCCCTCCCTTCCTGACCCTAGTGGAAGCTCTTGCAGTCACTTAACCTCTCAGTTTCCCTGTCTCTGTCCAAGAAATTGGGATAAGCATGGAAAACTTAAAGAGGTGTTCTGAGGATTAATTAGTTAACATTTGCAGGGCATTTTGAGGATTAAAAAAAAAAAGTGAATATTGGCATTACCTGGCTCTGTGTGTGTCTCTATCTATACACAAAATTAACACCATATTTCCATGGGTAAAACTTACATATCAGATAAGATCCATCCCTATGCAAATAAATCCTCAGGCAAATCAATTTTCTCCGGTAATCCTCAGGCAAAATGCAGAGAAGCAGAGGCAAAGGCAGAGGGCAGCAGAAGCAGGGGGAGATGCACTAAAGAGGAAAAAGAGATTTTGAAGTGTGTGGTGGGGGAAATCTGGAGAGGGGAAATCTCTTTTTCTACAAATGCATATGAATATGCCCTACTGAATCACAGGGCACTGGCTGTGCACATGAGAATAGAGTTTTTCAAAATTCTTTTTGCATTATGGTTTAGCCATGCATTATGTTTTATGGTGACATAACCTCATTGTTTTGAGATTTTTGGTGTGCACTATGACAGCCTTTGTATGGCAATAATTGTAACTCAGACATTAATTTTTGGCATTCCTCATATATTCATTCAGTCCATGGAATGTGCATAGTTTAAAACTAGCACACTGTAACTGAACAAATAGTGGATAAAATGTGCCTGGTTTGTCTTTTTTACTAAGCTAGGTGGGATCAAAGCTATCAGCTTCTGTGCCATAGTTTAATTATATTTTTACTCAGAGCGCCAACATTTTACAAAATGAAATGAAGTAACAACAGGAGAAAACACAGCATCATTCAAACAGGCTTTAATCAGGTCTTGGAAGGATGATAGAGAGCAACTGAAGCAGGTTTGTTAATTCTGTTGGTTTCAGCCCATTATAAAGCCAGTGCTGTTATTTCAGAGATGATCAGCAGCGGTCTGTGTGGACCTGCAGCTGCAGGGAGGAAGGATAACAACGTGTGTAGGTGCCCACACAGAGGCGGCTGCCACAGTGCCAGGCCACTGCCACAAGGACAAGGAAGTGGCTGATGTGTAGGATTGAGTTGTGCATAGCCAGAGCAGTAAATGATGGCTCCTTTCTATGCAATTAGCTGTGAACGGCAAGCTGCGGTGAACAATGGCAAAGCACATTCCAGCTACTGCCTTTGTATTCTGAAATCTTGAGCGAGGACACATTTCTTAACATTTCCTAGCCACCCACATCATTCTAAATGTTTAGAAGGTGTGGACTGGGTTTAATTGTAGAGAATTTCCATGTCTGTAATGGGAAAGGGTTAGCCTACGCTGCTTTTGAAATGACTCTGTGAATATGACTTAGAGAAATGTGCTCCCTGCAATGACAGCCCTTAACAACATGTTGAATCCTCAGGATAAAAGCTTATTTACTGACTACAGACGAAGGCTGTTAAGGGAGTAAGGGAAAAAAAAAAAATGCAGAAGCAAATTTAAAAAAAAAAGCGTGGAATCAGGTAGCTTTTGCTTCTCCTCTTTGGAATCTGAAGTGCTTGCAGGAAGTGCTGTAATAATTATTTCTTCTAACAGCTGGCACTTCAACCTTCCTTCACACCAGGGGAAGTCAGTACTCAAGGGCTGGAAAGTGAGGTGGAGTCTCAGGGGAGCTTTTATCGCTGAGGATAGCACTTTCATGCCATGTTTGGGAAAGAAAAAAATAGATTAAAATGCAGACTGCTTTCTGCATGAACCACCTGTCTTTCTAAGGGGCTTTTTAAAAAGATGGACCTTGATTGGAGAGTCATCTGGCTGCAGGGCCTTTTAAATGGCCTTTTCTCTCCCTGCTGGCTTTTGTGGTCCCTGTTCTCCCTTCTCCTTGTGTCCCCTCCCTTCAGGATGCTCCTTCTCACCCTGCGGGTGGCTCTGCTCACCCCACATCTCCTCTCCAGCTCTGCCAGCGCTGCAGTTGGTAGGGGCTTGCATTAAACCAGACCAGAGACTACCCTGGGATAAAGCAACTCTGAAAGGAGCACAAAAAAGGAGCACAAAAATGAAAAGTGAAGAGAAAGGTGATTTCTTGCATAAATCTGGATCCTAACAAGGATCTGCTGGTACCTGAAATTGTTCCACAGGCACAATCTTGTAGGCAGCAAGAAGTGTCCAGCCTTCCACCTAGAGTTAGAGATTTTTTTATGTCTTCATTTTCCTGATATTGTTCTGTAAACATCAGAAATTTCATCTGTCACCTTCATATAGCTCCCTGTGCATATGTGTTTTGCCCCAGACTTTAATTGCACAGTCATCTATTATTTTTATTTCTCTGTATGGATAATTATTAAATAGTTCTTTTTATCTCTTTTCTTCAATGTATGGCTTCAGGCTCTATTAATCACAATCTAAAACCTCAGCTGAATACATTGTTATTAAATTCCTCATGTGGTTTTTATGGTGCTCTTTCTGTAATTTGTCAGTTCTTCACAAACATCGTGAATTTATATTCACAGCAGCCCTAGCAATTAAGCATATTATTACCATCATTTTACAGATGGAGAACTGAAGAAAAGATAAATTATAGACAAAGCTGTCAAAATCCTGCACTAATTTTTGATGACCAACTTTAGACACCTAGCCTATAATTTCTCAGGGGCAATAGTATTAAATAGACAATCTGCATTCTAGTCATCCATCCATGCGCTTCAGTCTTCTGAATTTCTGGAAATCACACCCAGAAAGCTGGGAATAAAAATGTTAACAGCTGGCTCTAATCCAAAGTGAACACCGTGGCAGAGGTAGGGAGATGGTGTAAGTGGTTGTGTGCTGTTAGGTGTTGAGGTGAGCTTTGTCCTGAGACAGTGAAAGGCAGAGGTTTATGCTGTGGGTTGACATCTGAGTTAGGGATCTGAGCCCCCAGCAGGGCCTGGGGAGCTGCTGGTCCAGCCTTGCAGGAGGCACCTGTGAGCGCTGAGCCCAGCGCTGCTGAGTGCTCTGTCCGTGCTCTGACCCTGCTGGGAATGGACACACTCAGCTGGCACAGACACTCTGAGCTGGTAGGAAACCAATTTATTTGCCGGAATCTGCAGCCAAGCCTCTCCTCGGTACATTTAGTCATGAAACACTATGCTTTCCTCAATGTTCTTCCTTTATCTTTGGTACCTTGTGTTACCTGCTGCAAGCTGAAGCTGGGACACCACAGACACATTTTCATTCATCCCAGAGTTCTTATTCACATAACACCACCCACACTTGCTGAGTTTTTAGCACTTGTTCACACGCAGAGGAAATGGATTTCCCACTGTACACAGGAATGTGTTTCTCATCACACTGTTCATGACTGGACAGAATGCACAGTGCTGTGTGTTCTTACCCCAGAGCTCCTTTTTGACAAGCCCTGTCCTGACACTGTAACTACATAACTGCAGCTCTGTTTTTTTAAGCTGAATCAAAATTTTAAAGTATTAATTGACTGTGATGTGGATCAGTGAGAATGCAGCTGAAAACCTAGAATGGATTTGAATTATACTAAAATTCTGTTTCCTATTTTTAATATGTTAGGTTTTTTACCAACAGCCAAGTGCTCAGTTACATAATTAGTCCATTAAATAAACTTTAATTTATGATAATTGAACAATCTCTGGGTATCACACAACATAATTTCTAGTGCTTCAGCTACTAGGAGAGTTACCAAAGTGGTGGTGTGATCTACAGAATAATGTACAGGCCTGGGAATAAAGGAAATATGCTATTCCCAACTTTGTCATAGGACTTGCAGGTGGAAATATATTGACGAAATGCAGATGCCTGTTCTGAAGGCATCTGCATCTGGCTTCTGGCTTAGTGGATAGTCAGCGAAGAACTAGTCAATAGAATCCAGGGGACAATTCATCCTCTCCTAAATTAGATGTCTGAAATAAGGCAGATGATTGGCACCCTAAAAGGGCATATTTGTCTCCAGTGACTACACATTGAGCCCCAGGGGCTAGCTTGAGTTTAAATGTATGCATTGTTGATTTCTAAAGTCAGGTGAGATGGATCCCACCCTCTGTATCCCCAGGGCCGTTATTTCATCTCAGTTTGCCTTTTATTTCTCTTTCTGAGCAATCTAGTATAATACCAGGAGCAGCAGAGTAGAATTAACACAGAGCTCTGCCTTGACTAATTAGTTTCTCAGTAGAGCCATTTTATAGATCACTGGGGTATCTCTTCATGGCATGATGTTGTGTGATGTAGAAATACTCCAAGTGCTATTATAAGAAGCCACATGGTAAAGCTCAGTTAATTACCAGCATTTTCAATATACATGGGAGCTCCTGTTGCCCTGTAGGTTCTTTTCTTATGAAAAAAAGAAATTATATCTGTGCATTATCAATACTGGAACTTTTATGGTGCCAAAGTTTTCATAGGAATCATGGTGATTTTTTCTTAGCAGAAAACCACCATTCTTATCTTACCTCCTTTCTGTCTCCAATTTATTTCTTTGTCTGGTAGACACTGAAGCAGGAAGCTTCAGAAACAGAAGCCTTGTGGCAAGCCAGAGTGAATAATAAAACTGAATTCTGGGGATATTGCCAGGGAATGTCATACAGGATGCTCTGCACCAACAGCTCAGGAACTACAGGTGGAATTACAAGATTGTATGCTGCCAAGCTCTAAGGCAAGCAAAACAGAGTCAGCAAGGAAGCAGAGGGAAGCTCCAGGTAGTTACAATTTACCCCGTTCTTGAAACCAGGAAAGTTGTGTGGTGTTTAACCTTAACTATCCCCACACAGTAACCCTGGATAGCTGTCACTCTCCATGGAATTTCTCCTTTGAACTCAACTAAAGACCAGTGCTGCATATATCTTTGTTTGTGTTATTGCATCTATAGAGATTGCAATATTTCCTTCTGTTTTTATTTCTGGATAAGACCTATTCTCTTCTGCCTCCTGCGCATCTGTCTATGCTGTGCTGCTTGTGGGGTACTGCCAGGACCTGGGAAGAGAAGAGCAGCCATGAGCTCATCACCCTGTTTGGAAATTCAGAGTAGACTTTTCCTTCTTTCCCCCAGTCTGTGTGTCAGTCTCCTACATCTCACAGTTTTCAGCACTTGCTGCATAGTTCTGTTGCATTCAGTGGGAATATCCTTGGGAAACATCTCCAAATTTGGCTACGAGAGGGATTGTTTTGGAAAGTTGGAAGCATAATCCTCAGCTTGACCTGAGTGTCAGCTAAGGGATAAATAAAACGAAGGCTCACTTTGTTCACTATTAAGTGTCAGGATTATCCAGACATAGCTGTATTTCTGAGATCTTCAGAAATGAGCATCTTTATGTTAAGAGAATTGATATTTGTAAGATTTTTTTTTTTCTGAATTGTAAGCAATCTAACTTAAGACTTCATGCAAATTAAAACCAAAATGACCAAAGTACACAGAAAAACCCAAGGTAATCAAAAAATCATCCAAGAGCAATTAAAGTTGATCTTACACTTGCATGATCTTTATAAGTTGTTTTATCACCTTGCAGCAAAGATCTACCACACACTTGGTGTGTATATGTGTGTTTGTGGCATAAAGGTGCCAGACTTTGACTTTTGTTTAGAGAGAAACAAGAAAACATTGCATTTTATATTTTCTTTTAAGGTAAAGGTAGGGTGGAAGATAAATTCACTGGTGTTCCTATATTGTGTCCCAGTAAGGAATCTGATTGACCTGTCTGCAGAGAAACTGTCAGACATTTCTTTAGAAAAGCACCTGTCCTTGCTCTCCACTTGAACAAGAAAGTAACCACCATATTTCATTTAGCTTTTCCTGCTTTGCCCCTTTTCTGTCAGCAGGTGGGACGTACCCCCTGTGTAGAAGATAACAGGTTTTATTTTTTCATCCAGGGGTGTCAATCTCTTGGACAATTTGATGGCACTTCATTCATTAAAGGGAATCTAAATGATAGTCTAAAACACTAAACTAGATTCTAATCTCCAGATGACATCATTTTGGTGAAGCACAGCTCATTCATAGGGCCTTGCAAAATGAGACTGACTATAAACTTTAAATACTGCCATGGTGAGACATAAATTGCAATAGCAACAATGGTGTGGATTAATAAAATGGCTCACAGGTATGTGAATACAAACATACACTCAAATTTCCTGGAAAAAAACATTCCCGCACTTACACAAATCCATCTATTTTATTTTATTTTATTTTTCTTTTCTTAAAGTTTGACTGGCATCCACACAAGACAGCAGATAAATGTTTACTCTTAACTCTCTCCTGAGATGAGCAAGACTGACAACATGGGGCACTAGAAAAATGTAACTTTTCACTGGCCTGAAACTGAAATGATTTAACAGACTCAGAATGAGCTTGTTTTTGTCATAAAAAAAAGCCTGAAATGAAAAGTAGATGTTTCCAGAATGTCCTGTCAGAAAACAAAAAGATTTTCCCTGTATAGGAGCCAAGAGCCAAGAGCTGGTCCACTCCAATGGCCTTTTTTTTTTTTCTTTTTTTTTTTTCTTTTGTGTTAAGTGCTGCTTCTTCCATGGTGTTTGTATTGGAGGGGGAGAGATTCAGGAGAAGGGAGAAGAGAAAATCAGTATGTTCTTATGTAAACTCAGCCAGACAGCAGCTTAATATAGCAACTAGCCAAAAACATCAGGCTTATGTTCAAAGAGTAATATGACATTTTTCTGGGTTGAAATTCAGGTGTGACTGAAACAGAAGGCTTTACCTTTTATTTAAGAGTATATATGCAAAGCTTTTCCAAATTTTATTTTTGCTTCCTGACTCTAGTGATTCTAATGGGAATTAAGAACTCGAACATCTGGTTCTAATTCTTGTTAGACAGGGATGGCAGAGAATTTTCTATTTGAAAAAAAAAAAGTCCGTCACTGTGGCTTTCTCTAGAAGAAATTTGTCTGTTGGTTGCAGAAGACACATCCCTGTGTGTTCCAGTCTGTTTACCACAGGATCAGGTCTTTTGTCAGAGAAGCTGATGATCTATTGTTATTATTGTTATAACCTGACCAATTCTGACAAACTCAGACTTTATTCACTAATAAAACAGGGAACTCTAATTTGAGGCATCTATGATATAAACATACCTAATTAAGCAAGCCATCCTCAGTTTCCTCTAAGAGCAGAGCAGAGTGGGTATTTACAGGGATTTTGAATTGTGATGAGTCAGCCTGAGGTCTCTGCTGGCTGTAAAGGCAGCCTGGAGTGAGCAGTTTGGTTGATTAGATGTCTCAGCAGAGGCCTCTGCACTTAGAGAAGATGAATACAAGCCTAAGTTTTAAAAATTTCTCAATTGATTTTAGCTTCCATTGCTGTAGGTTTGCTTAAGTGATTAAAATTAGTCTTGAACTTGCGTTTATCCCAACTTAATGCTCTTCACATCAGAGTATCACTTATAATAATCGATCAATTTATAAATGTTTTGTTTTTCAGCACAACATTGAAAGGCACTAATTTCACTATTTTGTGTGAAGGGCATCTCTTTCTCATTGCCAGGTGTCCATGGGATGGGAACATTTTCTCAGGCAGTTGTGTTAGAAAGGTGAGCTCACTTTTCCAAGACAGGCAAGCAGAAAGCCAGCAGAAGTTTTAATTCTTTAGGTTCTTTGCTACATTCTGTGCTTTAGGGAAGACTGCTTCAATTCTAATTAGATATATGATATGGATATTTTACATTAAACCTGTGGTAAAAGTGATGTAAGTGTATTTAGGAGTACTGCAGGCCAATAGGGGGAATATTTATAGATGTTTACCATAGGGTTATTGGAAAAGCTGCAAAGTCAGAAGGAATATGATCACACTACTGAAATAAAAATAAATTAAGGTAGACCTTTTTCTTTTCCTGACTGAAGAAAAGGAAAGTATCAGTCACTGACCACTGCTAGAGACCCAACACCTGAGCACTGATTGTATTTCTAAAAGTTAATGGCAAAGCCAATGGTTTCTCTTCAACCAGAATTTCAGCCATTATTTTTCTATATTCTCTCATACCTGTGGATGCATTTTAATTCGTTGAGCTGATAATGGTAATCAATGAATATTGAAAGAATGCCAAACACATTTGAAATGCATATTACTAGGCATCAAGTAATTGCAATTTCTAGTCAAATACAGTCATTTGGGAATTTACTGCTGCTTGTTCATCCCCAATCAATGAAGATTAGCCACAAAGAGAAAGAGAACCTGCTTGCAACGACTTTGATAAAAAGATAATGACTGAAAACATTTTGAAGTTCCACAGCTGTTTTGCTATTTCAATTACATTCAGATTAAGAATAATATTAATATTAATAATAATAAAAAAATTCACAATCATTAGCAAAGTTTAAGCAAGTTTTAGATGCTGGGCTTGAGGATTTCTTTAAAAATTAACACATTTACAGTCATGTTGGTTTTTGACCTATTTATGAAATTTTGGCCTTAAGACTCAAGACTGTTTCACTTAAAAAAATTATTTTTTCATCACATATTCATGAAGCCACCCAACCATTCTATATGTAACACCTTAAACAGGTAAAATTCTCAGGAGCACCTTTTTCCTCCATGGTAGGCTCATTAAAACCTTCAAGGAAAGTCTCTGCTTGCAAAGGCTGCCTTTCACTACAGCCAGCGTGAATTCAGCCCCGATGATGTGTTGGGACTCAAAGCACCCTGGTCTTCTTCGGAGCAGGGATCAGCTAAGCCCTTGACAGCGTTGCAGTCAGACAGCATTGCTACTGTGAGATTATTCATGCACATCTGCCATTTGTGGACACTGAGAACCAACAACTGGTTGAACATCTGGTGCTGGAGACAGGAGTTTGCTTTACAAAGCCACAGTCCTTTTTGACGACTGAGAACTGCTGAGAAGAGGTAGGATAGAACTGACCAAGTGAAGCAAACATTTTGCTGTCAATTGTTGTTGGGCCAACCCACTGAGGACAGCCTAAACTAGGAATGATGTGGGTAAGGAGATGATAACAGGTAATCAAGTGGGGAGGACTGGCTAATGTGGAAGGAGAGACCACAAAATCTAAAGAAAAGGATAGAAGGCAGCCCACCTTTTGACACACCCTATTGTGTCACCATACAGACACAAATATAAAAGTGCCAGGATCAGAACATTATGAGGGGAAATGCTCACTCTTTTTCTGGGAAATACATGTGCAGCAAAGAAGGACAGAGGGAATGAGAAGTCTGCAAGCAGGTGATGATATGCATCATGCAGGGCTATGAGATAGTGCTGGAATAGAGCAGACCTTCAGCAAAACTACCCAGCTGAAATTATCCAACTAGAAATGGTAATATAGATAATTACAATTACAGATAAATATATACAATATAAATATATAAACATAAATAAAACAGATAATTGTGCTGCCATTCAGACAGACCTGGAACAGATGGAGAAATGGGACAAGAACCTCATGAAGTTCAGCAAAAGGCAATGCTGAAGGCCTGATCCAGGAGAGGAAGAACCTTACACATCTGGATAGGGAGTAAAAAAACCTTACACAGCTGGGAGCCAGCTGTTTGGAAAGCAGCTCTGTAAGGAACACCCTCCAGATCCTGGTGGACAAGAGCTGAATGTGCTCCATCAATGTTCCCTTGCAGCAGTGGGATGCATCAGGAGGAGGACTGCCAGCAGGATGAAGGAGGTGGTCCCTATCCTCTGCTCAGTGCTGGAATTAATAAATCTGGAATGCTTGGCCCAGTGCTGTGTTCCTCAGGACAACAGAGACAAGGGCATAGAGGAGTGAGTCCAGCACAGGTTCAAAAGATATTTAAGGAACTGGAGAGTCTTAAGGAAAAGAGAGCTGAGGCTGCCCAGCTTGGAGAGCAGAAGGCCAGGGGGATCTTTTCCATGGGTATCAATACCTGCTGGGCCAGAGAAAAGAAGACAGAGACAGAATTTTCCCTGTGGTGCTTAGCAGCAAGAGAAGAGGCAATGGACATCAGTAGAAATACAAGAAATTTCATGTTAAATTAAGAAGAAAATTTTACTGCAAGGGGCAGGTGGTGTCAAAAACTTCTAGATCCAGTTTTCCAGAAATGCTTTGAAGTCTCCAGCCTTGGAAATATTTAAAACCCAGATGATCACTCTGCATGTTTGTTTTCATGATTTTAAGTAGTGGATGTTCAGCAGATAGGGAAAGTAATTTTCACAGTGGTGAAGATGTAATTCTGTATAATTTTAATTGCTGAATTCCACGCAATTCAGGAGAGCAAGGTACATAAATATCTCAGAAAGGAAAATTCACGGATGTTAAAATTTGAATTTGTCTTTTTCCACTACAGGCCTCCAACTCAGACTAAAATGCCATGTGGTTTTGACTAACAGGAGCAAACAGAGCTGATACTGTAGTATGCAAATGAAGCTGAAGGAATCATAAATAAATTTCCTAGTTTTAGGTGTATTCCTTCAATGGAGCCGTGTTTATGGAAATGCATCTGTCATTGGAAGTCAAATTTATTCCTACAGGTTTTACCTTAGGTCTATTTTTAGCAATAGATGCATCTTCTCAGCACTCAGTCAACAATTATAAAAAATAGACCTGCATTTAAGTCTTTAAGAACATGTTCTGCCTGGATAATTTTCTCCTATAGTAATTTTTTTCTGAATATAGAAATTATGAGCTCTCTTTAAATATTAAGATGGGGGTTTTTAAGGAGTTTGAAATCATTCCAAAATTTTAAAATTTATTTTAAGAACTTGGGGGGATCCATTGACTTCACTGAATTAGAGATCTAAAAATAAGGACACTATTAAATGCTATTGTGTCTATTTTTCTCTCCCTAGCAGAAACAATATAAATACACATGTACTTCTGGGTTACAAATAACTGCATTTACTAAGCATGTAGAAATGTTCAGTCCTGGCTGCATGCCCTGATGAGTTTCTAGTGAATTCTAAAGCAAAGCCCTGTGAATATCATTAGAGAGCTGATAAAACATTTAAAAGAATGCTATTCTAGTTTAGTGTAACGTAAACTTCTTCCTAGCTATGTTTTGAGTGAAGAGGGAAGGCAGGTAGAAATGGAATTCCCAAACATACTCCATGCATAGAAACCTCACTGTAGAACAAGGGTGAAATATCAGATTTGGCTAATTTTAAAAGGTGTGTAATTCACTGTATTTTATAAACAAAGACAACAACAAATTATATTTTAGAGAAATAAAATACACCTAACACAGTGTAAAAATAGCAACCTCTAGTCAAAACTAGAGATGCAGTATTTGTGCACAACAAAGCTAGCTGATTTTAATGATGCAGTAAAGACAATCTGGTGTATCATTTAGAAATTAATTCTGTGTATGCAGATAATCTAAAGCTGAAACATGAGCTACCTTTTCTTATTTGAAGTGGCATTGGGGTTATAAGCAGTAATTACTTAATGCTAATTTCTTTGTAATAGCCTTGATTTATTTAAACTTTTATCATTTAATTAATGGAGGGTGTATCAACTTTATTTTAATTTTCATTCTTAGAGGTAAGTAATATCTCCATTTTCTTAAATTTGGCATTAGCTCAAACAGCACGTGAAGAATCTGCCTCCCACACCCTTCAGAATCTCCCTTCCTTGAGGAAATCCTCTTTCTGAAATTTCCTTTCATTTCCTGTTTTCCAAATAATACAAGACCAGACTCAGCATACTGACTGCCAGAGTATGTGCCAAGACAGCCAAGGTTTTTCAGTAGCTCACAAGTTCACAAGCACAAATCCTTGTATTAGAACTATTTCTACTGGTTTTAGGGGATTTATCCAGAATCTTGATAGCTATTGAAGCTATGAAGTAGACTTGGCCTGATTTTCATATAGGAGCTGACAGAACTTCACATTTTTGAAAAACAGGTTACAGATATTTAAGAACCTATATTTAGACTACTCTTTTTGAAGTTTTGGATGAGGTTTTCATTCCAGCTGTGTCAAACTTCAAATTCACTCAGTCCTTTGATGAATTTTGGCTTGCAGAGACCAGTCACAGAGGGAAAGTGAGCTTTTCATATGGCAACAATAATCTGGCATTTCTCTTGCATTGTGTCTAATTGACTCATCTCACAAGAAGATCAGACCAGTAGAACAGAAAGAGCTTTCATTTCCCTTTCAGAGGAGCTGGATTGTAGACAAATTTTCTTGTACATCTGGAAAGTCATGACCCTCCTCCCTTTACCCTTTTCTTCTAAGATCAGTAGCATTTCTTCCTTCTTTACGTGATGTTTTGAGTCTGGTAAAATTTCCTGTATTTTATTTTCCCTATCTGCTGGAAACAGACTTGTGATTACTTTATGAGAATTTGTTTCATCCCACAAGCCTTTAGAGGAAAGGGTTTACCTACTCTTAGACTTCTCTCACTGCATCAGAAGGAAGACCTAAGTTCTATTTCTGCAACCTTGGCAAAGGTTTATGCATGTCCTGCAAATTTTTCAACTACTGGGCAAGATCTTACTGTTTATTTTTCATGGTGTTTTTTTGTTTTTGTTTTTTTGGGTTTTTTTTAAGCTCACAGTGGGCAGTGTTGTGGCATCAAGCCCAGAACTAGTGTTTGGGCATTCAAGAGGAAGAAACTAGGTGGGGCTGTGAGTTTAGACCTTCTCCCTTGGAGGCTGTGCAGGGCTTGCAGCCCTGCTGTATCTTGTCCCACGGAGCTGCTCCCTTCCCTGCAGCTGCTGGACCTCTCACAGTGGAGAGCTCATGGAGAGTCTCCTTTCACGCCCCTCTCACCACCTCATTGTGTCCACACTTCGGATACTGACTCCCCAAACAGGTCTTTTCCCGTATGTGAAAACCCAGTTCATTGATTTCCTTTGTTGAAAGAGGACTGCTATGGACTAGGAAAAACACTGTGCAAGATATAAATCCTGCTTTCATGTAAAGGGCTTTGTGTGTTCATTTTCCAGCCTGTAAAGCCAATTTTCCCAGTAGTCTCAGAAGCCTTCCCTTGTCTTTGCTACGTGAATCTATTCTGTTCCTACTCTCTGTTCTGTACTCCATAACTGTCTTTCCACAAAAAGGAGATAAGAAATAATTTTATTGGTTCAATGTATTCTCAGCCTTTTATTCTCTAATTCTGGTGCTAATAAACACCAAAATTTGTATTCTTCCTGCCAAACACTGCATGCCTTCAGGCACTGGTGTAGTTTATATGCACATTGTCTCTAAACCATAGTCAGGAGCCTGCATATTGCCTGTTAGGTGAAGTCTAATGAGCAGTGTTATTTTTAGAAGCAGAACTATATCCTTTGATTTCTATTGTATTTTTTTATTGCTGGAATAATTTTTGTTTGTCTTGTGCTCTGCAGCTGCATATCAAGCTGAATGCTTTGGGGATTTGTTATTCTCTGCAACAAAGCCTAATATTCCTTCCTGGTCAGTATGTGACTGCACCTGGATCATCTACTGCATTTCTAATGTCTGTAACAGATATTTCCTGTTTTGGGATTCTTTCCATTGTTCTCTGCTTTGAACTTCTCTTGCCTTCTTTAGGCAAGATGTTTAAATGATTGAGGCCTTAGACACCCATTCCTGCAGAGTGACCCATTATTTGCTCTTCCTTTACTGTATGCAGTGTGCAAATGTGGAGTTTTCCAGGAGCCTTATCTTGTATAAAGATGTCCTACTTTTAAACACAATCTACATCAGTGCCACCACATTACTTTTTCGAACACATGAAGTTAAAATGATGCAAAGCCTTGGTGGATTAATCGAAATTATTTTACAATTATTTCTTCTTGATTTAATTTAATTAATTAACCGCACGTAAGTGTGATTACAAGTGCTTTGGAGTAATTGCTGTCTCTTCCTAAGTGTTTGAACAGAATCTAAAACAATGAAGACAGTCCTATGAATAGTAATAAATTTAAGGGAGAAGGTTCAATTGTATATTTCAGTGAAATTTTTATGATATACTGTTTATCTTTTCCCATGGCTATAAAGTGTGCAAATACATTAATAAAGACAAATAACATACAGTTATACACAGTGATTTAAAACCCCAAACTGAAAAATTTTGTTTCTTTATCCCCACAGTGAACAAGGGAAAGAGCTTAAAATTCAAAGTAGCTGAATGTTTTCTAACTCACCTAATGTTAACTTAGTAAATAAGAATACATCAAATATTACAGAAGTCTTGAAATTCTGTTCAGATGAGCTTGTTACCCCCTATTAAGAATAAAAGAATAAAATGAGAATAGTTGTGAAGATAGAAAGTATTTAGTTAATGAAAAAGTCAGAATTAAAAAGGAAGAATATAGCTATATATAGAAGTGATAAGTTCTCTACAAAGAGAATTGAAGTTTCTCTGGATATAATCACACAAGCTGAATTCTGACAGAGGTATGTGAGATATTAGGAAGATATAATGAATTATGAGGGGTCAGGACTGAAATATTACATTTCCCCAAAAACGGAATTCTCCCTAGTGCAGAGGTAAAAATGCTTTAAGGGCCAGGATCTGAGTCATCCTTTTTTCTTTCCCCTTTCCTTTTACCTACACCCCCAGCTGTCAAGGACTTAAGTGGGATTTACTTGTGTGAGAAAAGATGAAAGTAGCAAGATCTAGTATTCTTAAAAATGATCCATCCATCTGACTTTGTCACACTTAACTTATGAAACTTGACATAGTTGGAAAAAATGAAAGAATGAAGTTGTGTTCACTCAGGCTAAACACACCCGGTAAAATAAAGTCTTGTAAGTGCTTCACCTTTTGATTACCTGTAGCAGCCCAATACAGAGGAGTGAAATGCACAAATAAATGATTACACCCAAGGGTTTTATGACAGCATTGTATCTTGTTCACAGACTATTAAAAGATTACAAAAAATGTTCCAAAGATGTGAATATCTGTACCCATATAATGACCAATGATTCTTTCAATTTTCTTTGACGTATAAAGAAAAAAAATCTTTAGGTTGTGGGGGTGCTGGAGTGGGGAGGATGAATGAAATTTGTTCCAACCATAGATATATTGTTCAAAAGCTAAACAGAAGCCACAAATAATGGACACTTTTCATATGTCTGTTGATGTATATGGCCATTTACTGCTAGAAATAATACTGTCAACCTGTTTCAAGTTCCAAATGCCCCTTCTTATGAAAAGCCAAATTACATTTGCCTCTAGAAAACATAAATGGTTGTAATCAAATGGGTATTGTTGAGAGCATATCGCACCAAATGTATATCTGGTTATGTGTAAATGGTGGATCCTGGTTTCACTGGGGTCAATGAGCTTGCCATGAGCTTTGTGCTGAGCAATGTGCTTTGAGCTCAGCTGTATGCTTAGCTCTGCCTGCCCTGGGGAGCAGAACACATGAGATAATTATGTTGCTTTATTAGGTCATTTTAATCTCATGTAAACACAGCACAAATATTACAGATTTCCTCACGCTTCCACTTAACATGAGGAATGCTCTCTTCCCCATTAACAGCTGGCTGACCCACATTTCAGACAGGCAATCTAAAAATCCGGCTTGGGGTACAGCATCCACATAGCTGTGTCCTGGAGTAATTTATATTTAAAAGGAAGAGAAAAATATAGAGGGCAGAGGTCAGTGAAAATCCAGTGGGATTACAGGCCTTTGCAATTTTTCTGTTCAACCAAATGGCGACTTTCACCGTATGTGTTTTCATTCATGTCTATCCCTTATGCTTGGCAGGGCTGCAGACTCAGCCAGACCCTTGTGAGCAGTACACAGAGTGGGAAAGATGGAGCATGGACAACCCAGGCAGCAGTGGGCAACAGATTTGTCTGCACAGATTATCCCTTCTCACTCATGCACATGATTGTCTTAAGTACATATAAATAGAATTTTTTCCCCTCCAGCCTTCTGTCAGACTCTCACTTTCACTGTGACCCAGCTTCTAAGGTACTACGTATTTTGTCATGTATTAGAGAGAAAAGGCCCTGTTTATCACATCACATGATGGGTTTATGGCATAAAACAGCATCTGGGGAGGGTGTCCTTGCTAAATCAGATGCTGATTGCGGGTAATGCTAGTCCCTGAATTCAGGAATTACAAACACTATTCTGCAGAAGAGTAAGATGGGGTGCAAAAAGCAACCCTCAGACATAATACATGAAACCTGATGTTGCTATTCCCCTGCATGTTTACCTAATAGCTGGTGTATTTCTTTAGGCCTAGTGACACAGTTTTATTTTGTTGCTATATGCACATATTTCAGATAGAAAGGAAGCAGGAATCCACTGGCTTTTGGAATCTAATCTCACCCTGGTACACCGAGAGCAGAGGTAATGTGAATGGAAATGACTTAGTCATGAACCAGCCAGGGCAGGAATCAGATGCTCCAGCTCACTGCAGAGACAAATGCTTCTGACAACATTTAGCTGGTACAGACCATCAGTTCTCAGAGACCAGGATTTTCACAACGCTAATCCAGTTGAAGCATCGGCTAAAGGAATTTTTCCAAGTGCACCTTGAGTACACAGCCCCTGTGACATAACTAACAGCACTGATAGTGTTTACAGGCAAGTTCCAACACTGTAAAGCATGAAATGTATGTGTCAAGTTTATTATGCTTCCCTTGCCTGGAGCTGATTAGTGCAAATTAATATTTCACACTAATCAGCATGAGCAGTTAGCACACAATTTGGATTTACGGAATTCAGCTGATTGCATTAAAAATGTATTTAGGCTATTTTTGCTTTGTGCAAATAGAGCAAAAATATCTGAGCTGTTTCCAGTAAGTGTTTTTTTGGTGATATTTCTAGTGTTAATATTACCTTTCATATAGCCATATACTGCTGACATCATAGCGGCTTTATGGATATCCAATACTTATTAAATGTACAGCTCATACTGAACGAAAAATTAATGCTTAGCATTTTTTATAGGCAATGATTCGTCCAATTTGAAATAAAATATATTTTCAACATACCTTTAAAACATGCAAACAGTTAATAGGCTGTCTGAAATTTGATCCTGAAACTGCTTAAGAAACTCATGTCTCAGGTAAAATAGTTATTCTTGGCATTATGAAAATAAAGCAGTACTTTCACTAATCTAGATCAAGCAACACTTACAACAGTTTCCTGCTGTGAAGAAGAAATGAGGAAGACCCCTTGCCATACTAAAGACCACATGAAAAACTTACCTGTTTAATCAAGCTTTCCCAAAACAGCATACTCAGTCTCAAAGATCATCGCAAAACCTAAACAAAACCTCATGCAGATGTTCCCATCCGTTTTCAGGAACGTATAACTCAGTTCTATTTCTGTGAAAGTTACTGTGGAAGTTCTCACTGTCTTCTGGATCAGGTGAAGCATTTGCAGAGCTTAATTTAGCTCACAGCTCCTGCAGTTGTCCAGAAAATCTTTGCAACATTGATTTCAAATAAAATTGGATGGCACAGGAACTGTTAGACCAATTTTTAGATACTATATTGGATTTCCAACAAGAAGACATTTGGGTACTTTGCACTAATTAAAAATACACAGACAGACATGGAGATAGACATTTTTATAAATTAAGAATTAACTTTTGGAAACTAAACTAAACATTTTTTGGATCAGTCTCTCAAAATGATTACAGAAAAACATGCCTGCACAGCAAGAGGATGCATTGTCTTCTGTAGGTCTGGAAAGTGGTGACTCCATGTTCTACCCAGTGGCAGGCTCCAGAGCCATTTTCTTCCTTCGTGGACATCCATATGAACTCCTTGAGACTGTTGGAATAGCTTTGGATTTACTGTGGTGTAACCAAAAAGAGAAGCTGAATCTCAGTTGGTGTGGTGACACACACTGACACCCAAAGTTTGGGGATATCTCTGAGATATACTTAGGAAATTAAGACTTCTGAGGTTTGTCTAAGGACAGTATCTTCATAGGCCATGGAATGCACTCTGTGTGCTGCTTTTATATCTCAACATGAAATATTTCTTTTTTTTTAATTTAGTTTTTTGTTTATGAGAGACAATTCTTAATGACTTGCTGAAGTGCAAAACCCTCAACTCAATACATGGAGCATTCTATAAAGAACTATTGCAGGTGTCTTTCATCAAAAAAATAAA
This sequence comes from Pseudopodoces humilis, assembly GCF_049639895.1. Classification (NCBI taxonomy): domain Eukaryota; kingdom Metazoa; phylum Chordata; class Aves; order Passeriformes; family Paridae; genus Pseudopodoces; species Pseudopodoces humilis. Next base: position 140,571,771 of record NC_142200.1, on the reverse strand, counting down.
AGATGTCTGTATCAGGCTTGTTGGATGCCAACCCAGCGTCCTGCAAGGCTCCTCCCCAAATGTGGGTTGCTATGTTGTGAAATGGCCCTGAGCCATCTGCATCTCATTATGAGGCTTGCTTTTTGCCACAAAACCCAAACAAATATATTTCATTACATATTAGTTATCCATAATGCACATTCTACCATTAGCAGTTGTATGAGGTCTCTTCAATTTTCTTATTTGCTGATCCAAATCCACCATTGCTGCTCCCTCTGATTTGCTTAGTAATACGTATAGGAAATTATGCAATTAGGCTTGTCAGCACAAAGAACTTGTAATGTTCTTACAAATACCATAATTGCATCCCATTTGTCAACAAATGACAACTTTAATAAGAGAAGTGCTCACATCATATGAAATGTCCACACACTCCTTTAATAAACACTGATTGAAAAATTTACTGCCATAGCAAGATGCTTTAGGACTTTAGTGTGAGGAGGAGAAAAGTTCAACCATAACTGAAAACATATGTCCGGAATAGAAGAGACCCCAGCTCTCCACACTGTCAAATCTCACTGCTGGTTCAAATTTAGGCAAGTATGTGTAGTAGTGAAGTATGTTAAACCTGGAAACCTGGCTTTATCCATGGCTAGCAAACAGAGTTAGAACTGCTTGAACAGAAGCTGTGATGGGGTGCTGTGTATCCTCTGGATCCAAGCAAAATTAATATTTTTGCTTTTGCAGACTGCTGACCTTATGCAGCTCTCATATTCCTTTGAACCACTCCTATGGTTAATGGTGTATGGCATGGAAAAGGAAACAAGGTGCCTGCAGTGGGTTCCTCTCCATGCTTGGCACAGTCAAGTATGGATTGCTGTTACATACTTTTGATTCGTCATCTGGCTGAAATTCCCTATTTTACATCTTGATGTACTGATGCAGATGGTCACAAGCTAAACTGTTGTTAAAATTGCAGCCCTGCAGCACATCATCCTATGCAGACTTCCTATGTAGAATATAAGAATTTGAGCTTTCAGCAGAGAGTAGGAGTTAGACAAACAACTCTTCATGGTGTTCTTAGGAATGCAACACCCACCTTCTTTAAGTGCTTTGAAAATCCTGACATAATTTATTAATCTTTAACTTGTTTATTGATTCCTCTGTTAGAGCATGGTAAGAATAATCTACAAAAGAAGAATTTGAACTATGACATTCATGTTTCCAAATGGAAAGAAAAATATAGCAGCAAACTAAAGCTTTAATGAGAAGACAATGAATGATTAATTAGTCTCCAGTAAATAACAGTATAGTTGATGAGCAGTTAATGGGATAATAAAATAAGAATGTATGTACAGAAGGAACTGTCCATCATATTTAACCTTAGTAGAGTTAGAGTAAAAAGGTTAAATTGTATTGATTAATCAACTTTATTTATTTATTTTAACAAATAGAGGACTGAAGCCGAATAAAACTCCTTATCTTTCCCCTGTGCTGGTAGCTCATCTCAAGTGCTGGAGTCCTTGGAGTATCCTTCAGATTGCTGTTGGAGAATTTTCTAGTTTTAAACATATAATAAGATGTCCTTTGGACATTGTAAAAGCTGCAGTCTGCTGTAAAACTCATTCTGTATTTATCCATGCCCATGTAATTGAATAAGTAAAAAGAAAACACTGTGGAGCCCTCAGGGTTTCTTTACTGCTGTGGATGCTGGGAGACCCAGCTGGTTACTGTGGAAAGAGGCACTGGAATCTTTAAATAAAGTCACTCTGGTCACGGCTATGCCATGGATGTTTATCAGGATGGTGGCCCAGGATTAATGTGATCATTCCAAGAGCTAAGAGCAAACTCCATATTCTGCATTAATGCATTTGAACAGGATCCTGAAAGGTCAGGGTGACCAGTACATGTATTAAATTATTTTCCAAGTACATTTGCTGCAAATGCATGAATTGGATTCCCTTTCAAATGGGAACAATGATGTCATGTTTGTGTCTAGGCTTCTGAACATCATAAGGAATAATTTAAATGCAGATGTACATTGATGGACAGGTGCTCATTTCAGCATGCAAAATCTGAATGCAAATGTAGGTAAATATGTGGCAGCTTTGGATAGGTAACCTATTAATGTAGGTAGAAAACAGGAATCACATATACAAAGCCTCAGTCTGAAGGCTTATTAAAGGTGTATTGAAGCTTCAGAGCCTGGTGTCTGAAGATTTCCACTTTCATGGGCTTTGAGAGGAAAAGAAATAGACCCTTAAACAGGGATGCCAAAAACCACCTGGATTCATCCCATCTATTCATTTTTCATAGCAAGCAAGCCTTAAAAACTTACAGAGTTCACCCAAGAAATACCAAATCTAAAAGTTTTATTTATTCAGCTCTTCCTGAAAATCAGAAGCTTTGAAAAAATCTAAATAAACTCATTATGCTGGGGAGCCAAAGTCACAAAAAATTTTAAAAAATAATGACCAAAAGGAATAAATTAAGAAATTAATAATGCACTTGGGAAAAAAGAGAGAGAGATCAGTAATATTTATTTAGAGGAAAAAAAAAGTAAAATTATTACAAAGTGTGAGGGTCATTTTCAGTCATTTAAATTACCTCTGTCCCAAGAAAGCTGGAGAATCTTAGAATAGTTTGAGTTGCATGGGAAGCTGAAGATCACCTAGATTCCACTCCCTGCCATGGGCAGGAACGTTCACTAGACCAGGTTGCTCAAATGACCATCAGCCTGGCTTCAAACACTTCCAGTGATGGGACATCCACACTTTGGAATGCTTCTTCCAGTGTTTCACCACACTCACAGCAAATAATTTCTTCATCATTTCCCATCTAAATCTCTTCTCTTTTAGTTTAAAGCTATTACCCTTTGTCCTATCATTACGTCTCCCTGCAGAAATAGAAATGTGAACATAAATAATGTAAAGCATCAACTGTACATATTTGAAGACTTCTGTATTAAAGGAACATATTCTGCAAGCAAGTAATCTGGGTTAATTTGTTCTTGAAAAGTATGTTTTAGCTCTGTTATTTATAGGCAACATGTGTAAATTGATGAAAACCTCTCAGCTGTGCTTTAAAAGGATGGAAATGTTTGTAAACTATGATACTGGAAAATTTCCATCTTGACTTTTGAACTCTTGGTATAATAGTTTTATAATTAGTTACTATGGTGATAGTGCCCAAAGCATCAGAAGCTGCAACATCAAAAAGGAATACATAACCTTTTATAAATAAAATATTTATTCTTCATTTTTACATCTATGGTCCCATTGTTGGAGTGCCTCTGGTTTTAGTGTTAATTCTCTCAGCTAAATTCAGCTACCTATAAGCTAATTCACAGGCAGCAAAGTCACAAGAGGAAAGCTGCTCACCCCATCCATCTTTCCTGGGTCTCTTCTGGTGATACGAATCGTTTTCTTGTAACACCTCTCTCCACTAACTATAGTGTGAACTCACGTAGCCTATTTAACCAGCTCAAATGGGTAAAATGAATTGAACATAGGTCAACATTTGCTGTAGGCTTATAGTTATTTTTTTATGAAGAGGCCTGCTGGAGTTAACAACCATAGATTATAAAAATTGCTGTAAATATGATACTGTTACAGCTTATATAAAATTATGCAGTAACTGCGTATATTCACACACATAGTTTTTTTTCTGAAGGAATAGATTGCATAATGTATGTTTATGACCTTGTGTGTGCAGTAGTTATAGTTTACTACCCATTACATATTATCGCTGCAAAATCTGTCCCAAGAAGTAATTTGAATTACTGGATTTTCTCCTCCTCTCTCTCTCTTTTCTGCTCCTGTTTTACTTTTATGCCGAATATATCTTGATGAAATTCAATAATACTAGTTATGTCTAAGGGGATATATGAATTAAAAGTATAATCAACTCCCTGTTTATTAGTACACAGTATTTAACTATAATTCAATGTAAAAAAAAAAAAAATCAAAGAGAATATGTAGCTGTGTAAAGGAAATTATTATTTTGGTAATAAAACTGTATTTTGAAGTTATATTTTTATTTATTATTATTGTTGTGGTTTAAGCACAAACATTTTAAAAATAAAAATATTTTGAAAAAGGGTGAGGTGAAGATAAGAGTGTATTTGAAATTAATTTCTACATTAGTTAAGAAGTTTTGTGCAGTGAGAAGAAGGCATAGACTCACAGCAGTCAGAGAGACCTAATATCTAATATATTTAAGGAAGTAAAATTGAAAGGAAAATGAAAGAGATGTGAAGATATCTGCTTTTTGAAAATAGCTTTAGCATAATGCTGTTAGGCACATAATGTTCTGTCTGTATTGTTCAATGCCATGAGAACTGCTCCCACTCCTTTTAATCACCACAGAGCTCAGCATCTCTGACTGTCCACTGGAAGTCTACCTGCAAACCTTCTAAAATCAGCTGGAGGAGTAAAGGTAAGTAACCTGATTGGTGTGAGAGATTTGGTACTGAATTCTGAAGGAATTTGAAACCCCACTGACATCTGAAAATTTTCAGAATATACTCCTGAAAAAATATAGTTCAAGCACAGAATGAATGTTTTCTGATTTTTTTTTTAATGAGAATAACCTTAGACTAAAGAATAAAGATTTTTATATGAAAAAAGAAATATTTTTCTTGCTTTTGCCAAATACATGTGCTTTTCTTAATGATGCTTTTATTTGTTTATAAGAAATAAAGCTGTTACATTCAAGTGTATTATACAAATGCAAATATCATTTTCTCACAATGAAAGTTTCATATTCTGATTCTGTGAGGTGCAGATGTTTATTATGTTCTGGAGGGGATTTATCTGACCAGACCCAGATTTCCACAGAGGAAACATCCACGTCTGAGCTAGTCACATTAGCTTCCTTCTTTGTAATTGAGAAGAAAAGAGGAAAATTTATGTCATTATAATTAGTCAGATCATTGCATCATAGGATCAATAAATTTGGAAAATACTTCTGAGATCATGAAGTCCAAAACTGAGAGAATAACTCCATGCCCTTTTACTCATATGGGAAGGTGCTACATTTACTCATTTTTTTTTAATTTTGAATGCTTCTGGGGATGGTGACTCCATTACTGTTCTTGAGAGTAAGTTCCACTGCTCTTAATTGCTTTCTCAGTGCAGAAATTTTGTCTAATATCCAACCTGAATGTCCCTTGGCACAGCTTGAAGCCCTTTTCCCTATTGTTACTTACCTGGGAGAGGAGACTGACCCCACCTCACACAACCTGCATTCAGGTATTTGTAGAGAGCAGAGTTGTAGAGAGATGTCCATATTTACAGATGACTCATGCCCTAAAAGTCTTTCCACTCCCCAACTACAGTAAGAGAGATCCCAGAAAGACTGGTGAAATATTGATACCTCAGGTTAGCTTGGGTGAGTCACATCCCCTGTGAAGAGCCTTGATTTTATGATGTCAAGCTACTCATGCTCTATTTCCTTGTCTCTTACTTTCCCTAAACTATTTGATTCTCTTTTGAGCTAATTCTGAAGAGGATGGAAGATGCAATGATTTCAATCTCAGTCATCCTGTTTCTAAACCTTATCCCATTAAAAAACACAGCTGTGCAAGGCAGAGGTGACTGAAGTAACAAACTACTCATGTTAGACAGCTGCCACAGCCTCCCAAAGAACACATTCTAACACACTGAATGCTAAGCTGTGTTTGAATATAGCCTGTCAGAATTTCAGGCATTTCATTCCATTTCAGCAATTCAGCCCACCTTGAGGCAGGAGTTGCCTTGGGAGGCATCAGTGTCCCTTTCCAAAGACCACAGTGTGAGCCAAGGCTTTGGGCCAGCTGAGATGAAGATACCATCCCCCAACAGAGTTTGTTCTGTCTGTCCACAGAAGCAGGACCCAAACAAAGGCAGTGACTGGGACTCTAGCCCTCCTTGGGGCAGGAGGCACAGGGGACCAGCAGGCTGCTATGCAGACTCTCCTTGCTTCAAGAGATGAAGGGCCTCGGTTGAAATCCTTGCCCCTTAACCTTAACACCACCTACTTCCCTCTGATTTCCTTATAGGAAATGATAAAATGTAGCTCCTATAAGAGAGAACATGCATGATGATTTTTTCCCCAGTGTTGCCAACATCTATATAAATTTTTGGATTACTAATGTGTACAAAATTCATTATTCTATATAATTCTCATTGTTCTATAAGACAGCAGAACTGTATCTTGTAGAAAACTGTTGAAGAAATTAGGCCAAGATACATTTTAGACCTTCAAACTGCTTAGCTGTAAGTCATACATGATTCAGGTCTAGGTCTTTTTCATTAGTCTTGGGTTAACAAGCTGTTTTATCAGTCTATTTCCTACTTCTATTTCAGTATTTTTTAAAATATTCTTCAAATATGGTGATGCAGAAGTCTGGAAAAGATATGCACAAAAAACTTTAAACATATTTGAAGGAAGAAATACACAATGCTGGTAAGAAAAATATGTCTGAGAAGTTATATATGAATCTGGAACCCCAATTTAAAAGAGTAATATGAAATATGAAATAATACCAGAGCCTAACACAGAATGACAAGATGTTATTTTGATTATAAGCCTTAGTGAAGATTCTCCAGGATAAGAATTGCTTCGTTGCATAGCAAATACTGTTCAATTGTGAAAACTGTCATTATAAAAAATCAACATTTTTGTGAAAGAAAAGCAGGCTCTATTCACACAATAGTATTTTTCTCTCTGGCATTTTTTGCAGGTGTGGAACTGAATACCTACAGAAGTCATTGAGAAATTTTCCAGGCAAGAGGGATTTGCAGGTCCAAGATATCTCACTCACACAGTGTTCATTTTCATCCACTTGGTTACCATTAAAAACCTGGCCCTAAATTCAACCGGATAAAATTTTTGCTGAAGTGAAAACTTGTGTTTGTTTTCTGTGTGTGCAGGATGTGATCTACATGGGTAATAAATGTGTGATTTGCAGACATGAGCTGTAGTGCTCTACAGAAATATCCATGAAGAAAATCCATTATGTGTGAAGATATTCCTTTTATTTCAGCATGTCTAAAGGAGCACATATGCAGCCTTCTTCATTCTTAGCAGCAAGGTCATTTCCCAAAGGACACAGAACAAAAAAAATTGATCTACAAACATCTCTTGAGAAGTTACTAAATATCTAGCCTTGAAAATCACTTCTAAAAGTAGAGGATGTATTGTGTTATTGTATATTGTATTTTCATCTTTCACTACCAAAGTCAATATTTCCAGTACCATCAGTCAAAGAATTGCTCAGAGTCCAGCTGTGTACATTCATTCCTATGAAAGACATTCAGGTGTTACTAGGAGATCTATTATCTGTCTTTGAGCCTTTGTCTGAGAAAAAAAATGGGGGGAGAAAGACTTTTTAGTTAATTAACAAATTTGATACTAGAGGATTTAGTGATTTAAATATGGTTGAAATGTTTTTTAGGACAGATTCTGCCATCAACCAAGAAACAGCAAATCTGAGCTGAAAGCAAAGACTGCACATCTGGTAAGTGTAGCCACAGCTGGATGAAGGTTGGTTTGGCTGCTGCACTAAAGTACAGGCAGGAATTAAACTACTGGGGATATTGAAAGTGTGAGGAGATTAAATTTGTTGCAGAGCTTAGATGTGATGCAGAAAACAAGCTGAATGAGTGCAAAGTAGAATTTAGAAAAATATTTACATAAAAATGTGGGGCAGGATTGGAATGGAAGGCAGCAGATGCCTTCTGAGTGGCAGAGGAACAAGCACATAAAACAAGTAGAATTAGCCACTCTATCTGTGCATCTGTGTGGGGGGAGGAGTTTGCAATCTTCTAGGGGGAAAATGTCTGAATTTCACTGGAAATATAGCATAACCACAATCACAAATACTTAAATTTTCTATTTAGAGGCAGCAAAAATTCAAGATCTAGAGAGGGAAAAAGGTGTGCTGAGAGGTGTCACTTTGTGCATTATGCTTCTTCTATTCTTTGTAGCAATGGATTGTGCCTTGCAGTCTGTCTGAATGACATTTCTTTTGTTGCTCCTTTATCCACAAAAAGTAGTAAAGTATTTTCTCTAGATGCAAGAAAATTCAGGGGTTTTTTGATAATTCTAACAGCTAAATATTTGCGGCTTTACCTACCTTTGTTAGTCTGGGACATTTTGGAAAAAAAATCAAAATATTTTCCACAAAAGGGAAAAAAATTTAAAAAAACATTGCTGTTAAGTCAAAACTGCTAACATCAGGCACAGCAACTAGGCAAAGATACCTTTGCCAGCAAATCAGGTGGGTTTGTGAGCACTGACCCTGACCCCAGTTGCACAAGCTGACAAAAATGTGTGGAGAAGGCATCCTTTTCCAAAGGAAAAGGAAAGGTGAGGCTTCTGCTGTCTCTTGTGCCTTTGCCACAAAGTCTGATGGAATTTAAGCTTTTTCCTTGTTGACCTAGCCCCTTCCCTTCCCTTCCCTTCCCTTCCCTTCCCTTCCCTTCCCTTCCCTTCCCTTCCCTTCCCTTCCCTTCCCTTCCCTTCCCTTCCCTTCCCTTCCCTTCCCTTCCCTTCCCTTCCCTTCCCTTCCCTTCCCTTCCCTTCCCTTCCCTTCCCTTCCCTTCCCTTCCCCTTCCCTTCCCTTCCCTTCCTTCCCTTCCCTTCCCTTCCCTTCCCTTCCCTTCCCTTCCCTTCCTCCTTCCCTTCCCTTCCCTCCCTTCCCTTCCCTTCCCTTCCCTTCCCTTCCCTTCCCTTCCCTTCCCTTCCCTTCCCTTCCCTTCCCTTCCCTTCCTTCCCTTCCCTTCCCTTCCCTTCCCTTCCCTTCCCTTCCTTCCCTTCCCTTCCCTTCCCTTCCCTTCCCCTTCCCTTCCCTTCCCTTCCCTTCCCTTCCCTTCTCTTCCCTTCCCTTCCCGCACCTTCCCTTCCCTTCCCTTCCTTCCCTTCCCTTCCCTTCCCTTCCCTTCCCTTCCCTTCCCTTCCCTTCCCTTCCCTTCCCTTCCCTTCCCTTCCCGCACCTTCCCTTCCCGCACCTTCCCTTCCCGCACCTTCCCTTCCCGCACCTTCCCGCACCTTCCCTTCCCGCACCTTCCCTTCCCTTCCCTTCCCGAACCTTTCCTTCCCTTCCCTTCCCTTCCCTTCCCTTCCCGAACCTTCCCGAACCTTCCCTTCCCTTCCCTTCCCTTCCCTTCCCTTCCCGCACCTTCCCTTCCCGCACCTTCCCGCACCTTCCCGCACCTTCCCTTCCCTTCCTGCACCTTCCCTTCCCGCACCTTCCCTTCCCTTCCCTTCCCGCACCTTCCCGCACCTTCCCGCACCTTCCCGCACCTTCCCCAGGAGTTTCCAGTGTTGATGACACTTGAAAGAATCAGAAGGTAGGTAAGAACCAGAATACAAAAAACGTCCACAACTTATTACATATAAATATTTTAATTTTTCTGCCAATCTTCTGATACTGTGGTTCTCATTCTTGAATGCTTTGGATTACCAAGGAGAATTATTCCCCTCTGTTTAACTTTAATAACTGGAGAACATTAAAATGTTATTATAGCTCAGTTTCCAACAATATATTTGATTGAAAGCAATAGGTGGGGAAGTGCAGCTGGAATCTGTTTCACACAGGATCAGGGTGTCGCTAAAGGACACAAAATGATTCACACTACTACCCTCAGTGTTAGAACAAAAACCCGTGACTTTATTTTCTGACTCCAGCATTTATAGACTCTTGACAATGACCAGGGATTGGATAATTAAGTCACCATCTTCCCAAGCACACTGATCATGCAAAACGTCCATCAAAAGATGTTTCTTAGAAGGAATGTGTAAACAACTTATGTTTGCAGGGCTTTCATGGGAAAGTAACTAAAACTATGAAATCATTATCAGAAGGTTTAATTTTCAGGGCGACATCAGGGTGCACTTCTGCTCACTCTGACTGCATTGTCCTTTTCATCATGTGGAAGTCACAGCACGGACTGGAGGGAAAAGCCAAAGCCTCTAGCACCCCATAGCCACAGGATTCAAAGCTAGGAGAGCAGAGCAGGCAGAGCTTCCTGGTCCTCTCCCCCTCTGCTTCCCATGGGAGCTGTCCCAGCACATGTGCTTGATGTGGAGGCCTCACCTCCCTGCCTGCAGCCACCTCCAGGGCTGTTGCACTCAGTTTGGGTGAACCCCAAAGACCTGTTGGACCAGACACATCCAACGTGCCCCCATCCTCTCCCACATCCAGGCTTGGGGAACCCCTGGTTGCGCACTGCAAACCTCACCTTCCAGCAGCCCTGCTCTCACTTCTGTGTGCTCTGACCCTGCCCAGCTCTCTTCAAACTTCATTACAAAAGGATGAACCTCAAGAACAGGTTTCACTAGTCAAGTATAGATAGTATTTCTAGATCTGGAGCTGAAGCTTTAGAGGTCATGAATTTCAAAAGTGCCAAATTAATTTTGAAAGCTACTGGGATAAATGGACTGACAAGTGCATGTATTTGGGTACATAAAGGCACAGGAAAACATCCCTTTTGGATCCAGAACCAGGCATATATCTAAATCCTGTGGAAAGCAAAGTGACCTACCTAGGTACCCAGGCATTTCTGAAATATTTAACTAGTTTCTTAGCACTCTATCATCATGATTGCTTTCTATACCACCTTGCAGGAATAAGTAAATACTTGTGCCCTTCCTCCCCAGGATTCCATCCAGACCAATGAAGAATAATTACTTAATTTTGGATTATAATTTGTGTTATACTGTTGACTAAAGGCCAACTGTATTATACAAAATATAATAATTGTCTCTCTCCATATATTAAAAGTTAAGATTTTTTTCAATGTATGTACTGCACATTATTTATTTCTTGAACAGAGTGTAAAGAGAGCTGTTCTGAGTCAGGCAGTGGCCACAGGAATATTTAACTCTGTGGAGCTGAAGACAGTAATTTCCCGTCTGGTGGGTTGAGTGACTGGAGCACAAAACACAATGTGGATGAGCATATTTCTGGCTTAGAGCAGATGGCAGAAGATAAAATGTAAATATGTTTAAATCACCAGGAGTTTCCCCCCACAATCATTATGTTATTATATTTCAGTCTTTCAAAAAGCAGTTTACCTTTTATCAGCTCCTGTTAAGTAACAAACTATATCATCATGCAAATAGAGAAGACAGCTGTTTGAGTCACAAAAGATAAATATCACCTGAAACAGCTATTGTTTTGAGTTCCTGAGTCTACTAAATAGTTATCTTCAGTGCAAATAAATGATGTAACCCAAAGTGAGTCCAACAATACACTGGCAAAGTAACTTGTGTGGTTTTCACAGGAGAATATTCAATCTGTGCAAACAGACTACCATCTGTAAACAGCAACATAAATAGGAAGTGTACATCTGATGTGCCTGCTCACCAGATCTGATCCTTCAGGGTGATGTGTACCCTCAGAGCCCTATAGGAGGAGAACATTTTCAAAGCATTTATTTTCACAGTGAGACTCAGGAGCTGAAGGTCATTTCCAAATGGGACAGGATTTCAAGGTCACATAGTTGACTGAATAGCATCAAGCCCTTAGATTCCCTTAAAAAAAAAATCTACTCATTTTTCACAGTCAAATCCACAGCACTAATCACAAGCAAATGAATTTACTTTTAAACATAACACTACTCATCTATCAGGCAGGACATTTTTAGAAGAAAAATGCTAAACAACCACTATTACTTTAAATTTCCAAGGCATAAAAAACCCACTTGTAAAAATTCTTTTGATTTACAAGGAGCTTGCATTGCACAAAACTGATAAGAAATAGATTAGAAATTAAACATTTATGACCCAAGGAACTGCTGAGCAGACTTTGCTCTGAAGAACATCTGTAACAATAGACCCTAGACTCCAGAAATTTGAATTTGCCTGTTGTACTTGCTTAATTATTGTGCATGCTATAGCTATTTTGTCTCTGATAGGGTAATGGTACAGTTGTGGAAATATTATTCTCTTAGGGATTTTCATATATAGTTTCTAGAGGGGAGCATTCCCATCTCAACATGCACATACAAGTGCCAGTACCATTAATGGAAGTTATGTGCACCATTCAAAGGGAGAGCACACTCCTGAGTATGTAACTAATGCTAGAGGTAGGACCAGAGCAAAATATTTAGAGATAAAGAATGAGCACAATTTCAGTCTTACCATATGTTATAATGGTGATATTATCTTCTGTCAAGGGACTCTGACTACTCTTGATAAATCTAAGTTGTAGAACTACAGCACAATGGAATGAAATGATGGTGTTATGAAGTGTATAAAGGCTGTTTCAGTTTTACCTTTACTTGCTGATGTACAGCATCTCAGAATCGCAGCACAATAGCATTACTGAAATGTTCATCCTGTTCCTAATTTACACTTTGCTCTGGAAAATTGGTTTTACACCCATGATCAGGCCATTTTTACTCTAGTGCAGGAGTAACAAAGTGAAAATGGGAATTACCCTCCCTTAATGGCAAGTTCTGCCTTCATGTATACTGAACCTGTGTGACTAAAAACTTAACCCCAACCATCCAATATTTCTTCAATATTTTTTAAGGAGAATTACAAATCCAAATTAGACTATGATGCCTTTCTTAAAGTTAATTTCAGGTATTCTTTTTACAATGCCACAATTAATTATTTACTCCAGAACAGAAATCCCAATTTGATTAATTACTCTGAAATTGGCTTTTAATCCCCTTATTTGTGTTAACAGCTCTTATTAAGTCATTACCTTATTGCCTGAGTTATGCACAGTTTAGTGCATAAAGATGTTTTGCACGAAAACCATGCATGGATCATGTTTCTGCATATACAATTATCCCATGCAAACTGACATGTTGGAAAGGAAATGGTACCACTGGTAGAGAGCAAATGGTTTTTTGGTTCAATGCCTTCAGTTTTAGTGATCAGACATCACTAACAGAAATGTAGCTTCATGTTCAAGCCCAGCAATGACACTGATTTTACTTCCTGAGGGTTAGAAGGGGACAGGTATGCAGAGGTATACAAGGCATACAAGACAGGGCCTTTTTTAATTATCACCCACATGTAAAAAAAAATTCATATCTTTATGTGTGAACTACAAATTTAAGATAAAAGTCTAAGTAGATACTCATTTCTAGTCACTACTTTTTAAAGCAGTGTTTGCAGCAGAGTGAAATTAAAGGAAAATATATTTTTTTTAAAAAAAAAACCTGATTTTGAAAAATCCTGAGAGGAAAAAACATGTTGATGGGTGATGGGTTATTTGATGCACACTTTATAAGATAATGTTGTCAGAGTAATGTAGGCTACTAAAGTCCTGAATGAGGCCCAAATGAAAAGCCATAAAATGCACCTTGATGAACAGCAACTCTGTATTAAAACTCAGTTAGTAAGGTTACAAAGATAACAGTGCTTTTGTTATTTAGTATGGATTTCCTAATTGCAAAACACATTCTGATTTATTATAAAGACTATGATTAGATTAGGCCAAACAAATCAATATGCCTTTAATTAGTGGCATGGCTGCTGCTCCACTAACACCAAAGCCTAATTTTGAGTTCAGGATCCCAGGGTTGTATAAAAATGTTCTCCAGCACTGAAACTTCGGTTTTGTTTCACATACAGAGAAAGCCACTATACCAGAAAAAAAAAAAAAGAGAACAGTTTATACAGAAATGTATGAGCTGCTCTGTGCATTAATAGTAAAATAATCATCATTTATGTCCCATCCAATAGCTGTGGGCATGCAATTTTATTTCAACAAAGTACTAGCTTGCATTACTGCTCATTGGATAATATTTCATATTAATTAGTACTGCAGCCTTCTAGCCTATTTCTAAAGATGTCATTATGTGATTGGATACCACTGAGTCACCTAATCAATGAAACAAAAATTACTAACACAGAACAATTAATGGCAACTCCTCAGTCATGTTAAACTAGGGAAACAAGAAAGGTCTCACTTAACTAGGTGTGCCCAAGCAGTTATTGCACTCAAATATCTATATTTACATATCATCAGAAAACAGCATCTCCCAGTTTCAGAAGTTTCCTTTTTAACAAGTAATCATTACTATGATACAAAGAGACTTTAGGACAATAGAAAATTGTGACACCAAAGAGACAGGGACACGTGGGTACTAAATAGTAAACAGTGTGCATATATATATTTGTTCTTTTTAAACAGACACAGCTGAGCTTGGCAATAGGGAGGTCACGTGGACCTCTGTGATTATTGCATGCAGAGGTCCCCCAGAAAGAGATGCGGTGCCTACTTTTGGTATTTTGGTGAAAAGCACTTTCCTTTAGACTTGAAGAACATTTACTTATTAGTAAATACATAGTTCCATTAATTTATTAACAGATCAGAGCAAAGTGCTGCCAGAACAATGTGTGCAATTCAGCCAAATAACTACAAACATGTGCTCATTTTTTGCCCTCTCTGTGATTGGAGACAGACAGATGATTCTTCTATGAAAAAAAATAAGCATGAGATTAAAATTGTACCCAAACCAGAGCCATAAAAACATTGCCACTGTTTCTAGAGAGATGTTTTAAAGAGATAAACAGAGCAGATGGGTTATTCAGAGGATATTCAGGATCCCAAAAGTTTCTCTCCTGCCCATTTCCTCCACAACTGAATCTCTTTTATCCCTGATTCACATAAATTAGGAGCTCATAGCACCACATTTTAATGCCATAAGAGTTGCAATAAGTGGCAAAACCACGCTTCTTTAGCTATTTCCCTCTTGTATGTTCCAAGGAATTATAGTACTCTAAAAATGGCCACAAACAGAAGTTAAGAAAAATAGTTTGAGCTGTGGGAGATTTGCTGCTTCTTTGCTCTTTGGTGAGTGTTCAGTTCCTTCCTCAGGGCTATGCTGTGCAAAATTATGTACCCCCTGTCCCCAGCTCCAAGTTTGCTCTCCCAATCTACTATTTCTTTTAAATTTCTTCACTGAGGTTTTTTCCATCTCCTGTGTGTCTGTCTTTAAACTTGTCTCTTTAGAATCAGGAACCCAGTTATTGAAAATCCCTTTTGAAATCTTTGAGTCTAGAAATAATCTAGAAATTATTTCTAAACCATTGTGTTCTAGAGGTTTTAGGTGAAAGAAAATATTTTTCACAAAATAATCAACTAAACATTTTGACTGACCCTCAGCTACCTCCTGTAACTTCACAGAAACAAGATAATACTCAAAGCCTTCAAAATCTGACTTGGAACAAAAATCCAAGGTTCATTTTAAAGTCATTTGAGGACTCATTTGTTGTGAGATTGTCCTGCTCTGCTCTTGCACTGGTGTGGCCTCACCTTGAGTCCTGTGTGCAGTTTTGTGCACAGCAATGTAAGAAAGATATTAAGCTATGAGAGAGCCTCCAAAGGAAAACAACAAAGATGAGGAGTGTGAGGAGCAGCTGGGGTCACTTGGTCTGTTCAGCCTGGAGGAGCTGGGGGGAGACCTCACTGCAGCTACAGCTCCTGGTGGGAGGAAGAGGAGGGGCAGGCTCTGATTTCTGCTCTGTGGTGGCAGTGACAGGACCCGAGGGAATGGCCTGAAGTTGTGTCAGGGGAGGTTTAGGTTGGATATTAGAAAAAGGTTCTTCCTCCAGAGGTTGGTTGGGCACTGGAGCAGGCTCCCCAGGGAAGTGTTTCTCTTAGTGTTTATGCTTGGATCAGGAGTGAGATTTTGAAGTAAACCTTCCTGTTATTCCCTCTTAGCATGCTTTGGATCGCATTGCTGAGCTGTCAGAGCTCGCAGACTGCAGTGGAACCAAAATCTGTCTATAATTAGCAAGTAGTGCAGTCAAACAGGAATGTGTCCCCAGAGCTAACCTGCTGGTGCTGATGTTCAGTCTCTGTGCATGAGTTTTATGTGCATTGTCTCTGGTCTACAGACTGAATAGGCAAGAGCTGGAATTATCAAATATAATTTCAAAAAAAGCTTAAGGAAATCCCAACTCAGCATATTCTGTGATGCTGTAATTGTTTCAGTAGGTTTTCCTAAAGGAATTCCAGTAGAGACTTCCTGAAAAAATTTTATTTGAGAATGGATTTAAAATTTTCCCTATATTTTTTTATGTTCATAAAATAATGTGCCTTATTTGTCAGGGAGAGATCATGACTGCTTCAAAATAGAGTGATGTTTACTAAACTCCATGTTTACTAAACTCTTTTTCTTACTGTAGTACCTCTTTCCTGTGGAAAATTGTAAGATTCTTTCTTCACAGCAGTTATGCCTTTGTCCAAGAAAAAAAAAAAATTAAATTTCACTATTTGCTGACAATTTCCCAAATGAAATGAAAATTACTAAGCTGACTAAGCTTTCCAAGGTACCAGTGGATACTCGTAGCTCATAGTCAAGAACAGAAGTGAGAATGGACTCAGATATAAAGGAATTATATTCACGCTCAGTATATAAAAGTCATAAAAAAAGAAACCCACAAGTGCAGGTGTGACTTTATTTAACCTTGGTGTTTTGCTATCTGGTCATGTTTGAGGTTGGCACCTTTACTAACTGCAGAAAATTAGTCTCAGGCTGTGTTTCAAGGGAGAACACAACTTAGTAAATATCAAAATGGATCAAATGCTAAAGAAAAATTTAATTCTGTATTGCTTTGTTTTTAACCTGGATTTTCAGGGAATATTGAGCCAGCAGTAAGGCCAGGGTCCTGACACACCGTGGCTGCTAGAAGGAACCTGATGTTAGCCCTGTATATGTGTCTTTGTCATGCTGAATTAGTGCAAAAGCCAGACAAGCAAAAGCCTTTGCTACTCCATTTCTCACAGACAGAGCAAACAGCACTGCACATCTCCTTTACTCTCTCTGCATGCAACAGCAACACAGGCAGCATGTCAAAGGGCTCAAAATATTTGCATTCATTTCCTATTTCTACCCTGAAAGTGAATCAAGGACACTTTCCAGAATTTCAATGAAATTTTTCAATGGAGAGAATGCAGATGGGGCAGTTGAATGTTGAGCATTTAGTTTTTTTCATGCAGTCTAGAGAGATTAGATGCAAGCAAGGTTTGGACATGCAATTGTAGCAGTCAGCATACAGGCAGACAGTGCTTGTGCTCCTCTGCTTAAAACATGATGGCAACAGAGATGGCAAATCCCCAAAGCCACAATTCCTGTTACCCCCCAGTCTGGAGTCAGTGGCAACAACAGAGGCAGCTGTCAGCAAACCCCTGCCTGTTCTTTGGCTCATGCCCTGCCTTTTCACTCTTTATGCCAGCAGAAAAATGCCAGCCCAAACTAGATTCCAGTTCCTCATCCATGAGGTGGTAAAATTCAATTTTGCATGGAAAGGTACATATGCACAAGAATTAGGGGCTGTGGATTTGTTTTCTGGCGCTTCCTCTAAGGTTATTTCAGCGCTATTTTTGCATACATCTCATCCCTGCTTTCTCAATAACTATGTTCATATTGCAAAAGACCAGATCCTGACTTTTTTTAAGTCTTAAAGAAAACAGTAGTCATTATTTTGAAGCCTCAGGTTCACAGTGTGGTGTTGAGAATGGCTTATAGACATATTTCTGGCAGAATCTGGGCTTTCTTCTACCACCAAATGTCCCCAAAACCTTGCTATTCCCTCGGTCTGTGAGCAGAAATATACAGTTCTCCCAGGTCCTGCCTGTCTTCATGCACAAACAGATCAGTGGAGTTCTGAGTTGCTTGTACAAGCTGTGTTGCTCATGCAGAGAGTGACAGCCTTCCACACAGTTGTTCTGGTGACTGCACTTAGATTATTCCATAAATTCATAGTAGATGCAATTTCAAATAAAAGGTAAAACACCATTATGGAACTTTGAAGGTGATGTTCATGTTACACCACAGGGCATCAAATTAATAACAGCTTTGGAAAGAGTTAAAACATTTGCCAGGGGAACTCATTCAAATGCACTTCATTACATCAGCTGGGAAATATTTCTGCTTTGCAAACACAGCAGAAGAAACACGAGCTGTTCTGTTCCCTAAAACAGAGCTATTTCCCATTAACACCATTCACAACCACAGCTCTGCCAGACAATGGGCACCTTGTCATTCCCTACAGGGCACCTGTGGGGACAGGTGGCTGCTTCCCTGCAGCATGGTGGGGGGCTGGGGCACCCCAGCAGAGGCTCCAAACCAGTCACACCACACATTTCTGCTCCTGGTGGAACTAAATCCCACTGAGTCGTAAATATGGACTCAGCAGTGTGGTTGCTGCATTCATTTTTTTGCTGCACAATGCCATAGGATATTATTAGGCTTAGCAGCTGATTTTTGCTTGTAGAATGGATCAATGATCATTGATAACAAAGTCACTTTTTTATATGCTTATTTTAGTCAACAAACTGTTGTAGCATGGCAGCTCTGATTATTCAGCTGTGCTGTAAATTGAATTTCCTTCCTCATACAAATACAAGAGTACTTTCCTTGCTTTTCTTCACTCATTGGGTTACAATTATTAAACCTATAAGATAACTCACATATTTACCAACAGTAGAAAGATACAGAGAGGAAAGGGAGGTTTCCATTAAAAATGTTTCTCTCTTCTTTGCGTTATTCTTAACATTTAGCTCAAATATAGTTTTGCTCAGAAGTCCCTGCTAAGACAGAAGTTCCATTATGGTGCTTCTGGTTATACAGACTTCATAAAAAAAAATTGACTTTGACTTCACTTTGCTGGAGTTTCTCTTCTGGTGTTAGACAAACATTTTTGAGCAGTATTGTCTCTCCTGTCCCAGTGAATAAGTTAATTTGTTGTAGTATCTTTGTGCCTGATTTAAAAAACTCATGTCTTGAGTGGAGCATCTTGTAACAGTAACATGTTAGATTAATAATATAAAAATTTTGAGAAGACAATGTGAAAGAAATGAAAGTTTTCCCTTTAGAAAGTAGTTGTTCCTTGAGGATGTAGAGAGTGTTTTCATGTGGCCAATGAAGTGTACCTAAGCAAAACCTATGTGTTTACCACTATGGTCAAAACTGGTTTTTAAATAGGTTTACCACTATGGTCAGAATTTATTTTCTGCAGAAAAAGTACAAAAAATCAAAATTTTTTTATCAAAAAATTATATGAAATATTTTCATTCCAAGAAAAAGGACTGATTTTTGCACAAAGCATTTGGACTTCACTTTTTGAAGCAGAATATTTTTCCTCTTACAGTAGATATTTCCTGCCAAAAAAATATTTTTTATTCTTTACCAGAAAAAAAGGAGAAAAGAATCCCCTGGTAGTTGCAAAAGATACTTGAGCTTTAGTCCTCAAACTGTAGACCATGAAATAAGTGCAGCATTTCTTTCATGACTAATTTCCAATAGATTAATATATCAATGAAATGTCATCAATAATTCACAAATGCTACAATAAGAAAAATGCACAGAGTAAACAAGTGGCTATTTATTACTTACATTCTCAGTATTGGTTATTACAGTTAAACGATGTAACCATTAGATATAATAACTATTCAGTAAAAAAAATAGGTTACTTATCATAAATCCATATAAAAAAATTAAATGCAAGGATGTAACCACTGGTGGCAAGAGGGTTTTTTAACAGCATTCTACAAAGAAAACCACAGTTTTTGCCTAAAGACCTTTTTTAATGACAAAACCCCCCAAACATTAGATGGCAAAGGCATTCTGTATGTGTAAATGGGTAAAGTGAGATGCAGATGCAGATAGCCTATATGCAGTTATAAACTCTTTCCCAATTGTTTGTAGCCAGCCAGTTAAGCCATTAACATGCTGTGTTTACTGCTATCTGCCTCAGTTTTCTCCTTTCTCATGAAAATGACTCATCTGATAAAGCCAAAGGAGAAGGCTCTTCACTGCACAGCTTTCATCCCACTTGAACCCTTTTGAGATGTACACATAAAATGAGCTGCATGAAGACTTTTAATATTAGGAAAGGAAAATCTACTCTTACTGTTTTTATGGCTCATGTTTTATATTCAGTCTTGCTTCTGAGTAGCTATGTTGGATTTACTCTGGCGACGCAAAAGTGGGCTCCAGCCCACTGTGTGCTGCATGTACCAACCACACAGACCTGGGGATTCCTGCCCTGCTGGGACTTCACCAGCACAGCCCATAGCTCCAATCAGAGGTGAAATGAAAAACATTCCATGCAGAAAAAAATCACCTTATTTTTATGCATGCAAATATGTAAAACATGTGAGGAATCTGTATTTATCTTTGGGAAGGGATAATATTGTTGCTGCAGCACCAGGTCTGCAATTCTTTTTCATTCACAAAATGAGACAAAATCTGTCTTCCTTTACTCTCAGCTTGTCATTGTATGACCAAGGTCATATGTATTTTGTGATTACAAAAGAGGAAGAATTAATTTTATTGCTTGAGTCTGAAAAGTAACCAATTTTGACTTCCAGTTTTTGTCATAACAGAGTGTTATGTCCTAACCCCTTGCCCTTCAGAGGAAATGTTGGAGGACTGTGTTGGCTGGGGGATTACTAATGTGCCTCTCTGCTCCATTAGCTCCTCTCCTCCTTTATATTCCATATTCAGTTTGTGGAATATGTGTGCTTGTTTTTTGCCCAGCCTCCTTTGGCACTGCTCCAGCCTGTGTCCCTCATGGCTTTGTGAGGCCACATGATGCCCTGGGATCTTCTAAAGAGGATTAGAGCAGCTCCAAACCCAGCAGCTTCTGGAAATGCTCCTTGGATGAATGGATAGCCCAGGTGTGAGGGACCTCAGCTGGTCTCCAGTACAATCCACTACTCAAGGCAGGGTCTGACAGGAGATCAGACCTGATTGTTCAGGACCTTGAAAACACTCACGGATGAAGACTAAGCTGCATCTCTGGACAACTTTCCTCTGCTTAACTACCTCTCCTATTTTTACCAGGACTTTGTACCAGAAGGATGACATCCAAAGTCTTGCTGGAGAGATGTTATGAACAACTATATCTTGTAGTCTCAGAGATCCATCAGGAGTACCAACTGATCTGTAACGTACCTATCTTTGCAAGGTACATCAATATCTTTATTTTAACCTCAAAATGACACTCCAATTATTCCTTATTTGATGCTGTGAGCAAATAAACCATCAAATGCAACATGGCTTGCTTCTTGGATGTTTGAAGGAAAGAAAGGAATGGCCAGCTTCATCAACAACTGGAAAAACAAAGTGATGTGTAGAACAGTGCAGTTCACATTCATTCATTTTCAGTGAATAAATTAGGTGAATTTTAAGAGAGAAAATTGATAAGTAACAGTGAGACTTTTACCTTGTTCAGTTTTTTGTTTTGCCAGTATGGAAAAAACAGCAAGAATTTTGTATTTGGGTCATTGAAAGTACCTAGGAGTGGCCAAGGTACTGTTATTGAGGAAGGAAATGGCATCTTATTCTTTTATTCTCTACTGTTAACATTGTTCTTTTTCTTTCATTTATATCACAGTCCCACCTCCCTCTTACCAGTCTCTGGATTTTTGACTTTGGGAATTAGGGAGGAGAAGAGAGACAGAAGTAAACATGTTTGAGCTCAATAAAGATAAATCCTGAAACTCACAAAGTTCTCAAAAATTATATTTTTGCTTCCTAGAAATGGTACTCTATTACAAGTTTCAGCAATTGCAAGAATCTCCAAGACCCATTTTTGATAAACCCAAGAAATTCTTCCTGTTTGGTTTGTTCTTGGCACTAAAAATATGGCAACCTAACAGAGGGCCAGTGGAGGATCTATCCACTGTATATTTCTGAATGACTATCTCTAATATCAGTAACACCGGGCTATCTCTAATTTGAGATTACTGAATGAAAGACCTTGAAAAAGAGAATCAACATATACTGTAGAGGCATGATATTGTCAGGTGAAACCAAGTCCTCCCTTTAAAGAGTACAATGCCCTAGGCTGTGTGTGTATAGGTAATTAACTGTCCTTCTATTTCTTTTCCTCTCTTACACATTAGGATAATTTTATCTCAAGTTATTTCTCTTGATATATACACTGTCATTCCAGCACTATATGCCCAAACAAATTAGACAAAGTTGTTGATATAAATCCCAAAGAGCAGCAATGCAACTTCATTACAGCAATTATGTGTTTTATGACCTTTTTTTTTTTTCATATAAAACACATTTGAGCCTTAATTTAAGTTCAAAAGACAGTCGAGTGCATATGGCACAGAAATCTGAGGGAAACTCAGTTGAAGCAAGGTAAGAATTGCATTTGGTCATGTTACCACAAAACCAAATTATCTGGATCAGACCACCTTACCACACTGACTGCTTCTACCCCTGAAGGCACATGGTAAATCAATTTACTGACCACACTACACAAAGTGATGAGGTAGGAGCCAAAAACCAGCCTCTGGTTTGGGTTCCAAAACCCTCAGAATGGCTTAAAGGGAAACAGACATCCTCCCTTTACAAGACACAACCCTGTCTCTGACGTGTCTAATTAACTTTCATTTTAGAGTCTTCAAATATCATCACTTGCAATTTATTTTTTTAAATGTTTCCTTAATTCTGGTGGTGCCTGCTGTGTTGTTGTTATTAACAATCTATCAGATTGTCACTGATAAAAAAAGCCTTGAGGGATTTGTAAGATGCTCTGAAGTTCACTCTGAGTAGAAATGCAATGAGTAAGAGCTTATTGAGTGGTAGAGAATAAAGGTGTCAGGGACAAAGATATGAGCAAAAAGTAAGAGAAGGATATGAGTGAATTAAAATGTAATGGAGCAGGGCTGAGAAAGATGAAATCAGAAAATCACAAATTACTTGAAGATATTTCACATGCTTTTTTTGCTATCCAAACACATATATTTTTACAATCACATTTCTGTACATCTTTAGTGTTTGAAGATTGCATATCAGAAATTACTTTTAAATTTATTAAAGGATAGGAGAGTTTGCATGTAAGGCATAGTAAACTCATGAAGGAGCGAAGGTAATAATATGATATTTGTGATTTATTCTTAAGTAGATTTATGCCATTTTTTGCATCTACATTGAATCAGTAGAGTTAATAAGAAAACTAGAATCACAGGTGACAAGCCACACTGCCCAACAGGTAATCTCAGGTGAACAATCCAATATACTGCAATGAGACTGACCAGAATAGAATCACAGAATGGTTTAGTTTGGAAGAGACATTAAAGATCATCTGGTTTCAACCCCTGCCACAGGCAGGGACAGCTGTGACTAGATCAGGTTGCTCAGAGCCCCATCCAATTTAGGCTTGAGCACTTTCTATGATAAAGAAATACAAGAAATTTTTGCAGTGAAATCAAATCACTGCAAGAAAGGACTGTGAAAAACAATCCCTAATGCAGTGATTTTCCACATTCCAACATTTGGTTCATCCACTTCTTCCAAGGTTTCTTTCTTTTTCTTCCTTTTTCTGGTCCTCTATGGGTAGGCCATGGTTCTCAGTCTGGTCAGTAGAGATATTCTTTGTTCTTTCAATTCTTCTAGAATGGGAAATGCTTCAAAGGCATTAAACATTATTTAGTATAGAATATGAAACAGTTTATCTCTGAAAAATGTTAAGATAAAGAACTCTCAAAAGAGATATCTAGAGAGGAGTATTGGAGTAGATGAAGTGAAGAATTAAGATTTTATGTGAAAGAACTCATGTGGGAACTATATAATTTAGCTGGGCAAACATTCCTGACTATGTTCTGTAACCATGTCAGCCAACAGCTATATGATTATGGCATTTCAGTGACTGTGGAAACACATTTTACAGATTTTAAAAACATCTTAGTTTGGTTTTCTGTACTTTTCCCTTATAGAACCAAAGAATTTTGTGCTCAGGAGCCTTGAAAATCAAGTTATTCACTGATCATTCAGATTATTTCTAACTTTTGGTTCTTGTACAGGACATATGCTCTCCTGAAGGTCAAGTGCATGTGGGAAGCAAGCTTCTCACTGGACTTGCATCTTGATTGGCTTTATCATATCACTCAATTGTTTGAGTTCATTAAATTTACAGTCATGATCATAGAGTTCATCATGCCCATAAAATACAGTTGATAATCAGAACAGATCCAAAGTAAGGTCAAGCATGAATTGCTACCCAGGGTGGCTGTGTGATGCCCACTGTAAAAATAATTGTCTTTATTCTCTGGAAACAGTTTTGTGGCAATCAAAGAGTAACAGTTCCCTCTGGGGTGTGTGAACATTTATCCCAGCTACTTTTTTAATCATGAGAAAGGAACAGAGAGTAAGTTCATTTATCCAGAGAACATTGGCTGGATTTTGGCTCCCCAGCCTTTCAACACCCATGATGCAGAGGTTAACATCACAGTCAGTGAACTAAATCTCTCTTAAGAGTCAAAGGAGAGAAATAGATGTCTCAGGGATGTGATTCACCTGAGCTATTTCAGACAGATATTTACCTAGGAGATGAATTGCACCCGGGACTGCACTGAGTGTATTGACCAGATCTCTGCAGACTATAAAAGATCATGGGCTGATCAGTTCAGAACAGTACATTTCCTCAAATGAATCCTATTCAGTGTCAAAATGCTAAAGGCTGGTACAGGGTCAGCAGTCCAGGTTCTGTGGGCACAGTTTGGATACTTTCCACCAGAATGAGAAATTTCTTTATAGGTATGTCTCTCACTAAACCAGACTGACTCCTTGAAATGTCTGCCATCCCCCAAACACTGAGAAAGAAAAGGTCTCAAAAAGGTCAGGGTTTCAAAATGCTTGACACAGCCGTGTTTGTAGTTTTAGAGGATGGTAAATAAGAAGGGTAATTTTCATATTGAAATTTTCATAGTAAAATTTCAGCAGCTTTCAGTTGCTACAATAGCATTTCCAGCATCTCCAGGAAATTTCAGTAAACTTCTACTTGTCTGTCTGTGAAATATCATGCATTAGTTGTAGAAAATGTGCTAAACTTCAATAATGACTGTACTCGATCAAATAATACTTTTTAATCATAAAAGCTACATTGTGATAAAAATGAAAATTCTTCAGAACAAAATCCCCAGAACTCTTTAAAAACGGAAATAACGTTTTTCTCCTTTTCCATAAATTAAAATGCACAGTTCTTTAGCAGCCCCTAGGAAAAAAAAAAAAAATAAAAGTTAACCAGCTGTAGCTACCATGATCCCCACATTCCTATGAAAAGAACTTTCATTCTTTTGTTTGTTTGTTTGAGGTAAAAACCAGAGAATGACAGCCTTGTGAGAGCTCCGCAGGCACTTCAATTTTCTAATATAGCACAGCAGGAGAGAGATACAGAAGGAAAGCAAGCAGAAATAATAACCAGAAGCCATATGAATAATGGGAACATGAACCATTGGCATGTAGGGATAAAAGAATCTTAGTATCCACTCTCTTGACCTTATATTGCACTGTAAGGCACCCAGTGAGTTTTGCTGTCACCCTTTTCCTGTGGCTAGTAAGGACTTCTGGAGTTCCAATGGTGTTGGGTGAGGATCTCAGTAGTTAGTGGAATTTCCAGCTCTTTGGAAAATTTAATATTTCATTATCTGTGCTTTTTGAATCTGTAAAATGAAGTAAAAACATAATGTTGGAGTAAAATTGAAAGATTTTCCTTTGGACAAGAAAAAGATTGAAGATATGCTTTTTCTTTTTTTTTTTTATTTTTACTTATATGAAAAAGTTGCTGTTATTGGTATATAGAGTTTGTGTTGAATGATAAAATGAAAATTAGAATTTGGGTGTGAAGATTTGGTTGCTGTGGTTATGGGTTATGGTTATACCTTCTGAGCCAAGATTCCTACTCACAGCAGAACAGATTCTGAATAATTTTCAGTTTTATGCACTCAATTTCTTAACCCAGACACCAATACAGGGGCATAGATGTGCATGGATATCCTCATATGTACTACTCAGGTTTTTTATCATATTACAGAAGATGGAACAGCCAGAACACAAACCAAAAAAGGTGGGTTTTTGGCAGAGGCTGATAGATGAATACAATATACCAGGGTGGATAAGCTGTTTCACCAAAATATGATCAGTTTGTATTAAATTTACATTAACATTGTAAATTGGAATTAATAAAACATTTCTTTTTGTGTTGAGGGTTTGTGCATGTTTCATACCATTTTAAATTAACTGTAATGAATTGCTGGCAAAGTTGCACCAGACAAGATTGTACATACCGAGGGGCATTTAATCACATCAACTTCCCACTGATGTTAATTGGGATATTCTAATGAGCAATGAACACTCAGGCTAAGAACCAGTCACACAGTGCTATGACTTTGAAATTCTTACAAATCCTCTATACACTCATGATCAATAATTTTGAGTCCAAAGCCATTCAAAATAAAAGAGGATGATAATTTATTGTGAAACTATTCCATGAGAAGATTTGCTAAATAGATTTTCTTATTAAACTGTTAACATATCTTCATCATTCTTCATTATGTCCTTAGGGTCCACAAGTCCAAACAAAGCCCACAGGGTTCAATAATGTACTCTGCTTGATCATTATGCTACAACACAACCTTTTCACTATTACTAAGTAGATTTACAGGAAAAGTGGGCAGAAACCTTGGTCAAATATTTAATTCAGAATATCTTGACTCTTAATTTGATATCTTGGTGTTTTTCCTTTTACTTCACATAAATCAGGAGTTTGATAAAACAGATTATAGACTAATATACTATTTTATGGCACTGTTAAAAAGAACTAAGATATATAATCTAGATGTGAATAAATTTATAACGGAGATTAGACAGATTTTTATTCACTGAAGAAACAAATTTCCAGAATAGCCTCAAAACAAACCTAAGAAGTGCAAAAAAATAGCAGTTCTAATATAGTTAAATCAACTTATAAAGATTTTAATTGCACCTACAGTAGTGAAGAAACACTCTTGAGCATGGGAACTCTGACCACACTCTAAAAGTTATCCCAAGAATTTCTTTGGCAGGGACCTTCTAGCAACTCCTTAATGTTAACTAAGACAGTCAGTGAGTTTGTGTCAATTGGGGAGCATTCCTCATGCACACTCTGTTTTGGAGAGTAAGAAAATTATGAAATAAACATGAATGATTCATTTTCATGTGATGCCAGCAAAGAACTGTTCTGGTCATATTTTATTTACCATTATGAATGTAATTGTATAACTAGGAACTGGACTTGATGACACAGAATATCCTTTTCAGTCCTACATCCATATTGAGTTATCTTCATTTAATGAATGTTCTCTTTCTTCTTATTATTAAATGCATAAAACCCTAAATCATTTTATTTAAAGTATAGGGAAACACAAAGGCAGAAAATGCTGTAACATGAATATCTCCATAGAGACTGCTTTACTAGACTGATAATTTAAGGTAGCTCAAGAAAATTCAAAACTTTCTTAAAAAGGAAACTTCTTGAGTTGCAACAAATATGTCACTTCATATTTCCCAAATGCAAAAATACTGTACTCTGTAACACACACTATATCTGCAGTAGGGCTTCTTCTCTAAGTCTTTTTTTGTCTCCCTCTTTTGAAAAATTATAGACATTTAGTTGCTTTTTGCCCTTTAAGTCAAAACAAACAAACAATGTGTAATTTAAATGTCTCAGCATTTTGTACACAACACTTATGAAGAAAAACAGAGGGAGAATAAAGAGTAAATTCCATGGTGGGCTTCAGAGCTGTTCCAGCTCAGAGGGTCCCTTTTCCTAATTCCCAGGACAAAATTGCCTGACAAGTATTTTCCTTGAAACTCTTTTTTTGTTTCAAGTAGATACTTATTTCAAACAATATTTAAAAGTGTTATAATGCTTGTAACTATATTTCACTTGTAAATGGTGTAAAGCAGTAAAGTATTTTAGAAAATTGGTCAAAGAGGTTAAGGAATGTCCTGAATAAAAGTGAAAATCAAATCAGTTTTACCTTTCGACAGTGTAGATCTGTCACTATCACTAGAATTTATCCATATGTATCATTCAAAAGGACGATTACTGTAAACATTCATATTCATCTTCCTCAGAATAATTTCTGCTAGAAAAAAACAGTACTACTGGAGTTTCCCTAAATGTCTTTAATACAGAGTAATGGTGTCAGTTGAATTTAAGAACTAATGTTGATGCAAGTTACACTGTCGTACTCTGGAAGCAATGTTGTGAAAGTTAATGGGACTCAATTGGCAGGAAACTTTCAGATGCATAAGCACAGCCAAAGCACAAAATTAGTAATTCTTAAATGTGAAAAGAACCAAGGAAAAGAAAGTGATATGAGTTCTAAATAAAAGGGAACTGATGCATTTAAAAATACAACAAAGATATCTTGATGTATGTGATGGTGTATGCTGCCCTAAATCTATCAGCATTCTATTATTTAATAACTTCAGTTAAAATATGGGTAACCAGGTTATCTCCTGCAACAGGTTTGGTGCCTAGGGAAACTATTTATTTTTTTGTGTAAACATATACCAGTCAAATAAACCTCAGACATAAGCCCATGTTGTATGGTATCATCACACCATATGGCATATCAACCAAAGACTGATATTTTTATCCTTTACTTCATTGTAAAATCACTGTGAGAGAAGGATAATGTGCATGTGAATAAGCACTAGCACAAACACACATAAGCACCTGAGGCCCAGGGACAAGATAAACATCAGAAACTTCATTTTATTTCACAGATATTTCTCAATATTAATGACATTGCATTGAATAAAAGATTCACAAACACTATGGTGACTAGGATCAATAAAAGCACATATGCAAGTAGATAAATTATTTTATATTTCATTTCTGATATGTGTGAATATTTTACTTTTTTTTATCACCTGCAGCTCATTGGCCAGAAATTTCAACTGTGATCCCTATATTTTTTTTTCCTGAGTAATTGCTTACAGTTAATTTAAAACCTAGTAATGTGTGTAAGCAGTTCAAATTATTTCTTCTCGTGTTCATTACCTTGTATTTGTCATCAGAGAATTCCATCTGCTGTTGCAATTCCTGTTCATCTAAACAGCACTAATGGCATTGGAAAGCCAGCTACTTCTGAAGTAGTGTAGAGTAAATTGTGAAGTAGATGTCAAAAGCTATTTCACCTGTTTTACATTCCAATCCTTGCTTTGCTTCACTTGCTTTGCCTCACTCACTTTGCTACCGAGCAGAATCAATAACAGTATTCATGATGGGATACAGAAATTCAGCTCATAAGCTTTCAAGATATTAGCTTTTTTCACTTATGAAGAGTGGATGGGGAGAAAATGAAATAGTTGGCAAATGTGCTTTTCCTCCTTCTCCAACGACATCTCACTTGCATTTATTGCAGTTTGTGCAGATATTAAAGACATTTACTTTAAGGTAAATTTGCCAGATTTGACAGTCTGCAAAATATAAAGGACAGCTTTTACAACTGTAAGAAAACTATTTTTCCTCCTCTTTTTTCTTCATTACTTGTTTTTAGGCATTGAAACTTTGTTTAGGCTGTGTTTTATGCTGCAGTTACAAGATGACAAATATTTCAACAATCAGTAGTATTCAGCCTTGTCAATATTTTGTTGGGCTACATAGCTATAGGGTTACCCCTGACCCATTACTGAGGCCAATTTGAGGTGAGACAGCTCAGATCATGTCCTGTGTTCCTTGGTTTTTGTCCCCTGCCGCGGGTGTAACACTAGAAAATAGAACGTGTTGATATATTTCTAATTCTATCTGCTCCTCACCCCCCAACTTCTTGCTGCAATGAATAATGGGGTTTGATTAACTTTGGGTTGGCTGTGGGTGAGGTTAGTGGGCCAGATTACTCTTAAAAGCGATACCAAGATGAACATGGACAGTGAACAAAACTTAGATGATGAAATTTAAATCCATGGTCTAAGAATCATCATCCTTCAAAAGGTACAAAAAGTTATCATGAACTGCATTCAGTGATTTACAGACTAGTGAGGTCAGGACAGTATAGGAATCCTTTTAACATATGTAGAACAGCTCAAACCAGAATACTTTGAGATTATGGATTTCTGTCTGTTTATTTGTTTTACAAGGCTTTTTAGTATTTCATAGGTTTTGGGCTGCTCATTAAAAGTAATTGTAGCTGTTGGCGGATATTATTTACTTTGTTCTCTTTCTTCTTCTGACATTTAGAGGATAACAATACAATGTAGTGCTCCATTGCATCCAAGAAAAAGAAAAAAACTGCTTAAAAGTTAGACTATGTTGGAAAAATGAAAAGTAAAAATATATTTATATACATATACACCATTCCAAAACAGTATCACTGTGACTTAAATGGTATTTCTCTTCATCTCCTCTTTACTTTCATTGCTTTCTTTGCTATTTCCAGAATGCAAACATCCCTGACAGGCATTAAGGGTGAGTTATGTCTAGTCATTTAAAATTTAAGCGTCCAGCCTTCCACAGAAGGTACCTTGCATCAACAAGGGTTTTCAATAGGATTCTTTTACCAACAGGTTTGATTATACACCCAAGCTGTCATTTAGTTTGGTTATTAATAGAATAAGGAAGAGGAAGCAAGCACAGATGAGGAATATATAGACATCAGGTGATATGTAGAAAGGTCAAACAATTCACTAGTTCAAATAAGGAAGATGCAAAGTCCTCTTTACCTGTTGTTATCAATCCCTTATGAATCAGTTTATTATGTTATTAAAATTCTAAAGCCTGGTTTAACACTGCAGCTCTTATGCAGTTTAGTATGGTTTGTTTTAGGCATTACTCCACTTAACTTCAAATAGCAGGTTGGAAGCTGCCCTTCCTGAATGTGCATCCTTGCACATGATATCCTTTCTGTGGCTGAAGCAAGTCAGAACCCACAAAGCTATTTTTTCTCTTTTATTAACGAGCCAGTTTCAGTCACACTTGCACTCAGTAACACCTCTGCCCAGGGACAGCAAACCACATGGGCTGTGCACCTGGTGACATCGACGCATTTCTGTTCACCACATTACATCCCAAAGGACATAAGACTTCCTGGCTTTAAGACTGTGCCTTTATCACAGCTCTTCTTCCCCACATTCCTCAGAAACCTTTGGAGAGGAGATATTCCAAGCCTGTTCACAGAGAAAACCAGCTCTGGTTGGTGAGCTGGAGCTTGGCTGGGAACACTGTGAGATCTCTGCAGTGGAGGACCCTTTGGTTCCTGCCATCTTCCAGGAATGGGCAATCAGGGAATTGGAGTATTAAGCAGCCATTAAGCAGAATAGCCTTGTTGCAGGTCATATTTTATAGCTCCAGCAGAAAGCTGCACTTGAATCATTTATTGCTTGCATGCAGCTAGAGACATCTGTTAGTCAGTTACTGTGGTGGATCTCATTCTATTTTCTACCATAAAATATATCCATACTTATTTCCACTTCCTGTTGCACCAGAAACTTTTATTATTCCTTATTTGCATATCACCTCTAAAAAACAAGATATGAAGTGCTCTTTTTTCTGTACATAATCAGTTAGGTTAGGCTATATTACTTATCTTGTAGACATTTTCACCTCTGATCAAACAGCACAAGCAGATCATAAGTACAAGATTCAGATGGACTTCTTTAGTCTTACACATATATTCTATGCATGACCAGAACAGAAAAACAGTAGCTCAGGTGAGGACTCACAAAATCCTTTAAAATTAGCATTAATATTTTTCTTTCTGCATTCATAAAAGAGAACAGTTCCCCCACCCTAAAGATGCCTTAAAATCTTCCTAGTGTCATCCTAGAGACAATTCTGCATTTGCCTCTTTCATAGCTATGTTGTATTTCATAGCCATTTTTTGTCATTAACCTGTCCACCTCTTTCTCATTTATATTCAGCATATAGGAAGTAACATAAAATCCTGCCAAGTGCATGACCTAGCATTTTGCATGTGTGTTCAGGGTTGTCTGGCATGTTCTGCATATCTAGTCTCAGTTCTCCCCGGTGCTGAAACTGCTCAGCTTTATGACACTATTGACTTTCCTCAGGATGCTTTTAATATCTATGTGAAATAATTAATGGAACCAAAATTCGATCCTTGAGGAACTCAGCCTCTACTCTACAACTTTACGCTTTCCTTTTCAACAGTAGCCAGTGCTATTTCCTTTTTCCTTATTTCCCCACCTATCTTACAATTCTTCTTTAAATTGTGTATTCTTCAGATCAATTAATAGTTTTCTATGTGACACATCTGAATCATTGACAAAAGCTGTGGTAGAAGATAACCATTTATTCATTGGGTAAAGAAGTAATTGTGGTTTTTTTGTTTGTTTGGGGTTTGATTTTTGTTTCTTTGTTTGGTTGGTTTTGAGTTTTATTTTTTTTAATCAGAAAAAGTCTGTCATCATCTAGTATTGGTAAGCTCTTTTTGAATTAAATTTTCTTTTTACTACTATACTGCACTATTCATATCTTTAAAGTATGATACAATCTAATATATTTAGAGCATCAGAATTTTAATACAAGTCTTTGTGAATGAATTAATGAATTCAATGTAAACAACAGCATTGCAAGACCTTGTTCACCCTGTGAATTACAGAGAGGAAATTCCCTCTTGACAAACAGAAGAGGTAGATAAAACATAGGTGCTTCCTGTAATGTGTTGCATCATTATTTAAAACACACTTCTTTTGCTGTCTTTAAGTGACCGAAGTCCAGACATAGGGAAGTCTCTTTCCCTTTGTGGTCTCAATTAAATCAATAGTGTACAATATGCACCCAAAAGCTGGAAAGGTAGCCTAATATATTAGACATTGTTTTATTATTATTTTAGACATAATAAACATTATTTCTAGACTTTTGAAAAGAAAATTTTCATGGGGAGTTTTATCCTCAGCACTGAATGTCAAGTAGCTAAGAATCATTTTGCTCCCTGGTTTTTGAGAGCAGCCCAGTGGTGAAAGGGAAAGTAACTGAGTCTCATCCAATTTTTTAATTTAATCATTCTATGATAAAATTAGGATGCACACTCTACCTTGTTGCTAGAACTGAACTTTATTTCATGATTTAAGGAAAAAGAAAACACCAATATTTTTACAGGTGAAATGATTTTCTGTTGGTCAGGTGGAATATATTGTTATTTGATAGTATTTTATCTGAGACATTCAGCAATACTTCAGGAAAAATTACCAATATTAAAGTTCCCAATAAATGGACTTCAACTCTTCAGCCTTATCATAAAGCTCACCTATAAAAGGGTCAGATACAACACTGGAAACAACAGATACTGTACTGAAGAGGGATTGGACTGAAACAGGAAAATCTCATTTTAATGCTGTCAACTTCTCTGCTAAGCTCCTTTAGGGAAATTATATCAACTCACTTGTTTTTCGTTAAGTTCACTCTGTCACTCAATTATATTGGCATAAGTCATGACATCTCTTAAAAAAAGCAAATGAAAAACAAACCACAAAAAACATGTGAAGCAAAGAAGCTAATCACTTACAAGTATTCAATTTTTTTTTTCCCCAAATTATTCATCTAAAAGCACACAGTACAGCAGTAGTGGAGTATCTATTCAGATTGCAATCTGGTAAAATGGTA
The DNA here is from genome assembly GCF_049639895.1 of Pseudopodoces humilis. NCBI lineage: Eukaryota > Metazoa > Chordata > Aves > Passeriformes > Paridae > Pseudopodoces > Pseudopodoces humilis. The sequence goes on along the minus strand of NC_142200.1, from coordinate 140,538,420 downwards.
GTCAGTGCTTCCATAATTCCTGTTCAGCCTGAGATAGCTATTTAATCAACCCAAATTTCCTTCAGAGACTTAAGACTAACCCAATCAAGACCAAAATGATCAAATGTGCAATGCTGAAATGATCTCAGGTGCACAGTGATAAATCATAAAGAATTCCACAATAAAAATACTAAGGAGAGAAGCATTTCAGTAATGCAGGAGGCACAGTTCGTGTTATTACACTACTTAATGTTAATGTGCTTTAATAGCTCTAATGGCTCAGCATAAACCACATACTGTGTTAGAGCTACATCTGTAGGATGGTGCCATTTCTCCTAACCTCAAATTTGTTTTAAACAGGGCTATTAGAATAAAAGTATAGGCTAAACTTGTTCACACTATCAGTGTTTTAGTTTTTGACATGTTCTCTAAGAGGTAAATTTATGACTAATTAGCACATTTGGTATCATTAGAAGAAATAAAGAACAACTTACAGAAAACTTAATCTGTAACTAATTTTTTTTTTTTTCTGCTACCCTTTTGTTAATGATGAGAGATATGTCTGCTTCTTAGCATAGTATATATTTAGGCTGCTAAATTCCTTCAGCCCAATCAGCTCTACCTTCTATGAATAGAGAACACCATAGAAGTGCAACTGTCTTGCAAACAGAAGGAAAGCAACTGAGCAACTCAATGAGTAATATGGAGAGGAGGATTTTGCTCAAGAATAGTATATATAAAAAAAATTAAGAATTGAGCATTAGAAAGAGGTATATATACAAAAAGGATGGGATTGTATTTTCCAGATACTTTAGTTATGTTGCTTTAGATTTAGAAGGGCACATTCAAAGAATTAAAAGAAAGTCAGATGGTCAACTTTGAATTTTTGATACCTTCACCCACTAAGAGGGCATTTAGTTGCCTAAACAGAAGAAAGAACTCTGCCAGGCTTAATCAGATAGAAAACAAGGATTTCAGTCTATCTTTTTATTTTCTTCCACGTCTGCAAAACAGGTCAAAAGGAATATGGATTGGATCACTGTGAAAAATAAAAATTATCTTTTTGAGGTGTCTCTGAGCAGTAGCCATTAGCTTAAAAATTATTCTAATTGTACACTATTATAGCAGCAATGTATCTTAAGTTTTCTCTTCAGTGAACTGAGAGGTTAAATTATGTTGTCAAAGGCAATGCACTGCCATATTATCTCTATTAGCTGATTTACCTAATAGAGCTCACTTAAAACTTACACAGATTTTGTTTGAGTACATATGCTGTTGGTATGGTTTGTCTTTTTGTGGTTTTACCTGACAATTTTGAACTCTGAACCAGATTTTCCTATTTTTATTATTCATGACAGAAGCTACAGTAAGGTTGTGTCACCATTGATGTGTTCACCATGCCTGGATACTTGGTGCCCACCATGCCACTCTATCACCCCCCTTCTCAGCAGGATATGGGGGTATGGGTAGAGAAGATGGAGAAAAGCTTATGGGTCTAGAAAAAATTGTGATTCTAGATAAATGCAGTTTAAACAGGCAAAATGAAAGGCTGTGAGTGGAAGCATAGAAAACAAAATATTTATTCTCTACTTCCCATCAGCAGGCAATGTCCAGCCTTCAGGAAGCAGGGAATCAGTACAGGTAGCAGTTTCACCAGAACACAAATATATTAACAAATACTCTCTGGGCCTCCTCCTTCCTCATAGCATTTATTGCTTGCCAGATATCATATGGGTTGGGATCCCCCTGTGGTCAGCTGGGGTCAGCTGTCCTGGCTGTGTCCCCTCCCAAGGTCTGACTCACCACAAGGCTGCAGGTGAGCAGGGATGCTGGAGAGACAGCCCTGCTGCTGTGGAAGCACTGCTCAGCTCACTGGGGTGTTATCAACACCTTTCTGGCTGCCAACACCAAGCACTGTGAGGGCTGGTGTGAGGGAACTCAGGCTGACCCAATACACACCATTTTCATGTTGTCATGTTGTGTTCCACTCTTTGCTTCAAATCTTATAAAAACCAAAAAAAAATTATTATGTAAAGGTAAGTTCCAGAGGTAAAAATTATAGTACCATTGCAAAGGAGTACATATTGGGGTTTTTTCCAAGATTTGACTCTTCAAAATAACCCCCCACACACACAGAAAAAGAGTACTACCTGCTGCATTAGTGGAGTGTGTTGTTACAGATTATTATCATGGAGAGCAGTGTAATGTGTTCAAGAATGAACTGCACAGTTTAATGCTGAGCACATCCATTAGTGGATATTAAAATAAGAACATTGATAAAGTCTTTGGGTCAGGAAGGCATTTAGCTGCTGATTCCCAGGAACAGCAAGAGCACAGGAAAAGAGGATTACCCAGTGCTCACCTTGTTCTTACAGTCATTTTTAAGCCTCTGTAATAGGCCATTTAGTGCAGGAAAATATTCTCATGATGCCCTTCCAATCCTCCGATTGCAAATCTATCTACTTAAGCCTGCTCTTCCTTGTTCACCTCTCTCTCCCCCACATGCTTAATATTTTGGGAGTCACAAAAACAAACACTGCACTTTTTGACATCAAAGAAAATATCAACACAGGCTTTGATGAGAACAGTACTGTCAAAATGTAAATATATAAATAGCATGCATTACTCTGTGGTTCTTGAAAATGAAACAAACTACATTATTTTAATTAAAACAATGTAGACCCTTACTGACATCACTGCTCAATCTGTAATTCCTTTTCCAGTACTTTTAACTATGTCGATTTCAAAACAAGAAAGGCAAGACAAAAAATAAACATCTGCAAAATATCTATGGAGATAAAAAGATCCCACTTTTATTGAAAATTTTGGTCACTGAAACTCTTTTTTAACAAGGGAAACAAAATATATAATTTACAATACATTTAGAATTTATGCGTAATAAGGTTACATCCTATATAAAATTGTTGCATAAGAAACAACTGGTGGATAATAACTGGAAATATTTATTGATTTCTGAGCTATAGCAACAGTATCAGTAGCATCTTGAGTTTAAGACTTGGAATGAGATCTTCTACTACAATAGCTTAAGAAAATACCACATTTTTCCTGTCAATTCCTATTAATTTTGTAGGAGTAAGAAAAGCAGGTTAATAGATCAAGGTTTAAAGAATGTAGTCAGGTGACCAGATAACCTTATTTATTGAATCAAAAAATCAAACAGAAAAAAACCACTTATGAACAGACTTCCTCCTGATTTCATGTTCACCCTTTGGGGCACAACTGGAAGTACACAACACATAAAATATGGCACTACTATTTTTGACTATCAAGAAATAGGTAAAAGCAAAAGGTAAAAGCAAAGACATAAAACATATTTGAAAACTTGGCTTGAATTTTGCTCTGGATGGATAAAGACCTCTGTCACTGGAACTGCTATTTATTTTGGAAACAGGCTGTCTGTACCTAATTAAAACCAGAACAGAAGTAGATTACACACTTCTTGGGTCACGCAACAATCTCATGCAAATCACACAGTGACTTCAACACGAATTTCCCACGCACTGTCAGCTGCAAGTTTTTGTCTTGAGCCATTTAGAAGTACTGGAGGAAGTCCAACAAAGAAAAAAGCCCCATTTCCTTGCCACAAGGCATACAGTGGTTTGTTTAATGAAAACTAACCCAACCTCTGCCCAGGTTGCCACAGATGTGTTTCTTTGGCTATTGATTACACGATCACCTGTCTAAATCAAGGCTTTAAAATCCCAGGGTGGGGATGAATAATTAGAGACGGGGTGGCTAAAAGCAGGGTTACTCAAAGATCAGATTACAGACTGGATCAGCAGTCAAGGGAGAAGTAAAAGTCATGCAACATCTTCCATATTCCCACAGGAGAACTCTAACAGCTCCCACTCTTCCCAACACACACACATTTTTTCTGGTGTTTTTTGGAGGCAGCTGAAGCACTGTATTACAGTTTCAAGCCATGAACTGTCTTGGCATGCCTGATTGGCCTAAGAGAATTCAAGCAAAATGTTATTTCAGTTGAGTGGATTTTGATAAAAAGCATGTAGGTATCAATGAAATTTCCCAAGTAAACTGCCTTGCCTAGAGGCCTTAGGGCTGATGACATGATGCTTGGCTTCTCTTCACCGATTTGCCACTGACCTGTTTTGTGACCCTCTTTAGTGCCTCCTTTCTTTCCCTCCTGCCCAGATGTCTGCTTAAATTGTGGATGTGTCAAGGGAGAAATTACCCCCTTCCAATCAAACATTGGTTTTGGTTGCTGGTTCTTGCATGCTTCTAGGAAAGGAAACTCTAACACCCTTGGCCTCCAAATCCCAACACTATCACCAAAATGACCAGAAGCTGTAATAGAGAAGATAGCTTATACTGGAACAGTTTTGTAAATATTTTATTATTTATTTTATTTGTATCTGCATCCCATCACATATAGGGATGGGAAATGATAATAAAAAATTTTCTTGACTCTAATACACTTTAGCACATTATTCTGTTCTCTGATCAATCATTTCAGTGTATTAATAAAATCATGCTGCAAATGTCTTCACTAGCATATTTTTTATGTCTTCATCTCATCAGGGAAAAAAGCCCTTGTCACTAGAGAAGCCCTGACAAGGCTTGTCATCTTTTTTCTTGTCTTTCTTTTCAGTGTCACTGGATTCCATTGCAGATACTGATAATTTAATAGCATGTCTTTCATACTGGGATACATCAGATGTTGTCTAGTGCTTCTGTTCTGAGACAAAAAGAAATCCCTGAAGTACAGCATACAGTTACTGTGATTTTATATTATATATAAGTGTAGGATAAAGTTAAATAGCTACCTAAGTGGTATAGCTTGCTTTGTTACTTTCCCCTCTTCTCTTTCATTTAATACTTGACCAAAGAAAAAACTGGTGTGAACCAAGGAGGAAAGAATCTTAGAACTTCAAAGACTTTGCGAAATTCCCTAAGTCACTAAAGTGATATGCAACTTTCTGTTAGCTTGGATCACTCTCTGCTAGCATCCATGAATCTCTGCACCCTTTACAATCATAACTGACTGCAAACAGTTCCATACTACAGACTTAAAAGGTAGTTTAAACACCAGGAGAGCTTACTTTCTGCAAATTCTGGATTATTATCTGTGGTATGCCATGAAACAAAGGTATATGGGTTTTTAATGCAATTTTTTTATGTTTTATGTTTTATGGTTGTTCCCATTAATAACTAATTGCTTTGAAATTCCATAAAATAAGACCTGACAAAGGGTTACAATGCTTCCTCAGTAACATTCTCCAATTATTCATTGCATATCTCTATCTTTTTTTACTTTTGTTGATTTCTTCTTTAAACTTAACATTCCTTCTCTTCATTCTTCCTTGTATATCTAATAAACTAGCACTCAAACCTTTAAGGGAGACTACAAATAAAATTAATGTAATATTCCAGATGTGAAAGTCTTATTGATTTAACCTGACATTAAAAGAATTTACTTCTCTCCTGAACTTTAATCAACCTCACAATTCCCTTTTAGAGCAAAATTCTTGTTGAGCAAATCATTTCATTAAACTCCCTACAGTCCAACTATGCCTTTTCATTGAATAATTGAACAAGCACAGTGACCATCCACTAGCTGCTTTAAACATTTATTTACTCCTTTAAAATACTCTTTGGTTTAATTTTTTTTTTTCTTGTTTAGTTGCTGCCACTCGTGTAATATATGGTGCTGAGCAAAGAATTTACTGTGATCTTTTCTTTGAGGAGACCTGCTTCTCCTGACAGCCTGAAAAGACTCTGCACTTGGTGAGAGAACTGATTTTCACATAGGAATCTGATCATGCCCGTCACAGGAAAAATCTGCCCAGACCTGGAGAAGCTGAAAGGAAATGGAAACCATCAGGTTACAGGAGGCTGTCATGTGTGATAGCACAGCTTTGCTGGTGACTGTCAGGGCTGAGGGCACCACAGGCACCCCTGTCCTTGCCCAGCTCCTTGGGAACAACCCCACCCTGCCACGACCCAGGACCTGTGCCAGTCACCCCGGGCTGTCAGTCTCTGCTGATGGTCTCCAGCCCCTCACCCACCCCCAGCCTGGGTCCCTCCTGGTGCTCAGGGACGTGCCCAGGCGTGGGATGTCCCCAGTGTCCCTTGGCCACACTGCTCCTGATGGGTTGGGAGTCCCATGTGGTCCCCAGCTCCTGGACATCATACTCCAAGATTCCCTGACACCCCTGAGGCCACAGAGGCAGTTACCTTGAAAATCCAGGTGGTGGCCACTGTGACGTGATGAGGCGTTTGTGGGTACAATAAAACAGGAATATCTGAAAATCAGACTCCCACTGGAGCTGGTAAAGTGGAGAGGCAGGCATGTCTCAGGCCCTGCTGGGTCTATTCCTTCCACACACTTCTAATCTGCACAGCTCAGAGACTTCTGCTTCTAAAAATGATACAGGAAGAGGACATTTAATTTAGGTAAACCTGTCTAGATTGTGATCTGCAAGTGTTGCCAGATGAACTCTAGCAAAACAGATCAAGACTTCTTAATTATTTACCCAGAGGGCAATTAGTAAATATTTACCATTTAAAGTCTAATTAAAATAGAAACAAGAGTACAGTCAAGTTAAGCACCCTGTCTTGGAGGTCATTCCAGTGCTCTCTGGCAAAAGACATTTATGGGAAAGCCTTGCAGATAAACAGATCTGAACGCTGACTGTAGCAGACTTTTTTTATTACAGCACGTAAATCATTTAACTCTAATCTCTTTAATTGGCCTTGATCTGACTTACGTTTTTTTTCCAGGAAAAAAATGGCATGTTACAGGACCTCAGGACAATTTGGGTTTGTTTATTTTGGTTTGTTTTAAACAGAGACATTGGAGAAGGGAATGCTGTCATGGTCATCTAATGTTTCAGTTGCAGTGAACATAATGGGTACCTCTGAACATGGTTAAATAGCTGAGAAGGGTTTTCTAGACCCCCAAAAAGTCTTCGGATATGTGTTGTAAGAAGATAAATTAGTTTTAAGTAGTGTTCTAGAGGCAGGCTTGAGCCAAACCTTCTTCTGGAGCAATTCCAAACACATCACAGGATATCTTGAGCTGGAAGAGACCCACAAGGATTATCAAAGTCCAACTCCTGGCCCTGCACAGGGCAGCCCCAAGAATGCCACCACGTGTCTGAAAGTGTTTCCCAAACACTTCTTGAACTCTTGTAGGCTGGGTGCTTCCCACTTCCCTGGGGAGCTTGTTCCAGTGTCACATATGGAAATTGAATCAAAACCTGAGCTCCCACTAGAAGGACATTAGGAATATAAACACCTTACATGCACACGCATTAAACCAAAATCCAAATCCTAAAAACCCTGTACATTGGAGAAATAATTTTGCATAAGTCCTTTTTATAACCTTTCGGCCTTATGGACCACAGCACTGGTTCTGCAACTGAATATCTGTTTCTGAATGGATTTATGCCTGAAGAAGTTTAATATGTATTTTATAAAATGAGTTTTTGCTGTGATATGTGTTTACCTATAGACAGCTAGAGAAGAACTCAAACCAATATACTGATTTTTGCAGTTTCTGTCCACTGTATTTGTCCTTAGGGATGTGTCAACTAAATGTGATAAATCTTAGTGGAGCAATGGGAAAGTTGAAGTTCTCCCCCCATCAAAAACATTTTCTGACACTGAATAGAAATTTGAAATTTCTACTGAAGTGAGAACCAAAGATAAATAATGCTTTACTCACCTCAATAAAGATATTTAAAGTTCTGCTTTGCTCTTCACACCACAGCAGTACCATTCTGGTTTGCCACAACTCACCTTTCCACTGTCTATAAAACTGACTGTTTCAAGAATTTAGGAGAGATTTATGAGGAAATTTAGGACTAAAATCCCATTTGCCAGCTCATGACTTGCAGAATCAAAATCTCTGGGTTATCCCAATTACTTAATACAATAGAAGGGAAACTTGAGAAACTGGTGACCGAAAGGAATAAACTGAGTGACCCCGGGAATGTGTTGTTAGTACACAGGTTGCTGAGCCCTCAGGGCAAGTTCTTGTATTAATGTATATGTAGATCCCATGAATAATAGCTAAAAAAAATAGCATTTTCATTGTTTCACAAACCCTGCTCAATCTTTTGCTACTATGGGCTAAGTAAGTAAAAAGGTAAACAGGGCCCAAATTAAAGCAGTGAAGATGGCTGCCCTGTCACTTCCCCCACTTCTCTTTTCTTGGATAGATTCAGAGACTCTGCAGAGAATAGGTTGGGACATGGAGTTCCAAGGAGCTTTGTTTCTCTCTTGGAATGCAGCATTCCACGTTATAGCAAGCCCAGGTGCCATTTCAGTACAGCAGAACTTTAACAATAGCCCATTTCCATATATTTCAAGAGGGGGAGAAACTATTGTTTATTAGAAGAATTCTAAGTAATTGGCAGCCGTCACAAATTCTCCAGCTGGCCAAGAGCTAATGTGTTATTAGCTGAATCTCTGAACATTTTGTGATCATTATAAATAGGCATAGGGCAAGTTGTTGTTGTTGTTGTTGTTTATAATGGAAATATTAAAATTAGCATACATATGTAAGTATATAAATACACACACATGTATATTCCAGTAAACATTCACTGCATCTGATTGCAGAGCTTCTCTTGTTGGATTGTGCTCTGAGCTATGTAATTGAGGATTTCAGAGGGGAATTGATGTGTGACTGATAAAGGATTTGACATGCTGTGACTCTGACTTTAATATGTGAACCAAGCTATTAATGGGGCTTCCTCTGCAAAAAGAGGAGCTCTCAATATTGCATTGTGTTCTTTTCCTAGACGCTTGAAAAAAGTTAGATTGTGTCTTTGGTGGCCATCAAACAACAGTCTATTCATAAAGGCCATAAAAGGAGCAAAGTTACAGCTCTGATGGAACTGTTAGGCTACAAGTGAGAGAAACAAAATTGGGCTTTCAATTCCGAATAAGTTCTTTTAAGGCTGATTTCCTTAAAATGGAGATTTAAGAGAAGGTTGAACCAATCACAATGTGATAGAACTTGTTTGACCTGGAAAATACCAGTCTACTTAGGTGAGGTGAACACCTATAGTGCTATTATTTAAGATTAACAAATAGGAAGCAAACAAATGGGAAGCAAACAACTGATTTCTAGCTTAAAAAGAGGGAGGCAACAGATTTCTTTATCAAGTCAATTTATTGCTTGTTATGCCAGCATATTAAAAATCAGTCTCGTAATTCCAGTATGTTCCTTCCAAGAAATTTTTAGTAAATTAAATTATGGAATTGAATATCACTGTTCCATTCTTCATCTTGGGACCTACATAATTCTGGAAAGCCTATTCAGATTCAGGAGAAAATCTGAAATATTTTTACCATTCTCACAGTTCATGTGTAACTTCACTGTAAATATTAAATCAATTATCTGAATTTAATCAAGCTTGCAGCTGCAAATTATAAAGAAACATTCTTCCACTGCACACACTTTTAGCCTTACACACTGTTCTCACAGACTGTGGCTGTGACAGTCATAGACAATTTTGCTCCTGTACTTAAACTGTTCTACTGTCTTTGATATTTTGAGATCTAGTAACCCATGTTTATAAGACAGCAAGCTCTTTCACTTCAGGTTGGCCTCTATAAAATCACTTGGTTTTTACAGAATGTATATTGGTCCTATTCAAAATTTAAATAGTGGAACAGTGACGTCCAAACTGTAATATGCAGTAAGAGACATTTTACTTAACCTCAGTTTATACTGTAATACAAATCTTTGTTAATTTTCTGTACTCTCTCAGTGGTCAATGGACCACTGGAAAAGAATTTCAGTGTAATCTATTCTAGTTGTTTTAGGTACCTGTCTTAAGCTGGGTAGCAAAATCACTAGAGCTTTATCCACTTACTAAAGAAAAAGCTCTCTGACTGGACACACACCTAAAGATATGTATCCTGATATGTATACCCAAAGAAATGTAAAGACAGCTGAAATTATTTTTAATATGTGTCCCACACAGTACAAACCCTGAAAAAAATTTAAAACATGTAGATTGATCTTCGTTAAGATATTTTGGCTTGCATTAGTCTTAATCACAGTAATTTTATCTAAATGAAGAGTTTCTTGTGCAAACACTCTTATGTGTACTGCTTAGATGTCATGCAGGCCCTTAAACCCAGCATTACAACATCGACATTCAGGTGTTTGGACACCAGCTGGAATTTTCAGCCCTCAGTAACGCACAAAATATTCACATTGTCTAAATTAGATGACTAATTCAGGAAGAATTAAGAAGACAAAGGTAAGGGATTAAACTCCTTTTACAGTCAGTGGGGAGAGAAAGAAGACTCTTTTGTCAAACACTGCTTCCTCTTGTATGGAGTAATGAAATAATTATTGGACCGAGGGAGAACCTTAACAGCTTAGAAACTGGAGAGAGGCATCTCCTGCAAGCAGTCTTACATTTTGAATAAAATGGAGCATTTTCAAGAACAGTCAAAGTGCTTATCTGGAAACACTTAATCTTGGCATTACAAAGCAATAAGCTCTTTAGATTCAGTCCTGCAAATCAGAGAACAAATTGGAGATCCAGCATCATCTGGCTAACCAGAGATACCAGTGATTCCATCTCTGGGAGTAGCGAAAAAATCTCTAACCATTAACTGGCTGGGCAGAATAAGTATCTCCCTTAACCACCAGCAAAGAGGAGGAATGTTCAGAATTTTGTTATCAGAGAAGGATTGTAAATTTTACTGAGACTTTGGATAAGTGCCAATACATGCAGAGCCTGCATAAACAAGAGTTCTGCTTGGCAAAGTGCAAAACAACTGGGGACCATTCCTGAAACTAGTAGGTGTATTGTTTCAAGTAGTTTTGTGATTTTTTTTTATCTAAGGTACATATAATGAAAGTTTTATGCCTAAGTAAAAATATATTTATTTCAGTAGCTCCACAGTAAACAAAGCCTGTATTCAACACAAGAGATGAGTCACTACTTTCAGGGAACACCCCTCTCATAGCTTTCCCACATTGCTAAGTATACAAAGAAACTCCCCTTCCAAATATTTCCCACCACCTGGGAGGGTTAAAACATCCTCGTAGTAAAGGGAGGAGAAAAGGCGTAGGAGATATTTCAACACAGTTCAGAAACACGTACTACCTTTCCTCCCAACCTCTTAAAGATTTTCCACATTTTCCAAGAAGCAACCTGCGATCATCACTTTTCTGTGCAGCAGGTTCTCTGAGAAGTAGAAAGAGCTAACATTGATAAGGATAAGTCTCAACAAGCACTGTTCTTCTCTCCTTATATGACATGAAACCAAATCCTGTAATAGTTTGCTTAATGTATTAGACAAACATTTATAATACTGATACCGATAACATACTGTCAGACTTTCGTATTAAATATTGACTCCTGTTTTGCCAAAACAAACTGCAGAAACAAAAAATGGTCTCATATAGAATAAAGACTTATATCAAAATTTAATCATCAGATTGCCAGTGTAAAAAACAAAATATGCTCAGCTTTCTGCAATTGGTAGTTTGTTTTTTCCCCTTTTTGTAAGAAAAGTAGAAATGGTTTTGGTTCAACTTATCATTCTTAACTGAGTTCTTATATTCACATTATGAGAAAAAATATGAGTTATTTACAACAGTCTTAATCTCTAATAACCCTCCAGGTATCATTGTCTAAGTATCATTTAGGTTATTTTTTTCCAAGAACCTAAAAAAAAAAAAAAAGATTGATATTTTCAGTGCCTTCTCATTGGTTTAACACAGAGAACTAAAATGACCCAGCATTAAGTTGAGGTCCATAAGTGTTATAGCAGCAGCAACACAGTTAGTTATGTGAAGTTTAATCAGCTAATATCCCTAGTGATATTCTGAAAAATGATACTTGAAAAGGAAAAGGAGTTAAGTCATACTAAGTCATGGGTCACAAAGAAAAGACTGAGGAGAAGGTATACCCCTGAGTGATTTGAATGAGACATTTAGAAAATTTGGAGGTTAGTAAAATACTTTTTTGTTTGGATTTGGAAAGGACCATTCAAACTGTGTTTTGTGAACACCAATCTCAAAGCAGAATTTAAGAGCAAAAGAAATGGCACAGCTATATCCCACATGCCTAAGCAACAGGAACAACTCTGCAATGTAGGACTTTAATTAACAGGTGATTGTGCAAATTTAAAAACAGACAATCTCTTGGGAATCCAATATTTGAGTTCATAAGAATAGAAAATGGAGTTCAGTATCCTTTCATGCTCATGGTCATCATACATATTTAGCTCATACAGAGACAAAGCAATTTATCTATTCTGAAGAATCAGGAACACCTGAGTCATGTGAAGGCTGGCTTAGCAAGAGAAGTAGAAAAAGCTAAGTTTAATCAAGTAAAGTCAAAGTGGAAATCATGAAGGATTTAAAGAGATGTCTCAAGAAAGCATATTAGGATAGCTGCTCCTAAGTGAAATTATTTTTGTCAGGTTTTATTTCAAGACCATCATATCTAATTCTCAAAAAGTTTGCAAACACCAAAATTACTTCAAGGCTTGTCAATAGAATGGGGTGTATGGATCATTTACCTTTCTTGACAACTCCTATTTCCTTGGCAGGAATTAGTAAACCTTTGTGTAGACCCAAGATAGGGCTAATCCATTGCTTAGATGAGTCACCCTGTATATTTTGTTGAAATGACAAGAGTACACCCAGTCCCCTTGCTGGTTAGACATTAACCAGAAGTTAAATGCATAATTAACTTCAACCTCTATTAGTGTTCAGTTCTGAAGAGATCATATTTCAATAAGTACCCGTTAATCTTTTATTTTTGTAAAGTAGACAGCTCTGCTTCCTGTAAGTCCAATAGACACCCAAAGTAGGAAAGAAAACACAGGAGCTGCTACACAGGTCAACCCAGCAGACTGTTTGCTTGTTTAACATGGTGACAAACTCCAATTGCTGCACCCAAAAGTTAGCACAAACAAAACTGCACTCAGTAGCCTATTCTGCAGGTGATTTTTTTCCCTTTTACTTAGGAAGAAGAGGGTGGTGTAGAAGGCAAACAATTTTTTTATCCCTTCCAAAACACTTTTTTTAGTAAACTCCCATTACATGTCTAAGTATTTTCAGCCTCCACAAACATTATTTTGAAGCCCAAGGTTTCATATCTGGGTTTTAAGGCATGCCATATCCCATACACACAGATATTTACTCCTCTGAAGATGGAGGTTAAGGGGTGAATGTTGTAACCCTCCAAAGCTGCAGCAGTTTCAGCTGAAATAATTGTATGAGTCCTGTCTCTAACAGAAGATTACAACAAATTAATTTACAAATCATAGCTTTTTTTATTTTCCTTTAGGAGTTCCTCAGATATTTTACTGATTGTTCCTCTCAGCGTTGTTTGAGAGGGACACTCTGAAGGGACACTCTCAATCCATGAGCAAAAGCACTGCCAACTGCAGAACGCCAGCTGTGAGGCTCAGACAACTGCTTCTTCAGAAGCTACACCCAAAAATGGTGCTCTAGCTCTGAGCAGCAGCTCTGTACTCAGGGCTGCTGCTCTTTCATGGGGCAATTCCTCCTACAACATGAGCCTTGATGAGATTAATCTCTTTAGGGTCTGAGGCAAGGCTTTGTTTAGTCATATGGTGAATTGGGACTAAGTTATCTAAGATAAATTCTTTGGGGGTCTGATTTCACACGAACCAGGGAAGAAAGCCAAGCAGAAAATGGGAAAGCTTTTCTTTATTGGTGTTATCTTAAGTCATAATTTAGTTATACCACTCAGCATGACAAAAGATTTGTGTCCTTCAAAAGCAGTCAAACTCATTAGTATTGTTGAGATGTGTTTAGCTGGAAAAAACTATATATTGTGTTTTTTACAATTATCCAGAGAATATACCACTATTGTGATTTACTCTCAAAGAAAATCATTGCTTTGACCAGTGGCCAACAGGGAAAAGTTTGAAATAATATTTTTTTTCCCCAGCAAACAAACACTAATTATACAAGTTAATCACTAAAGTAGGCTCAGGAGCTCATGTTTCACTGAATGAAACTACAGGAAATGTCCTTGGAATAACTACAGTCAATTAGATGAGTTTCAATTATAACGTAAATGTCAGGAACAAGAAATGCAGATGGATACCCTAGATTAATCAAGAATGCAAGATAAAAAATACTTTTGCAACCTGTTAAGGTTCAAACATTTTACTTTTCCAAAACAAACATCAGGTTTCTAAAATTAAGGTGGAGTTAATGATGCTTACGAAACCAAAATAAAGCAATTCTTCTGTCACGATCTTTTTAATTCCTGTTAAAGAAACATTGGAGATGAGGTGTTTTTCAAGGAATGCTACAAAACTCTTATTTTTGGAAAAGAACTGAGACCCTAAGTTTTTGTATAATTATTAAAATAAAATAAAGGATTTAATATCATGGAAATTCTAGTATTTTTGAAACACCTTTCTATCCTGCCTTAGGACAGAAAAGTAAAACATCAAAAGTTGTCAAAACCTAAATTGTTCCATGTGTGTTCAAATGGGGAAATGCTATTTTCAGGGATATGGCACTTCCTTAGCCCATGAATCTTGTTCTTGTGCTAGATTTTTATTATCTTAGACAAGTAGTATCTTTCAATATATTCTAATAAAAAAGGAATTCTGCAGCAGGATTTTGCCTGATAGTTGAAATGCCATGGCCACTGCATTTTAGAGCTAATCATGGTGAAGTATATTTCCTAACTAGTTCTATAATTCCCTAAACAAAGTCATCTAAAAGCTAGGTCACAGACACAATCTTAGAAATGGACTTCAGCAAATAAAAAATACATAGTTGAAAAGAAGTATTATGTATTCATAAATACTTGTAGTCAAATGTGTTAAGAGTATGTGATAGGCTTTGGGTGGAAACTTTTTATGAAGTTTTTTAGGAGCTGCTCAACTCTTTCAGTCACCCTCAAGTTTTCAGTGGATGTGCAACAGCTTGATGTTTGTTGGGTCTGGGCTCATGGAGAAGCCATCTATCCCAGCGTGCAGTATCTGTACCATGCAAGGATATTTGGGACAGAAACTGCCAAGGGAAGACCTTCCAAAACTGCTGGGACTGCAGCTCTGTCACAGCAAAAAGTGCCCATACACACGGCTTGCTCTTGGCTCCCAAAGTCACTCGTCCAGGTAACAGAGAGGGTGATGTGCCCTGGGTGGCTCAGGCAGCAGGGCATTCATTCCCTGCTGAATCACCAACAGGCAGATAATAAACGTCCTGGTGCTGTTTACTTGAAGTTGCCTCACTTTACAGTTTCTTCAGGGTGTAACTGTGGCCAAGTGGTTGAAGTCCTGCCTGTGCACAAGTGAGTCATTCCTGTGCTGTACAGGAGGACATTCATCCCAGTGCCTCTAAGGGTTAGGAAATACAATATATCTGACTTTGCTCTGCAGTTCTCAGAGTGATTAATGAGATATTATCTACAAGCCAGCCCTCCCCTTTACCCTCAGACAAAACAGGAGACAAAATTGGGTGTGTTAGGAATTCCTCTTGTATTAAATACTTTGGGAAATGACAGACAAATGCTCCCCTCTAGTGAAATGATTAGTGGACTAATATGTCAGCTAAGTGAGCAAAGCAAAAATGTGCTTGCATGTGTACATGTGCATGCAGATAAACACCAAAATTAGATGCACCTTGCATCTAAACTGACATCCTCCATGCTAGAATATGTGTTTCACTTTTCTCAGATTTGATTTATGCATCAGAGAAATGCTTTGCTAAGAAGCAATACTGAACAGCTGAGTACTGTTAATACTAAGACTTTTGGCAACTTCAAAAACATCTTACCAGTGCATTTTTCATTACTTTTTTTTTCTTCTGCTTTTGAATGTTCTCTAACAAGAAAAAAACAGAGCAGCCTGAGAAAAGAAAATCAACATCTATTGTTATCATAGTGATAAATCATCTTTAATAAGGGCTTATGTGCTTGTCTGTAAAGCAAAACAAAAGATATCCTTAAATGTTACAAGATTCCACAAGCATTTCAAATACATCACAAACCAGCCCCCCACCCCCCAAAAATAGAGCATTTCAAATATATCACAAAAAAAAAAAAATACACAGGAGCTCTGACTACACTAAAAACATTTGGCTTGTCCTTTACATGGTGTATTTTGAAGTGCTGAGCTTGCAGAAATAAATATGCTTATTTTTTTATTTTTATTAAAGCAGAATATAAAATAAAAGGTGTTTCCTTAAAGAGCAGGAAAACTTTCTGCATTGAGAAATACTATTATTATATACGAAATTGGAGGAGACAATTTTAAAGAATATTCATACTGGACTTTTGTGTTCCATTAAGTACAAGACTTGAAAATGTTCCTTTTTGGTCTCAGAATATGTGCAATCAGCTTACAGAGTTCTGGAATTACCTTTGTACTTTGTAATTTACAGGACAAATTTTTATTCTGAGTATTATCCTCTTACTTTCTCATGAATTGTTATTGATGACTGAACAGTGAATACTAGAACTCTGGTTTAGGTTATAATTGATCGTATAAATCAAATGACATAATTTCTATTTCCTGACTAAATACACTAAACTCTTAACATCAGGTTATATGGTTCGGAAAAGCCTTTGAGGGCATGAAATTTCTTAGGGAGGAGAAGTAGCAGATAAAGAGGATTGAAAATTTTGGATATATTTTAAACCTCTTTTCTTTCTAGGCAATGTAAGCCTTGCCTTAGGGATAGTTCTTAGAAAAATTAGACTACTCTAAACTTGCATGGCTGAAAGCACACCGGTTTAAATTAATTTTTCATTGTCAATCCGCATAATGTAATTATATATGCTTGTGTGGTCTCAGTTGTAGAAAATGCAGAGGATTTTAGCATTTTGCATGAAGTACTGGGAAGTTTGACCTCTGTTTGTCTGAGACATTATTGTCACCAAAAGCATCACTTTCCTTTGATGTTCACCTGCACCATTTGAAGAGGTGGACCCAGGAAATGAAAGAGAGGACAAAGGGAAAACTTGCAAGGACATTTTCCATGGGAATTAGCATAAGAAAAGATAACTGTAATCCATGGAGATATTTCAGGCTAATGCCCCTACATGGCTGATCCAATGAGTTCACTGAGTAACTGGCCACGCTCACACTCCTAACTCACTGCATATTTTTGGAGTGGGAAAGTGGTTAAAACTAACATTGCAATGGACTCATGTGCAGACTTAGTAACTACAGATCACTGGAAAGGAGTTTGAGAGCTTTGATCTTGGCCACTTGTGGCTGTCAATGTCTACACTTTGGTGACTGAAGAGATTTTCTAAAGGACAAAAGAACATTAATTATCCAACTGTCAGAGGAAATGCTGGGGACAATTAGATGGAAAAACTTTTCACTTTCTTCAGTGAAATATCATTTCCAGAACAGATCTGTGATAGAGGACTAAGACTTCTGTTCTGACAAATGCTTGAATGTGAGTTAAATGTTCACTTCAGATGCGTAACAACTGAAGGAAAATAGCATATCTCAGATGTTGGCTGGAAATTCATGAGTATAAATGTAGCTACAAATTTATTTCACAAATATGTAATGATCAAAAGTGGAGGATTTGTGCACTTTTTACTGCTCTGTATTTAGACAAATTCTAACTATTTTATTTTCAAAATCTTAGTCTGCATTTTGAAGAGTGTATCTGTACAAATTCCAGTTTTGTATTTGTTGTTCAAGCCACAAGGCACTGTGGATTTATGACTGGATGTGTAGAATAAGGTCCCAACTTGTTTGGGTACCCCCTAATAGAGTGTGTTCTAATGCTTACATTAGAAATTTTTTACCTAATTAGTAATATTACAAACTGAATTTGCACTTTCAAAAATAAAAGTGTTTCTGTGAAATAGTAGTGGTTTTAAGTTACTTGTTAAAGAAGTCAAATGGAAACCTTTTCACTGAGGATGGAAAGCTTCAAGGAGAAACAGTAATTTCACAGGAGAGAGATTTTGATGGATTCTGAATTTCAAAACAGATTTACAGACCTAATTTTCAAAGGAGCATTCAAAAAAAGCCATTTAAACTAGATGACACCAGAAAATACTTCTATCTTTCTAAGACATAAAAATTGGGTTTTGAATGCACTTACAGTGAAAAAAAAGATCAGTCTCTTGGTGTAACACAATTTAACTCAATGGGTTTTGAAATCATCTCAGAGAAACAACAGCTAAAATGTGATTAAATTCCAAGAATCAATGAAAACAAGCAGCAGTAGAGCATCATGACTGATTCTCCTCGTACTTGTGATGGTGTAGTTTGGAAGTTGGTGAATTCATACCAGGACTCTCCTTTGAGGAACATGATTTTGAACTGCATTTTTTTTTTTTTTTCACAAAGAGAATACAGGTAGAGAAAGACATCAGCATATTCCATGAATATAAGTGTATTTATATTGGGATGAGTCTTGGTACTTTTAATTTTTTAATTGTTATTGTTGTTTTTATTTCAAGCTTCTGACATTCTTAAGTCACAGCTGTTTCTGCAGAATGATATGAAATTAAGCAGTCATATACTATGAATCTCTACTCAGAAACCACTGAAAAAATAAGAACCATTTCCAACTTACCCTTACAGCCATACATCCTGCCAACAAATATTTCAGCACATTGCCCCCACAAGAAACTCCCATATTTCTGATGATTCTGAAAGTATATCATACATATGCAGCAGACATTTGTCCTAAGCAAGCAATAACCTCCTTCAGTTCTAAGACAGCACCTGAGTTTTACTGAGTAAATCTGTCTTGGAAGGTTTCATGTTAGGGTCTCACTTCTTGAATTTGTTAGTTTTTGCATATATATATATATATATATATATATATATATATATATATTCAGATTCAGTTGTTACAAGCACTTCTTTGTTAACTAGAGCACCATGATCCTTCATCCTGTGAGAATTTTAAAGAAGTTTTTAGAAGAAGCTGACCTTCAAGAAGTTATCTACCCACTGTAATATCAAGAGCCTCAGCTAACACACTGTATTAATTGTTTTCACATTTTATTCTTATATGAACACAACAAAACAGGTGCTGATATTCATTTTCACCCAGTCTTCACAGCCTACACTCTGTAAACATACTGGAAAAATATTAAATAATAAATCATCACCATAAGTAAAACTGTTTGCAGAAAATTTTCTATTGGAAAAGGAATATTAAACTTTTTAAATAGAAGAGATAATGTATTTGTTTGAAATAGTGTGATGGGGTGTGAAAGAAGTGCAATTAGATTTGCCAAAAAAACGTAGGAATTGGCAGGCATAGCAAAGAAATAACCATCAGATTGAAATAGCACTTTTGGCAGTACTTAGTAGGTTTGTATAAAACTGTGCCCTGCTACCATAATCAAGCACAAGAAAAGTTTTGTTGAATATGTTTGCACACAAAGTGACACTTTTTTTTTGTTGCTCTGAAGTATAGGAACATTTTTTGCACACAGTGCTCAAGCTAAACTCTTTTCATAACACCTTACCCACATCTATCTGACCCAATGAAGAAGGGCTGGAATTTCACTCTTTGACAGCACTGCTCTGAGTCCAGTTAAGCATGAATCCTAAAAGTCATGCTGCATTTCCAGGTACTTTAAAACCATAAATCCATATTTAATTAGAAGTTCATGAAATATTGTAGAAGATAAGATCTCTGTTCTAAAAATGAAATAAAAACCTGGGCCCTTGGCTTTCTTCTCTGACTCTGGGCCATAATTTAATTAAAACTGCATATCATATGCTAAAAATCTCATAGACAAGTCTTAGTTGAAGAATTCAGATTCCTCGTGGTACCTCAATCTGTGCTTTCTATTTTGCCGTCATATTGCTCCATATTCTTTTCCCGTCTCCCACCCCCCTGCATCATGCACTCCTTCCTGTCTTGTTACTCAATAAAAAAGTGAATTCCTTTGAGATTTAATGCTGTAATGTCGAAGTTTGAACACTGCCATCTTACTATCTTAATGGATATCTTACTTGACAGCTCTGTGAATTTTAGCTCTCTTCTTTAACAGAATATATTTGTGGGAAAAAGCTGGCATTGAATTTAAGTGCAGGGAGCTCAGGCAGGCTTGAAATGGAAACCTAGCTAAAATTACTGTGATTTCTTCCTACTGCATTAGAAAGTGGAGTAAGCTTGAGACATTAAAAAGAAAATAGTACATCAATGATGTAACTGAAAACCCATCCTTTATATCAAACACCAGAGCATGATATTAATGATTTATTATACAAATTTGTTATTACATTTTATAGCAAAGTTATGAACAATGATGACAGTCAGGTAGATTTTGCTTGTGTGTCTGGGAAATTCCGCGTTCATGTGGAGAAATATCTGCTCTTGAATCCATGAAACAGTTTTCATATTTTGGCAGTGAGAGTCTTAGAAGTGCAGCCAGTCACAGGAATGGGGTTTACGTATTGTCATTAAAAATATCGCAGTCTGCAAAGAATTATAGGTACAACAGCTTTCCTAGTCCCTAGAATAACAAGGAGTGGTTGCTCAGACTTGTTTCAGACCTTTTTTGTCTCAGAGTGAACATCTTTAGATAGTACAAAAGAATAGATACTTGTGATTTCAGGCTATTTTAATACTTTGTGTTTTCAGTGTGTGTGTGCACTTGTATCCCTGCCATTGAGAGGGAATATGGACATGACAGAAGACTGTTCATTGATAGAAGACATCTGGGAAGCTTGTACTATATCTACAAAGTTATTAATCTACCTGGAACAGTAAAATATTGCTTTCCATATTAAGAAAGAGTACTCATATATAAAGGTGATGTCATAGTCTTAATTTATATTAAATTGGCTGTTCATTTGGAACTGGTCTGTAAGAAGTCAATTCAAATGGATTTTCTACATAATCACATCAACAGTGTTTCTCAGACACTGGACCCATGTGTATCATTTACATGAGATATCTTAATATAAGTATTTCACAGCATATTTCCTCCTCACAGCTGTACTTCTGAAGTAGCACCCACACCTTCTGTTCTTGAAAAATTGCACTTTCTCCCCAACAGCTGAATTCTGCAAGTAGGAAAATTCTACCCACTCCCTCCCTCTCCTCAGTTTTCAGGCAGAATCCAAAGCCTGACTATACTGATAAAAATCCATTCATTGACTCTTGGGGCTTCTAACTGTACAACATCTTATACAGTCCCTGGTCAATATGTTACTGTGCTCCTCACGTAGGGGACCTGCCAGATTAGATATTCAGGATTCATGGCACTCAAAAATAACCTGATGGGTAAATCAGGAGGCAGACCCCATATTCATTCCAGTTAAAAGCTTGATCAATTTTGCATACACTTCTACTCACAGAAATTATGCCATAGTGAACTCTACGACAAAAATCTTAAATCTTTCCTTCAAGAGTTAATGTGCTGGAAGAACTGGTGTGAAGACAGGAGCAAGCAGAAGCAAAGTCTGTCCCTGTTATCTAAAATCATGGAAGGAATTGAGCTGAAGAGAAAACCAGGAAAGGTAAGAATTTTCGTACTGAAATAACCTCTGGGAATGTAGCAACAAAGATTTAGACTTCTTAGTCATTGTGGTGTTTAAAAGTTAAAAAAAACCATTAAATGTGATGAATTTTTGTGAATACAAGGCAAGAAGTAAGCATGGCAGTATAACACACAGCTTGGAAGCTTTGCATGGAGCTAACCCTATTTACATCAGCAGGGGGATGGGGGTTGCTTATATATGACCATTTTAGTCTACTTAGCAATTCAATTCTGCTGATAAGAATATCAGTATTTGGAGTTCTAGGTTTGAGTTATTTTGTAATACAATCCATCATGTGACAAGTAAAAAGCCATTTTGTTTAGAATTAATTACAGCACGAGAAGGCCCTCACAATGTTTCTGCTACAATGGTTTCAATACCTCTGTTTTCAAAACAGTATGCAGAACGTAATTCTCATGTTTCACTACTACTGCCAGTGCATACTAAAATAATATATTTCTGTGTTTTATTTTTGGTTTCATGGCATTTTCAATAACTAGCTTACCATGACTTTTTTTCCTATTTTCTTCTTTTTTCTTTCCATGATGCTATTTTTCTTTTGATGTACTCTCTCCACCCATCACGTACAAGATGCATGTTTATTTCCTCTACATGGGGGATTGAAATGGCTGGAATTGACATCTGTTAATAAACATATTTCTAAGTAAGAAATCATCCCCTGCCTGTAGAATTCGATTAGAAAGATTTGCTCAGGCACATGCCACACTCAACAGAAAGACCCTGGGTTTCTAGTGACTGTGAAATAGAGGATACAATGCTGCGTGAGCAACACTGCATTTTCACACACAGTCAGTGGGAACATCCAGACTTTGGCAGCATGTCTTAAGTCCAAGGACTAGTGGAAAAAATTGGAGTGCACAGACCCCATCTCCAGCAAGGGCCTAGCAAGGACATGAGGTTGGGGCGTTAAAGGGCTGAGGTTTAATTCCCTGCCCAGCTTTTCTCTGGGACATGCTGCTAGGGCATCCATAAGGGTTAGCAGGAGCTCATTTCCAACCAGAGGTTAACGTGGCTACCATAAAAAAGAGCATCCTGGTGCTACAAGGTGTGGACAGTGTAAACACCTGCAAAATTCTGAGACAATGAGGCACGAAGGTCACTGGGAGTGAAGAGAGAAAAGGAAGATGTAATAGTTGAATCCTTTCTATTTGCCAAACATATCTTGATGTCTGAGATTTCTGCTTTTGTTGGGTTTTCTTTTACTACGATGAGTGAATATAACCTTTTTGCAAAACAAGCCATTTGCAGCTTTTTTTAAAACTAAAGATAGTTTCTTAATTTTCCACTTGTCCTAAAAAACCCTCTTTTCAGGTGTTCTCTACTGTCTTGCCATAAATCAAAGTGAAGGAACAAAAATATACCCAAATAAGTCAATCATGCCAAAGTCAAGGAAATCAAAATTTGGCCTCCTATCTGTGTTTTATAGAAAACTGTCACAACTGTCTCCCAAGTAACATTCATAGAATAAAAAAAGAAAATGGACTTTAGTTTATGTTCTTCTCAGGAGATGTCTTTATTGATAGCATCTGTACTCTTCTGCACTCACAGTGAGCACTGTAGCTTTGTTTTTCATTGTGATTTGCTCACTTGCAGTCCAGCATTCAGCCACTTGGTATTTCTGGGTAATCTGAAGTTGAACTTAAAATCCAGTTTGCAAGTGAGAAGCAAAACTGGCACAGGGACTCTCTGTAGTCTGTAGGTGCATTATTCAGTAAAATTCTCCCAGAGTAAAGCAGACAGTTGTGTTATTTATCATAGCAAATAAAAAAAGGGAAGAATTAGTAAAATTGGGGAAATGTCTTTAAGTCTCCCGAGTATATCTAAAATATTCCTTTTTGGGAATTTCATCGCTTACTATTTGTGTCTCAGTTATTTGCCTTTTCTGTGACTGTTTCAGAATGAGAACTTTTCTGTTCTTGTCTTCACAGTTCATAACTTTTATTACTAGGATCAACTCTTTTTCCTTCTCACCATATTTAAAAGAAACCAGATTTTTATGATGTGGTAAGTATTCCTGAGCACAGTGTAAGTGAAGTCTTGCCAGAGATTTCATTATTACTTCCTTACATTTACATCCTACATTTATAGCACTGTGTTGGCTTTTAAATTTATTTCCAAAGTTATTTAGACATTCATGGACAGAAGAACACTATTATATCAAAATTCTTGAGGACCTGCTTTCCTCTGCTTCATTTCTACACTCTCCTTGGTTAAGGGTTTTTTTATTTTGATGGAGAGAAATTTTTTCTCCATTTACAAACATATATGCAAGGAACTGACCAAGGTCACAAGGTGTTTTTCTTTCCTTGGGTTTTTGTTGTTTTTTTTTTTGTAGGGTACTATTACATCGAGAAACTGGTGAGAAATTACCATCTGATCTGATATTTGTGTCCTACATTGAGTACCCGGTAAAACGAACCAAGTGCATCATCAGAAGACGGATGATTTTGTGGATAAGGCTCAACCCCCCCTTACAATGAACTTTATAGCACATTTAGAGGCTTATTGTGGACTTGTATATACTGCAGAAAATCTTGTGTCAAGAAGAAATCCCTGGACTAGTGCCAAACCAAGGCTGCACGTCCACAAAAAATAATGCAGTGCTGGGGAGACACATTACCTTGAGACCCAAGAGCAATGCAGTTGTATTGGTCTGAGGATAATGAGCTTCTCAGCAAGGTGCATTAGCACTGATGGAAATATCATCTCTCAGTTTTGAAGCTTTCCTGGCTTGGGTCCACCCAACCCAGGCAGTTTTGAATATTCTTTGTTTTGCCACTCTTTCAGGAACTTTTAGCAAGTGGTTTAAATCTGTTTCTGTTATTGTGCTTCCTATTACTATCCTCCAATATTATTATTTTGGAAAATTCATGGAAATTTATTTCTGTCTGCCTGTCCAAGTTGCAACTGATCTATTTAGAAATTCCTTTCATTTTATATATACTCAAATAGAGCCCTGCATTATAGAATTTAAATATCACTTTGAAAGAAATAATAAATAGAAATAAAAATACTCAGTGGTTGAGGATAAATAAAGTCTGTATGACACTGTGAATTGGTGGTCAAAATAGCCTTGGTAGTCAGCAAAACACCAGAAAACAAAACAGAAGAAAATGTGTGTATTTTTAAATAGATGTTTTTCCAGTTATGCAAGACAGGAAACAAAACAATTTGATGGAAAACACAAGCAATAAACTATGTTATATTTTAACTTAGTTTCTATTTTGTTACCAAGAAAGAACCTCAACTGCAAATTGAAAAACATTACTGCAATACTTAAGCTATTAGATGTTTGGGTTTTTTTTTTTCCAGATGTCAGATAATTCTTTAATTATAACAGGTTGAGAAACTCTGCTCAGGCTATGCTCTAGCTAAAAAAGGCATCATAGAATATCTTTCCATGAAAAAAATGTGGATAACCAAGGTATTTCCTTTGCAATCTGTACTAACTTCCAGACAAACACCCTTGTAAGTTTTTAGCCCTTTTTATGATTCAGGAACTTACAAAAAGCTAATTTAAAAAATCTTGGAATAGTAGTAATAATAATAATAATAGTAATAATAATAATAATAATAATAATAATAATAATAATAATAATAGTACATGTGACATCAGTTTCTAATATGATATCATGATAATACCTAAAATAATTTATAAAAAATAGCAATCCCTCTCTTCTCAGTAAGAGGCCTCAGTAAGAGTGCAGTTTATCTTGATCACCTTAGAGCAGGAATCCCTGTCCTTATTGTCCCTAAGTGCTTCTTCTTTAATTACATTTTTAACCCAGCAATTTCACATTTGTGTATTATGGTGCAGGTTGAGATGAACCTCCAAGACCTTTTCAAGCCTGCTGAGCACCCAGCAATGGACAAAGCCTCAGTGGAATACACAGAGCTCTGCTGAATATTTCTTCTCTTTCCTGCAGGATGGCCTGCTTGGTATGAAATGTAACAGGCTGAAGGCCACGAGACCACTTTGCCACTTTAGAATATAATTAGTTTATCATCACTCAGCAAAGCCAGCTGCTTCCATACAAACCACTGCCACCCCCACACACCCCCACACACCCCAATTTGCCCAGGAGGACCAAACTGTGCCAACATTACTGAAATCATTGTCAGGCACTAGAAGCTCACACCCTGTGTGTCATCCAAGGCTTGTCTCTCCATCAGTATAATAAATACCTCATGGGAAGTGTTCTGGTGCTCAGAAGGCATGACAAATCCTGAGTCACTCACACCACTTCTTTTAGTACACGAGTATTTGGGTATTGCCTTTTCCCCTGAAGGTCTCCCTTCTGAGCATAGCTTGAGTCAAACTATTTTGACTTACAACATGTGAGACCAGCTTTGCTGTTAATATGCTTCCTCAAAATGTGACCACCATTCTTGGGGGTCTTACTTGTGCTAGTTTTTGTTCATGCAATGAAATAGTATTTAATCTTCTTTTCTATATTTCAATATACTGAAATGTACTGAACAACCCCATGTGGTTAAGGGAAACCATACTCTTACCTACTATGTTTAGAATTTTAAAAAGGGGAAATTTATTTCAGTGCAATAGAACTGCTGCTCAGAGATTTATAATGTGGTCTGATGGACAGCCACACACAAACCATGCCATTATCTTCCCAGCTAAGCCAGGCATTTGGGCTTTTCACAGCAGAACAGCAATGGTAATTGATTGCAGGTGTACCAGGCAGCGAGCAGCACTGGGATATTTCACTCCTTCATCCTGCCTCAAACAGCACGTCAGCAGGAAGATGCATTGGGCTGGTCTCTTTGGCAGGTACTAAACTCATGACATGTTTGGAAAACAACAAACTAAGAACTTCCTGGAAGATCTCATTTTCTCTACTATTTCTTCTATGACTTATGAAGGTTGCAACTTTTCCTTTCTCAAAAGGAGTCTACTTTATTTAGAAAGATGCAAATAAAAGTTTAGATTTGTAAAACAGATGTAGATGTAGGGAAGTCTTGGGCATCTGAGAGAAGGGAAAAGGAAAGGGAAAGGGAGAAGTATAGGGAGTTTTTGACAAGGATTGACACAGTGGGGTGAGAGGAAATTGTAATGGAAATCAGCTTTCACATATGTAAATTGTGTAAGGTCCACTTGATTCTTCACCTTTACAGGTGCTTCTTTATGGAATAAAAGAACCAATGCTTTGGTTTGTTTAAGAAACATAACTGACTTCATTTAGGGACTAACATCTCACTTGAAATAAAAATCTAAATTATAATCAAATATGCCATTCAGTGTAATGAAATGATAAATAAACTTTGTTTAATCTTAAGAAGCCTTCTTTTACCTTAAAAATATCCAAATAATATTGGATTTTGACATTAAAAATTAAAATCCTGCCTTAGAAAATTAAAGAAGTAAGTTGAGTTAAGCAATTTACTTCTGAAGAAGAGTAGATGAAGAATAAGGGTTCTTTCTGACTCTCATTTGGCCAATCTGATGGCTGTATCTGATTGCTGTTGAAGAAAACAGTTTGTGATGAGTTAGTTCCAAGGCTGGAGGAACAACTTTTCTCACAAAAACATATTTCCTGAATTTGATTAAATTTTCAATTGTATTTTTGGTGAATGAATTAACATAGAAAAAGATCTCACAAATCTATTTAGTCTTCTAGCAAGGTGTGAACTGCCTGTGCTATCTGTGCTCCTCTGGGGATTCTTTTGAATCCTCACCAGTTCAGAGCCCTGAGTGAGATTCTTCTCTAGTCCCTGGCAGTGCACACAGGTCAGCACCATTTCACTTTTTTGTCAGAGAGGGATACCTCTCTGAAAAAGGTGTCTTGTCAGTTTATAACAGCTTTGTGTCCAGCATTATTGGGACCAGCAAAGTGTTACGGTCGTGTGACAGTGAAATACAAATTGACCTGGACTAGAGAATGGTTTCTGGATTAAGTAAAATGGCTGGGAGGAAGTTTGCAAACAAGAATGAGATAGAAATCAAAAGGTGTGGTAAGATGAGCACTTTGCTAGGTCCTGATGAATTCCTGCTAAAACCAACAGGGATTTTGCTTACTAATTTGATGGAATTTGAAGAGGACTTAAAGAACTGAAGGGTCACAAAAGTAAAAGCAAAGAAAGGGAATGAATGCATGTTAATATTCGATGCTGACAGGGAAATTTGATGAAGATGAAACAACATGGGCAGAAGCACTTGGAAAGGAGACTTACATGCTGTGGTTTTGTGAGAAAAGCGTGAATATAGGGTATTTTATCTAGGACAAAATGAGAATATGAGTGCATCACTTAGGGAAGGTGTAGTTAGTAAATTGTTACCACATAGCAGAGAATGAACAGAGAGAAAGGAAGATTCTGGAAAACTTAACATTTGTACATTTGTGTGTTATAGCTTATTCCATTTGTATTTTAGCAAGTTGGTACTGGAGATAGAATGGTCACTCATTTGCAATGCCTTCATCTGCATATGGGATAAAGCTGTATTACAAACTCTAGCTTTATGTGGTTGGGCTGTTTAAGTGTTTCCAAGAACACAGAAGGCATGTGCACTCCTGCAGTCACCACCAATCCTTGCAGCTTGGCAGGGAGAACTCTCCATTCCTGGGAGACATTCCTAGCTATGTCTCTGGGTGCAGGTCCCTGCAGGAGATGTGAATGTGCAAGCTGGTTTGCTTTCTCTGCTTCTGGCAGATGAAACATGCAGTTTAACTCTGATTCTCCCTGACTCCCAGCTCTAGGTGTAACACCAAAACAAGGCTATATTGACTAACACACAAGGTTGAACCCTTAACCACATGACTCGAAGCAAAAAGTTGTATGTAAGATAAACAGATGGCAAAATTCTATCTCCTGATTGAACAGCAGCTCCCCTGCTCAGCTAATTCAGTGTCCCTCACCAGCATGGCCAGTCATGACTACACAGGCCAGGGATCCAGTTTGAGTTACATCTGCCAGGCAAATCCTCTGGTCTGCAGACCAACTCCAATTCCAAAAACTTCCCATTCCTTGGAGTTATACTTTAGGTACAAATGTTCACGACTTTTTCTCTAGGTTTCATAACTATTAAGCCACGGGTGGAGTAGACTATGAAAATGTCATTCAGAGCTCTTTTAGGGAATAGTGCCACAGGTGCTCTTGTTCCTAGTTATCAGCCTTTGCAAACCCAGTCAAGGACACTAATAAACATTGATTACATGTTATACAAGACAGTAGTTTTGTATGTTTGATGGCGCTCTGGATTTTGGTTGTGCTTGCAGCCTCCATTAGAGACTACAAAATATCTACAAAAAAACCCAGTAAGAGATGATGAGAGATTAATTGACATACACAGTTGTATTAGCTGTGCATCGTGATAGAAAAGTTGTTTCTGGGATTCCCCCTGGATGTGTGTTTAATGTTTACATGCCAATGTAGAAAACTGGCAGAATTCAAAGGCTTCCAGTCCTCAATGCCCTGTGAGTTTTTACACCGCCACTGCTGAAGTCCAATGACGCGAATGTCAGGATTTCATCTGTCAAAGTTGCTATCAACAAACATCAAATTTGCTGGTCTTAAATTAAAAAGTTGTAATGTATCTTTAATGAAAGATTTACTCAGTGCTTGTTACATTTATCTCAGCTGTTGTTGTGCAAGACATTACAGAAAAAAAATCTGTCAAAAGACTTCAAAATCAGAGAGAAAATTAGTACCCAAGTTATTTCATTGATAAATTTCCAAATTCTATTTTATAATGGGCTTAGGGAATTGTCCTGATTTACTGAATTTAAATAAAGATTGAGCACTTCTTGGAATCTTTGATAATCCTGCCAGCAAGAGAACTTCACTGCTATAGCTGCAAAAAACAAATACCTACTCTAGAAATGTGGATGTCAAGAGTAAAGGAACTGAAAAAAATGTTGTGACTAACTGCCTGCATTAGATTAATAGCTCAAATGTTTTAAGATAAAAAGGACAAGTTGTTAAAAATATACAGTTGGTGTAACTTTTATAACTGTAGGTATACTTCTGTAATCCACAACTTGCATTGCTGCATTCCCATATCCTGTATCTGTCACTCTCTCTTTTTCTGGTTATATAAAGAAATAAGCTGTGTTACTGACAATTTTCTTTATGTTCAATAAAAGCTTGAAATCAGAAACTCAATTTGAAACAAGATGTTTTAATTACTGATAACAAAGATGAAGATCACTCTGGTGGGAAAATATTAGATACATTTATTGTTCTCCTCAAGTAAAAAATGTGTTTCAAAGAAACACCAGAAATTCTTGATTAATCACCTTCCTCAAATATTCAAAAACTGAAAAAAACCACTTTTCCTTGAGTAAGGACTCATGAAACATTCCTAAGGAAACAAAGATGTACTTTTAATACTGCTAAATCTGTTATAGTTAGTATCTAAGGCCTTAGATTAATTAAGCTGATCTCTGTTTTCCCTCATCTTTCATTGATTCCACCTGGACTGGTCAGAATGAGTTGTCCATGCTTGTGTGCAGTTTAGCTACAGCATGTAAAGAATAACATATGCCTGTGTCACCGTAGATGTTACAAGACAGAGAGAAAAAGAAACACTGTAAACTAAAGAATAAAGGGCTATTTTTTCCTTCAGTAATTCTTATTCAGAACAACAAATTAGCATGACTTTAATACCAAGTCAGATGTAAGGAGCAGACAAACCATGGCTTCAACAAGGGAGTACTTACAGAGATTTGACTGTGTCAGCATCCCTGTGAACTTTTTACTGCCTGCTGGTGACAATAGGGGTAGTAAATCAGTAGCAGATCTGGAAACTGAATCCAGTATCCATCCCTCATGTTATACATAAGATGATCAGCACTTTAGGGATGCTTTCATTTTCAGACCACATCAAAATTATCCCCACTACTTTCTTATGCAGGACAAACTCTTCCTTGGGTGTCTGTGAATGGTCACTTTTAGTGTGTCTGGTCCAGATTAGAGGCATACTTTGGAAGTGAATCTCCTGATCATCACTTCATGAGACTCATTCATCTGCAATGAGTGCATTAACAGGCTTTCTTCCAGATCATGTGCTCCAGAGGGCACCCAGTGAACTGCAAACACCAATGGGTATTGAATTCAGAGGACCAGACTCACGGTAAAATTCAGAAGACCACAGACTGGACACCTAATTCTCAGGACCAGCTTCTACATTCTGTAGAATCTTCTATTTCCCTGCACTAGTTGCAGATGGAACAGACTTTATATCATGTCCCTGTGCACCAGCAGCTGGCAGAGAAGGGGTGCACGGAAGAATTGGAAGATATGATCCAGGGATTATTTTCCGAACCCTCTGATCTCAGCTGTATGACTGAATGTCACTATCCTGAAAAAGGGGTGACTAATGAGGTCAAGAAATTCTTCTTTTCCCTGGCACTTTTACAGTGTCCACAATGTTGGACAAGACAGAAGACAATAAGATTTGCTAAAGGGTGCCTGTAGACTTGATTTAACAAAGCATCAGAATTTTGGTGGTCCATCTTCATGTAAAAATTCACTGCTTTTAATAGACCAAGCTAAACATCATGTTATAAATACTAGAAAATGCATGCTATTTTTTTGTATGATAAAACAGTAATTTTGTGCACTTTAACTGAAAATCTCATGTTAAAACCATTCTCATTAAACCTGTATCAAAATCAGAGACAGAATTGATAGTGTGTAAATAATTTCAGAATATGCCTGTATAGTATTTTGCTTTAAATTCAATAAACAAGACTGCTGCTGTGTGTGTGTTATTAAATTAAATGTTAAGTTTTATTAATTAAGAACAGCAATAGCCATCATTATTAACACTGACAGATAAATATGTATTTCTTTTTCTTATAGTTTTACTTGGTGGAATAGCATGATGGCTTGACATACTAAGAAAAGTTACCTCATGCTTTCTTTTGAACAAAAAATTAGAACAACTTAAAAAACTGAATTCTGCTCAAGGTTAGACATACCACAGGAGACAAATGAGAGGTTTGTGCAAAAGAGAAAATACAAAAAAAAGTAAAAATATCTGTTTTGGAATGATTTTGTAAGACAAATTAGATCTCTAAGTATGTGATAAAGGATTTTCTTGGTGGCACAGATTTACTAGGAGGGAGAGGGCACAAGGTGAATTAACATCATTGTCAAAACAGGCTGCTATGCCAGGGTTAGGGAGATGTTGCTCTACTGACAATTCTCTTTTAAAGGAGTTGGTGCTATCCAAATCTTTTAGGTTTAGTGCAAGCAGCTTCCTTTGGACTGTGCTTCTGCTGCAGGTGTGGAAGCAAGAAAGCCTGAGGCTGCAGTATTTACTGTGGATCCAGCAGTGTAGCCTTGGACCAGCAACTCACAGCAAAACCCTCATTGATTTGAGCTTGCTGCTGTTAAAGCTTGCTGATTTGCTTGAGACTTTGAATAAACAATAGGTATTTTATAAAAGCCAGGTTTGATCTATTTTTCCAATTTTTTTAGAGTTATAAATTAATATACTCAAAGTATTCCTTTTTTTTTTTTTTACACAGAAATGAGGGCAATCACAAGGACTGTCAAGTATTATTCATTTTGAATCTTACACTCAGCCTCATTCCAATGCCACTGGAAGCAAAAGGTTTCTCAGATGATTTCAATATTATGGGCCCATACTAGACTGAGAGATTGGGAGATATTGAGTGCCATTCATTGCACTGAAATTAAAAGCACATCCAGCTTTTCACAAGCTGTTAGACTGAACTGATTTAAAGTTTGAGTTGAAGATTTTGGAATTAATTTAAAATTGAATCTAACCTCTCATATTATTAGTCTTCATATTTATGGAATTGATTTAGAATCTCTATTTAGAAATAAATGACTTCTTACTCTATCAAACTGCCATTTTTACATGCCATAATAACATTTGCCCTATCCCAGGAAACTTTTGAACTAAGGGCAAGGAATCTGTGAGGAAAGATAGCATCATATGAGATACATGCTGTGGGAAACTGAGAAAGAGGCAGTAGAAAAATAATATAAAATATAGTCAGAAAACTGTCAAAGAAAATAAAGTAATAACAAAGTCAAGCTTATTTTAGAACTTCCTGTTAAAACATATCATAAAAGTTTTGGAGCCATGGACACACCACACACACACATGCAAATATGTACATACATAAAGACTTTTGGAGACATGGATTATTTTTTAAAAATATAGGTAACTTCCTTTATTGAACACGCAGATATTTCTTCCTAATGCTATCTCATATCTATAGATTCATTCATTTTATATAATGACTCGTATTTTCAAGTAATAAACATTTTGTGATTTTTTTTGCTAGAAACTTACTAAAGGTGCCTGATTTGGGGGAAGTGACTTGCATATACCCACTAAAAATATAGTAGCTTCCCAGTGCTGCTCCACTCAAATATATACATTATGCCCACTCGATACATCAGCTGAGCTTCTGCTTCATTCTTCTACTTCTAAGGAATTAGTAAACTTTCCCTCTGTGTCACCTGGAAAGAACTGTGGAGATATTAATTGTCAACTGCAGAGAAGAACTGAGAGAGATGGGGACAAAGATATTATTTTTTTCAAAGTGAGCAGAAACAAAATCATGAGAAGATTTGGAAAAAAAAAAATACTATTTTTCTCTTGAAAGCATTTAGGATTTGTACATTTAAAACTCAAACACTGTAAAACACAAGTAGAGTCATTGTTAGACAGTAAATTTGGCAATTAACATACTGAAGATATCCTGAAGTAGAAGTTGCAAAATCCTGCCCCCATTACCTCACAGACTTCTTTCTTTGAAATTCCTTCATTCCCAGACTTATGTGGACAGTGGCCATTTTTAGCTATGGTTATGATGTTACTAATCTGGCTGAATTATTGTTAAAAATATACACATACAGAAATCAGTAGGAATTTAGATCTGTAGTGTTGTGCAATCAGAAATTTTTATAGCAAAATTGTGCTCTGGATTGGAAAATGATGCTGAAATTGGACTATTAAGAAAATAAATTTTAATGAAGTACCGATCTAGAAAGACATTTGAAAAAAAATTCAAATTCTTAGTCTTCCTAAATTGTCTCTTTTAGTATATCATTAATATACAAGATCCTTCCTCAAAATTTCTATAAAACAAAAATAAAAACAACAACAACCAAATAAAATCAAAGCAGTACTTTGGGGCACAAAGTAGGATTCAAGTGTGAAACATCTGTCTGTCAGCTGCTGCCACACCACCGTGCTTTGCTCCAGCAGACTGCTGTCAGTGAAAACATACTTTGACTTATTGCTCGCACCTCTTGCATTGTATTATTAATTTTACTCCCCATCACATTATGTTAATGGTTCATTCCCCTCTCCCCTTTGTTTTTGTTATTAGTTTAACCCAAGCTGTACCCTCCTACCCCAGTTGTCAATCCACCCTTTTACCTGCCTCTTGTTCCTGAATGCTCTCTGTTCCTCCCCTCTGGGCTCTGTCTGTCACCCGACTACTCCTCCCAGCTTCTAGAAAGTTCAGGGAGGGTGGTCAAGTGATAGGGCAGAGACAGAGGAGGTTCCTCCCTGAACCTTCCTCATTGGTTCTTTCCAATGTCCCTCTGATCCCCTCACACTTCCCCTTTGTTTCCCATTGGTTTTAGATCTGTCCCCTCCCCTGCTTCCTCCCCCGGATTTAAGTTGCTGCCATCCCTGCTTTGGGGGCTCTCCTGCAGCAGCACCCCTGAGGTCACAGGTGCCTGTGAGGACTCAATAAACCTTGGACTTTGGCTGTCAGGAAAGCCCGACTCCTGCCTCCTCCATGGTCGCTGCAGTCTCTTCTGCCAGGCTGCTCCTCTGATGCCCAAGGTTCAGAGGGGTGTCCCCCACAAGTTGACGGTGTTGAGCTAGCCCGGGTAGGTGGAGTGGTAACTCCGGAAAGAACAACGTGATAGATGCCAAAGCCAACGCACCTTGAACCTTTTTTTTGGGTTTTTTGGGGTTTGGGCCCCTCACTTAAGGACAGATCTGTCCAGAGGACAGCAGAGGGGGTGAAGGGTCTGGAAGACAGATCCTGTGAGGAGCAGCTAAGGTTGCTGAGGTTGCTCAGCCTGGAGAAGAGGAGGCTCAGGTGAGAGCTTATGGCTCCCTACAAGTCCCTGAAAGGAGGGGATGTTGGGTGGGGCCAGCCACTTCTCCCAGGCAGCCAGGGATAGAACAAGGGGAAGTGGCCTCAAGCTGTGCCAGGAGAGCTTCAGGTTGGATAATAGGAAAAGAATCTCCACTGCAAGAGTGCATAGGCATTGAATGGGCTTCCAAGGAAAGTGGTGGAGTCACCATTCCTGGAAGCAATCAAAAAACAAGTGGATGTGGGGTTTTGCAAAATGGCTTAGTGGACATGGTGGTGTTTAATCAAAGGTGGAACTTGATGATCTTGGACAAGTTTTGCAACCACATTGGTGCTGTGATAACCAGTCCTTTGGCTACTGCATGCAGGAACTCTTTCAAATCCCCCAAACAATCCTGATCATCCCTGTCCAATCCAAAAAAGGTAAAAATAGTGAGGGAGAAGATTCATTCTCATACGAATGACAGGATAATACGATTTTCTGAAGGAGATCAAGAGGTTCATTCAAGCATAGTGCAGTTTTACTGTGAATGCTCCCTTTAATTAAATATGCTGTTCCTTAAGTTTGCTTCACTTGTGCTCCAAATTGTGTTGAGATCAACGGGCTCTTCTGTGACATACAGAAAAAAAACCAGTAGGAACTCTTTTGTGAGACTTCTCCTGGGTTTCTTTCCTCAGCTCAGTCTGGCCTTCAAGATAGCTCTGATAAATTTTTAAATAAAATGGAGAATTCATGGAATTTATTAGATTTTTTTAAACAGAAACAAAAAGCCAAACAAAATAAACTCCGTGTGAAGCAGGTAAAGAAAACTCTTTTGCCATTTTCTTTTGAGTGTCTTCTTTTTCCTGACAATAAGAAGAATGTAATATAAGCATTGCTATTCTCATAAAAAGTGTTATATTTTGCATTGACAGTACATTTCTTTGAAACATCCTTTCCCTGTCCAGCTTGTATCTTGTGTTTGGAGCTGATCTTGGCTCAGGGACCAAAATGCAGAAAGCAAAGCCACCAGCCTTCTTCCCTAGTTCATTGTCCAATACAAAGGTGTCTCCAGGCTATGAAGCAGAATCCTGAGTTTCTCCAGCCTCTGAGGGTCATATGTGATTTTTTATAATCCTTGGACTTGGTGATAATCCTGTTATCTAACCTAGCCCAGTGAATTCCAATCCAAAGTATGTTCCTGAAAGAGTGTGAATGTTCAAGATAACCTTTATGGTAACAAGTTCCAGGCTTTAATGTGCAAGGGTTTCCCCCACAAATTAGATTAATAGATTACTATGCTTATGATTCCATAAATATTTATACCCTCAAGCAAACTGAATAATATAGTGACTTCACAAAATAACAGCTCTTCATGTGTCTGCATGGAATCTAGTGAAGGCTTTTCCCTTTCTGCAATTTTTTTCCTTTCTTAAGGGGCTATTAAAAACTCCTAAATATTCAAGTCATTCTCACAAACTATTGAGCTGCTAAAAGATATGTTGACTTTTTAAAAGCTGTCAGTTATGCCTGGCACCTGATCCATTTTAGCTGTTTTACTGCACTTGTAGCATTGTTCTCCCTGGATTGTGATTCTGAGGGAGACCATGATTCAAAGCATTTAACTGAAGTTGAATGGAATCATTCACATGACCAAAGTGACTCATCTGCATATGTTTTTGCAAGCTTAATCCTCAAAACCAGATGCCAGTAGTTTACCAGTTATACACAATAGTTAACTAGCTCCTAGCAGAATGTAAAACAACTCTAGCAAAGAATCTATTAAATTTTATTAACAGGCAAACAGTACTAAACAAACTCTTAAAAGATTTTTTTTAAAAAGAACAAAAAACAACAATACATTATCCTTTAAATATTCTGGTATCAAAAAGGTTGCTTACTAGACCACATCCAATGAAATTAACTGGGTAGATTAGCTCAGTTCACTGCTTTTAATTAAATACATCCTGAGCTATGCTCTCAATGAGTTAGCAAAAACATTTACAGTTTCTCTTTTACACACTTGCTAAAGTAGCAATTGAAGTAACTGTGTTCTGACTAAATACTGTGGGGGAATGGTACATAAGGAGGCAGGTGTAGGTGTTCCAAACCAATAGAATTAATCCCAAGGGACAGGGAGAGATGATCCAGGTGTATTTTAACTTAGAAGTACCGTATTTCAAAAGCATGTAATCCACAGTGTAATCCCAAATCCTTCTTAAGGAAAGGCTTTGCTGCAAAAATATTATCCTGACCTTTCTCTTACTGTTGCTATGGAAAGACATGTTTCCTGGCTTCTGGCAAAGGACCAGTAATTGTATTTAAATGGGGTGTTGAACAACCATAGTGTGTGCAGTGTGCTATTATTTCTTTGTGGGAGGTTTATTATAGGCTTCTGGTATATAATCTAAATTAGATGTCTGAGGAAAAATAATGCTTTTAAGTTTGGAAATTGTATTCTGTCTTTTAAATTCCCTGATTTCTCTGATAGCCTTTTGAAGTTCTTCTGAAGCTGTAAATGTTATCTATATTCCTTAATCAAACCATCCTTTCAACCAGCTGCAGCAGAAAATCTCTCTTTTATGTTTATGGGAACTTGGATGCAATTATTTTACAGTGATGAACTTGCTATAAACAACCCTATCATTTTTAGACTTAGACTTAGACTTTAGACAGATTTCATTATCTTATGCACAAATCAACATTGACGCTGCTCTAGTCTGGCTCTGATATGCTGTTTAACATTAACATGGGTGGGTGATCTTTTATTCAATTTCATTGTATTAGTGAGTAAATTTAGCAAAGTGAGTTAGCCCAGGTTGGTGAACTAAATTTTTCAAGCTATTCACGTTACTTAAATCTTAACAGATTAGTTGACACAGAAAAAAGGAAACAACCATATTACCCTTGTCTACAACAGGTGACTGGAAATGAATAATTTTAGACTAAAGTCCTGGTAACCAGGTGGTTATTGGTATCTTGTACGTTAACTTTCTGTTACGTGTGTTTTACAAAAATTAATATTCCATATTTGATTATATTTAGCATTTCATTCCCCTCTTATTAAAAGTATAGTTTTGTTTATGTAATTATGTAAATACATAACTATTCAAGGGGCTAAACCTTAAAGTCAAGGTGTACTTGACTTAAAAACAAAAGTCAGCTGGGCAAATAAAAATGGTTCTAGCATAGGCTTCTCACTGAAATCTGATTATCTTGATTTTGGTTTGAGATGTGGGATAGTTCCAGACAGTGCTGTTTCTCTAGAATCTCCTACCTTCTGCTCACAAAGATGCACTCATGTATCATGAAACGAGTGACTCATGCCCATGAAATGCCATAGAAAAGCAATTTAACTTCTTATAAAGTTGCATATGATCTGAACTTGTCATGTCTTATTCCTCTCTCCGTGCCTTTTCACTTCCAGTGACTTTTCAGCAAAGGTTATCTTTCTTGACTTTCTCTTAAAAAACTCTTTCCTGCTGTTTCCATCCTCAGTGCCTCTGAAAGAGCCACTTCTGCTACAATCTGCTTGAATCAGCTGCGTGATTAAGTTTGGGAAAAAGATGATATATACACCTGCTATTTTCCATTTTTCCTAACTGTGTTGTACTCAGTGATGCTTAACCATCCTCCCCTGCAGGCCTACAATGAAGTGTTTATCTTCGGTATGAACCAGGGCTGCTTAACACAGATCTAACTCGAGTTGTGACTTCACTGCTCTTCATCATCAGGAAACAAAAAATTTGGACTCTTCTGCTCAGCTTCTGAAAGAAGTCATTTTGGCCATAATTCCAGACAGGATAAATACAATAGGCCAACAGTCTAACATATGTAATTCAGTGTCATTACAATTGCTGTGTGTTCAATGCCCTGTGAGTGTAGTAGTGCAGTGCGTGTGTCTGTAAGCAAACACAAAACTGTTCTGCTGAGTATGAGCAGAACATGCTCTAGCTCAGGATCCATCCCATGACAGTTACCAGTTACAGGTACACTGGACATGACATAAAAACCTGAAAACAGCTTGTGACACACTTCCCAGGAGTACTGAATTCTTGCAGCTTCAGGTCTTAACAATCACTGATTTACCCCTTCTTTTTCTTTTTAATACTGAACTGCAAACTTCCTAGAAACATGGGATTTTGTATCAGCCTCATGTGGTCTGGAAAAGCAGTTTATTATTTAAATGTGATACTTTGCAGTAGTTTCATTCAAAGATCTCTAGTGCTTGTCTCGGTGGAGAAATAAAATTATATCCTATTAATATTCTTCATACTTATAATTCTAAAGCTCTTCAGCAATTTATCCATCATCTCTTTTGCATTATTAAGCACACTGTTCTACTGAAATGCTCCATGCATTTAACCATACTTACCATTCTCTTAGTGCTGTCTTCTAGTTACACTGTTACCTGACCATTACCAGTGATGAGTGTTAAGCAAATTATGATAAAGGAAAAAAAAAAGCAATAAAGGAAATTTATAAACGTAGAAATTATGGGGAATACACTCATCTTCTAATGCCAATTACTGGTTAACCTATTTAAAAGTCAATATCAATTTATCACTACTGAATAAACTTCACCCATATTAATAACAATTAAGGATAGCTGCTTACAGTATTTATTTTGATCAGATAGCCTGTTCATGTCCTGCCCAATCATTTTAAAGATTGCTTAAGCTAATGGATATTATTTTGTAATTGATCTAGGCTGGCAAAGAATATGGTGTCACTTTCCAAAATGACTGGTCTGTCTACCAGTAATTTTTGTATTGTTCAGTAACTTGATGACTCATGATTACCTGACACATAGTGTTTAGTGTTTTGTTACTTAATGTACCATGGGAATGAATTTGCTGAATAATTCCACAGATTCCTTTTAACAGTATTCTTCATAAGGGATTTAAACTATTCCAAAGCTTAACAGAGTTAAGTCTTCAGAATAACATGCATTTTACTGCTGGCATTTCCAGCCTCAAGGTGTGGCTAATATAACTATTTTGTCTTTCACAAGATGGGGCGTAGAGAAAAACCTGAGGAATGTTGTCAAGTTGTGTTTCACTGGCTGCTACAAGGTTTCTATGCATGAGGCACGCCACTGACATCACTCACTCACAATGTATGGGCTGAAGTAATCAGACTAAGAAAATCTGGAGATAAAAGCAGGAAAGCAGCAGGGGGACTAGAGTGAGTGAAGCAAAACATATCAATCTGTGGAAGAAGCCTGACTGCTTCCAATTGTACTGTCATGATCTTCTGATTTATCCTCCAGGGTGGAAGTACTGCAATTATACTGTACCAACAGGTACAGAAATGGAAGGAAAAATACATCTTGAGCATAGTTAAAGAATTGTCAGTTTCATACAAAATCTCCCTTGGTGCTTTCTTATACCTGGATTAAACCAAAATTCATCAAAATTGTTTTATATGGTTCACAAATGTTAAAAAACACCAAGTTTGTATAGACTTAAAAGCCTAAATGAATTTGGATGTACATGCACTTCTCTGGACTGAAATATTTGGAACACAACCACTAGCTGTAACTCAAAGGTTTGGTAGTGAATACAATAATAAATACTGTAGTGTTTAACACCGTAAATGTTTGATTATCACGTGTGTTAGCAAGCTGTGTATCAAGAATAATTCCAAGAAACAAATACAATTCCATAAATTTTGTGCCACTGCCAGAGAAGCCATGCTCTCTGTGTTCTGAGTATCTAATAAATATTCTTCGTAAGCCTTCTCTGACCTAGGAAATTATTGCTATTTTACTAAGAAGATATTAAAGTAGAAGCAAGCTAAGTGATTTGCATAAGTAATAATAGCATGTCAATGGTGAGGGTTAGTAAAAAGGCACAAGGAATTCCAATGCTGTAAGTAGCAGTCAGAATCTTTTCCCAGGAAAATTGAAAAGAAAAAAATCCTGCCAAAATTAGTCTGTGATAATTTCTAGAGAGGACTGTAATTTCAGTCAAACCTATCAGTCTTTAGTCAAAATGTGGAAAAGCAATTTGAATGGACTTTTAGAAGAAATGAAAATTTATGTTTTGCTTAATCTTAAAAATCCATTCCATTGATTGAACAAGAAAATATGGGAAAATTATCCATTCAAAACTAGAGTAAAGGAAGCCTTTTTGTTAAAAACACCAACTGCAAACATTTTTAAATTTGAAATGATTGAAACTTCTAGCCAAACAAATTACTTGGTTTCAATCCAGAATTTTTGAATACATCTATTTGTTCAAAAAATCATGGGGGATTCCCATGGCAATTTTCTGAGCATTACTATCTTTGAACAATTCACTACTTCAATTCAGTGCTTTTCCTATACAATTATCCAAATGATGTCTTTGTGCCTCCCAGTGAGGATATTTGAATTATACCATTTTCAGTTTTTTTATGTGCCTGCTTCTGTGCACATTTGAAGACAAACCTCCATCAGCCCTTGGATCTTTGGTTAATTTTGCAACAAAGACATCCTGCAAGATTGGATGTCCCTCGCAAAATCCCACTGCATATCATTTCCAATCATGCTAAATGTCCAGCTGCTGGTGAGTCTGACCTCATGCTACACATCAAGACTACCCCATCATGCCAAGGAGGGATTGCAGTCGTGATTTCCACTGCTCCTTTCAGCACCTTGCTTGTCTTCATCTAAAGCTTGATTCTCGGGGCCACAACAATAAAAACATGGTCCTGTGATTACTCCTCAGATCTGTGAAGGCTCTCCAGTTCAGGACATAAGTCCTCAGGCCATGCAGATGGATCCAGGTTTCCCAGTGAACCAGGCAGTGGCAGTCAGCTTGAACCCACACACTTAGCTGATTTATCTCTGGTGTCACCCTATCAAAATGAGCCACAGAGCTGGATGGTTTCCAGATTTTAAAGACAAAACCATTTTGGTTTTCCTGAGGCATTTTGCTTATTTTTGTCATGTGAGTAGAATCGGGTATGAAATACAGCTGGGGCTGAAGATTTAAAGCGGGAAAGATGTGTCAGATTCTGATGCTTTTAAAAGGAGTGCCATTGGATCTGAAAATGCTTCAAATAATAGCCAGAATAATGGATGCAGAAATAAACAATGGTCCTTTCAAAAAAGAGGATCCATAAGAAACCAGTAGTGCAAAGAATGCCCCTGAGAAGAAAATATTGCTGAAAATAGTTCTTGTTGCATCTACTAAGAATCTGTCATATTTTCTTTGGAACCCTTGTGCTGCCCTGAGTTGGACACACCAAGATATTTCTCAGAATGAGTTGTTTATAGCACAACTCGTATCTCTCAATGTAATGTAGTCAAAATAAAACCTTCCCAACAACCCTTTCAACTTCCACTGTCACCACCTGACAACGTGGCTTTTTGAAAGGGTTTTTGTTTTAGTAGCTGCTTGAGATGAAAGAAGCAGAGTCATATTAACAGATAAAACTCCTGTGATAAATCTCTATTGCCATTTGAGCAAGAAGGAGTGCTTTTCTTCCCAAGATTTTATTGATTGTTTGTGAACTCATTGATAAAACAGGCTGTGTGCCTTGCTGCAAAATGCTGCCAGATCTACATGCCGTCTGGTTTAACAATGAATCC
The DNA here is from genome assembly GCF_049639895.1 of Pseudopodoces humilis. NCBI lineage: Eukaryota > Metazoa > Chordata > Aves > Passeriformes > Paridae > Pseudopodoces > Pseudopodoces humilis. The sequence goes on along the minus strand of NC_142200.1, from coordinate 140,496,308 downwards.
AATATTAAATGTCCTATTTATGACAGGAGCCTTATGAAAAGCCATGCTTTTAAAATAACAAATGGTACTTTGTACATCATTTTAGCGTGGAGATTTTGTTCATAGGAAACAAGAATTAAGAGTTGCTGTTTACTTTTTAAATCTAGCAAGCATATTTTGTAAATTCATTAGTGGGAAGTCAAAAAAGAAAACGAAATTAAGCCTAAAATCATGGTGAAAAGGCAATCCAGGTTGCACAGTCCTGCCTCAAAAGAGAATTATTTATTCTTTTATCTGATAACAAAGACAGAGGAATTAAAAATCTGAAACATCATTAAGATTCTAGCTGGAATTAATCAGTAGGATTCCAAACATTCCATGTATCAACTCGTACTAGTGAGGCTTAGCTATGTGCACTGGAGTACAGCTAATCTGGAAATATCAGCTAAATTCAGAGTTCCCCACAGTTGGGAGCAGGAAAGCACAGCGAATTGTGATCAGCATTTGTCCTCATGTTTGCTGTGAGTGATGGAGGCAAGTCAGCATAAGCACACACTCGCAGATAATCACTTACCTGCCAGGGCTTTGGATGATGAAAAGACTTTCCTCTGTCTCCAGAGAGCACAATGCTTATTTCAGACGTTTCTTGGAAGACAAAGGGATAGAATAAGAGCCTTTAGATTACACTGGGATGACAGAGATCTGCTAATAAAAATGTAAAGGTCAAAAGGCTCCATCCTCCTCTGGTGTAAAGCAGCAAAACTTCAGCTCTGACATCCACCTACAGCTGCTGAGGATCTTGATTATCAAGGTAGCGTCTGTGTCTTTTTTGTTTTGTTTGTCACACAGCACAAAGGCCATGCAGAAGCACAGTTAGGTTCCAGATAAAAATGTGTGTTGTTAACAAACCAAGTATAGAATTCAAGGTATAATTAGTAGGCTGCTTTCTAGTAGTTCACAGAAAAAAAAAAAAAAAAAAAAGAACAAAACACCAACAACCCTGAAGCTCTAAAACAGCAGCAAGGATCCCTGCTTGGTTTACAGAACATTTGAAGGGTGCTAATAGATAAATCATAGCTCACATATTTGTCTTTCAGTAGTTTAGATCATCACCAATCTAAGGATGGGTGCAAGGGGTACCTGAAGGTGGAGCTGGAATACGAATGACATATTTAGAAGAAATAAGATAGCATTCTTGTTGCTATCTTATTTGATAGTTTTTGATGATTTGTTACATTTTTAAGCAAGTTAATCACGCTACTTTCACTATGTGCTTCCATGATTTAAATGGATACAAAACCTCCCTGTTTATGCTTTATTTATTTATCAAATTATTGTAGTGGAGAGCACCATTAAAGAGAAAAGAAAACAAAAAATAAAAAAAAAACCCCAACCAAACGTCACCAAAACTGTGGACTTTCAATATTTTTATGTGACATTTAAATGTATTTTATTAAATCCCAGCATGATCCTTTCTTGCTAAATGATCAGAATTAATTCTGGAATTGACAGAAAGTCAATTGTTTTTGCTTAAACCTGTCTCCAGCTGAATTTATGTTGATTGGTACGTGACACAAGGACAAAAGGGTGATTTCCCCTTTGCTTTCATTTTGATGGGCTGGAACCCAAAACTTGCTTTATTATGGTTTGCTAGTGTTGTTTCAAAGTGGGGTTTCTTTTAATGTATTATTATTTGAAGGATGTAACAAATTAAGTGTTCATTAACTGCAGATGATTGAAGACCATTATTCCTACTTTCATTACAAGCATGTCTGATTAGTGCAGGGCTTTTTGTGTTGGCCTTCCTGCCACCATGTGCCTTCTCCAGTAGCCTGGAATTCAGGGACAGACTAAAATTGCTGATCGTATCAGTCCTGTGCTGCCATCCTCGCAGTGCCTCTGTTTGACAGTAGCCAGTTGCCATGGAAATAATTGTGGTGTCACAAATTCAGTGTTATGATTTCAATAGACGATCATGTAAAGTGGAAGAAAAGGTTTGCAAGTATAGCTAACACAAATAGCAATGGAAAAAATAAAAACATATCCAAGAGGACAACACCATCTGCTAACTGTCTGTAAGGTTTTTCTGAGTAGTCCTTCAGGTAGATTTTTCAGGTCAGATCCCTTTTCTTCAGTATTTCTGTTGATGGGAACTCCTTGCTCTCTGCCACATTTTCTATGTAATCTGTGGGCAGTCAGATATTCAGTGAAGTGACAGCAGCATTCCGCAACAGCAGGTATCTAGGGCTAGACCAAGTACACCAGACAGCACCTCATTTGTATTCTGCCCCACTTATGGCTGAGACTCTGCCTTCATGAGGCACTGGTCCACAGCCATGGCGCTTCTGTCAATCAACACATGCTAAAACGTCATGTGCAGCAGACATGGAGGAAGGTGACAAGTTGTTTTTCTGCCAGCCACTGCACCTGGCACTTGTTGGATCAGAGACATCTCATCTCTTTGTCTCTTTGTCCTTTTTTGTTAGATTTGTTGGAACCCTTTTCATTTGAGCTATATTCATGGATAAGCACTCCATGGACATTGGTTGTTGTGTGTGAAAAAGCTTCTCATCTACAAAGAGAAACAGAACACCTGTTAATGTATTTATGACAATATCAATGTTCTGAATTAGACTTTATCCATGTTTAAGGTTTCTTACCCAACTTGTACTGGGTATTAAGTTTCTTGAGGGCATTTTCTGAGTTTCAGCTCTTTAACTGTGGTAGCACAACCAGAAGTCCCAGTTTATTTGGGGAAGAGTACTAGAATTTATATATCTGTTTCAAAAACTGAAAATGTATTTTTGGCCCAGATTTTTGTTTGGATTTTGTTTTGTTTTTCCCCTTGTTTTCACCCTTTGAGATGTTGAATAAATAATTACTGTAAAGTTTTAATATATACATAAACTTCAGCACACTTCTGGGCTCAACATACTGCTGTTGCACTTGCCTGGTTGCAGTCAGGGGTATCCCAATTTCCTGATGATGAGTATTTCCTTCCTGAGCCTGTCCCAATGGAATATTTGGACATGAGTAAAAGCCATAAACTTGTATGAGGCATAAAGGCATAAAATATATAGTATTTACAGTAGACATATTATAGAGTACTACTCAGGAAGTCTGTTAAGGGATATGAAATAGGTCTCCCCACTCTTTATTTAATCATCTGCAGAATGAGGGTATTGATATCTCCCCCTCTCACAGGCATTTTGTGAGGGTAGATACATTCATGGCTACAAGATACTCACTCTGGTGTCCTGGGAAAGCAGAGTAACCAGATAGTATTCAGAGGGTGTGGAAATTCTTTTAGTTTTACTGAACTAATTAAATCCTGGTATAGTGCCATTGACTCTAAAGCAGCAAATGTTGTCATTGAATTTTAACAGTTTCAAAACAAGGTTTTGAGGGTTTCTCTTGTGCTGCCCATAGTACCTCAAACCTATGGGTTAAATTGTATTTGAAACATGTCCAGGGTGTCCTCAGCACATAGCAGCACACTGTTTTCTGCATATTTGGGCCAGAGCTGTTCTCTCCTGCTTTGTGGATCTTTTGAAATAATCAACTTTCTCCTTGGGAGAATTTGCATGCAAGAATTAGTTTTCTCATGCATGGAGAGTGTTTTTCATTTCTGAGGGAAATTCAAGGAAAGAATGAGAAATGTTTTGATTTATGCAAAGCTGTGAATGTTTTTGGAATTAATTTTTAAATCTAGCTACAACCAGCTTACACTGATATAATTTGTTCTAGACCTTGTCTACACGGAAGTGTTAAACTAGTTTTAAAAAAAAGTGAGTAAATAACATTAGGATTCTAATCCCAGAACTAATCTTGGACATAATCACAAGAAAACTGATAAGGGATACATAAAGATTTACAGAGTAGTAGCACAAGCAATGTAAACAAAACTGGGGCACGGTTGTATGTAGAAAATTGTCCTTGTCAGAAAAACTAGATATTGGGGGGTTTTATGGCACTAACAGCGTGGTTGTCAAAGATAAGTGTTGCTACAATAGCCAGGCTATAATTCAAAACAAGATTTAGGAGTGCTTTTCAGGACAGAAATAGCTGAAAATTAGGACCCTAGCTCTGTAAATCACATTTTCAAGGCACAGGTAGGTCTCTATCTTGTATGGAAAAAAGCTAAATTCTTACCAGCAGGAAACCCAAACACTACACAGTGATTTAGAAAATGATAAACAAAATTCTGTTGAAAAGTAAACAGCTGAAACTCAAAGGAAGAGATGAAAAAAGGGTGAACTCCTGATTGGCACTAATTGAGCAAGGGAAATATTTCAGGGCATCTGGTAGGATTTGGAGAAATAGTCTGAATTCTGGTGAATTGCTGTCCTGAACTTCAGGTTATAAATGACATATTAGCTATCTGATCAGTTCAATAAATATCTATTCCCTGATGCTCCTCAGATATTTGATATAGTCCTGCATGACATTTTGAAAATAAAATTATCAATATACAAAAAATCAGTGAAATTTTGTTAAATGGATTAAAACTTACTCAGTTTGGCAAGTGACAGTTTGCCAAAACGACAGCCTTTGTAAGGAGGAGAGAAGCTTTTGATTAGCTATTTTTAAATTTTGATCTTCTCTCTGCTTCTTTGTGTATCTCTCACCATTTTTTCAGTGGAAGGCTTTTTTTTTTTTTTTTTTTGGGCAGGAATTTTGATTGCTGATGTTCAGAAAAGTAGGGGAAATATTATTACAATAAAAATCCATGTAAGTATAAAAAGTATCCAAGCTTTGAAGCTAGAAGTCTTTTATGCATATAGTTTTCTCTTTCCTTCTTTCTTTCTTCGTACTCATGAATTTGAAATTTCAGGCTCTTGGTCTATTTCCGGAAAGGAAGGAAAAACATTAAATCCTGAAGATTTTGCAATATGGAAAAATCATTTGCCATCCAGCTCTAATTAAAAACTTTCTCTAATTAAATCTTACTTAATTGACAAATCTCAAAAGAAAATAATAATGAATCATGATACTATGGAGCTAGTCCCAATGCAATCTGTTCCTGACCAAATGCTATACAGCATTCGTATCTGTAGTGTTGAGAACAGTCACTGCTAGTAAAATGTGCAGATGACATATATGGGTGGTATAGTAAATACTGAGAATGATTAATTTCTGTGACCTAATTTGGCAATTCCTTGAGCAGTTATTTTAATTTGAAACATATGAAAAGGCACACCTTTAGGAAAGAAGTAGGTAGGGTGTGGGGCAGGACTTGAATTGCTGAAATAGTCAAAGCAGATGTGGTAGCAAAGCAGCTTAACACGAGCTCTGTGTGATGCTGCAGCCAACAGGGCAAAACAGCTTTGGTGTGTGCATAAAAACAGAATACCAAACAGACACGTGATGTCCTTATTCCCCTGCAGAAATATTGCAAGGCAGTGGCTGGGCCTTGTGTCCACACTGCAAGAAAAAATCTTGTCAAACTATGTGACTTGGAGAGAAGCCATGAAAATGCCACTAGTTCAGAAAGCCTTATTGATTAATGAAAGGCTGAGGTGTTTGAGGAGCTTCTTCTGTCCAAGAGCTGCTAAGTTGAGTATTGATATAACTACAAATCAAAGGATACCAGGCTGTATCAGGTTCTTAGTCCAGCAGAAATGGGTGTGATCAGATTTCACTTTTGGAAGCTGAAGTCAAAAAATCTGGGGTAGGGAAAAGAATATTAACACAATGTAAGAACAGCACTGCTATTTTTTGGAGTGTAGTGGCTTCTCTAGCTTTTAAAGTCCTTTACCAAGTCCAAGTGTTTGCTAAATGCATGCCTAGCTGCAGAGAGATTCACACCAGTGTTAATGGGATATCTAAGCAGTTTTAAAATGTGGTTTCAAAACACAGCAGAACTACCATAGGATGTCTGTGCCCCAGGCAGGATGGAATCCATCAGGGGCCTTCCCCTGCCCCTTTTTTCCCTGATTTTTTTCTCCCTCTTTTGTATCATTAGTACTGATTGTTTGGTTGCAGGATGAGGCAGATGAGCTTGCTGATCTATCTGTTTAGATGTCATTCATTATCTGTCTAAAAACAACAAAAAACAACCCTAGTGACTGGAATGGCATGTTCAGAGCAGCAAGAAATCTGCGACCATATGTACATACACAGGCCCTTCTAAACTTGCTCCTTTCCTTGATCAAACAGCTGAAAGAAAGTTGCTGGCTGATTTTGTCCCCGTCACCTCAAACAAAATGGAAAAGTTCACAGTCTGTGTCTCACTTAGGCACTAAAAGAACAGGGCAACACAGTCCAGACAGCAGCTATAAGAGGATTTACTATTTTCCATTAGGCAATGTGGTGCCCAGAGAGCAACTGGACCATGAAGAGACCTGCATCCCAGAATAGTTCCTTGCTAGAGCTTTCTACCATCTCCAGACAGGGTCTTTTTTTTTTTCTTTTTCTAAAATGCAGCAATTTGTCTTTATATATTGTATTGCTGAGGGCAGGGAGAAGAGAGAGGTCTTGCTACTTTCCTGACCTAAGAAAAGACGATATAGGCTCTGCTAAACAAGCACTTACAGAGTCAGCCAAGCCAAAGTGCCTGCACCTCAGGCACAAAAGTAAACCTTTAGCTCAGTAGGAAAAGTTTGTGCCAGAAAATTTAAATTAATATGATATTTATATAGGTGTTTGGGTTTTGGTTTTCCTTTTGTAGATCTCTCTTAGAAGTCTAGGAAGAAAAAATTGATAGCAGTGATACAGTTTTGAATTTTACACTGAATTAGAGAGATCTAAACCAGTGTGCTGATTTTGAATGCCTATGTACTGTAGCCATGATGGATTAGGATGGAGATGTGGAATCTGTCATTTCTAGCACAAGAGCTGGGGGTATCAGGTGAACAGGCAGGTGGCAGGTTAAAAGCAGAGATGGTGGCCAAAGGTTGACATGGGGTCAGATAGACACATCTGTGTAATAAAAATCCCGAAAAGTTAATTTAATACTACAAAATCATTTCTGGTTCAGGAAGCCCCTAAGCAGCAAACTGCTGGATGTTAGAGGAATACTAACATATTCCCAAGACATACTCTGGGAAAACATATGTTCGCCTCATTCCTATGCTCTTTTTTAGGCATCCCCTACTACTCACTGCCAGAAACAGAACACTGATCTTGGTGAAACTTCACTCTGACTCACTCAAGCTCTGGTAAAAACTATTCCCTGATGGCAGGAATTTATCATTTGAGAAGGAGGTTCTTGATATCAGACTATCATTTCTGACTATCATCTTTAATTTGACATTCCTTCACAGTTGGTTTGCAACCAGCCACAGATGTTCAAAATCCTCACATTCTACTACACATTCCTTGCAACTATTGAATTTAAAAAGCTTCCAAAATTACACATGGAATTTAATACAAGAATTTTCTTCCCAAAGGAGTGGCTCTAAGTTGTTGGCTAGATTTTCCTAGACCTTGTTATGCCCTGCAGTTTGCTTTATGAGTTCAGCACTCTTATCACATGACAGTATTGCACAACTGAGCTGGAAAGAGAAAAATACTGGCTCATTCATGTGGTCTGGAATTAAATCCATCAGTGTTATTCAAAGTGATAAGTAGAGCTTACATGTACAGTAAATCCACCAGCACAGCATGGTAAATTATGCTTTCCTCTCTGTCAAAAGATTTTTGAACAACCACTGAAATACTTTTCTGTGGTCAAACTCTGCATATGCAAAATAGATATACAGGCTAAAAACACTCTTTGCCTTATACCTTGAGGTAAGTGACAGTTTGGTTTTAGATGCATTAAGGGCTTTGTCTGCTTGGAATCTTTCCTTCTAAAGTAAGGTATTTCAAAACAACTTGAAGCCCACATCTCCTAATTCAAGGGTGCATAAAACTAAACACCATAAAACATAACACCCCACAACAAAACCAAACAGGCATTTCTGGAATGGGAGTATCTACAAAGAGACACATTCTTATAAGAGAGCTATTCTGGTCAAATTTCCCATGCAGACAGACCTTTAATTAATTCACTGTAAAACCATGTGTGGAAACTCTCATTCTGACTGAAGCTCAAATTATAGCAGTTTAATTGGTTTCCTTAAATTGACAGGTGTAAATGATATAACTAATTTTAATCTGGATACCAGAACATTTCAACATTTCAGTTTTCTTTTAGCATCAATTTTGGGGCTTGTCTATGTTTGCAGTTATACAGGTTTAATTTGAGATTTCAACATATTTAGACAAATCAGTGCTGGATGTTATACAGCAAGCTCATATTCTGCTCTGCCCAAGTATCCCTTGATTACATCTACATCTAAACTGAAGAAAAAAAGACACTTTTGACAGAAAGAATGCCCATGAAGGCATCTGCATTATTTTAAATAGTGCAGTGCAAGTCTGTATGTAGACTCTCGCTCACACTTGTTCATCTCTTATCTGTAGATAAGATGAAGGTCTTTAGCTACATGAAGGTCTAAGCTCAGCTGTCTGTCTTTGCTTGGATTTAAGTGATACATATTCAAAAATTATGTTCCATCATGTGTCCTGTAGGACAGGAGTGGTTAGCTGGGCACAGACAGCTGAGAGCAGAAACTTCAAACGCTTCCGAGTGTGCAGAATAAGCAATGAGTAATTATGCATCTTGTTCATCTTCCCTGAGCAGAGAAAAATTGAGATCTATGGTTAATGACAACAACATGCCAGCAGCACATAAACCTTTCCACCTGCTTCTCACTGTGCTTTAGATCACTGCACAGGGTAGTCCAGACCACTCGGTGTGCCAGATGCTCTCTGTGTTACACACAACAGCTTTTTTTTAACAAGGAAATCCTAAGCTTGATGTTATTTATGGGTCATCAGGATAATTAGTATTTTCCTGCTGAACTGTTTCAAATGTACTCTATAAAAGCCACGTAGTCAAAACTTGGCTTTACACCTCTGATTCAAACGCAGACATGCAGGCTCACACTCTGATATTCTGCTCACTCCTCCCATGTGTGAAGATTTTACAAATGAACCTTCTACCCTGATAAGAGAAAAGATACTAGCAATTACAAAAGGTTTTGAGTAGGGCAGTGAGGAATATAAATGAGAAGAAAGGTGCCAAGATATCAAGACTAAACCATCTGACTTGGTGATAGCTATAAAGTGAATTTTTAATGTGGTGGGTTGTAGATTTTTTGGTCCTTGATTTGAATAAGATCTGTTTTTATGTCCTGTGTAGCAAAAACCCCTTTCAAAAAGGTTATGTCAGACTAAATGAAACATTATTAAAAGAGAATGTATTGTTCTTCCTTTAAGCTATTTTATCATAGATACTTATATGATCCTGTTGATGGTTAAAAAATTGAGAAAAAGGAAAAGAGACAGAAGGCAGGAAGAAACTTTCACACTCAGGTCTTTGCTTTTGTTTTTTAATGAATTCCTACATTTCTGCAGTTGAACTCAGGAGAATGCTGGAATGTTACTTCCCAAAATGAAGACAGCCTGATATGTGAAGGGCACATCTGCAAACACTGCTGTGATTCTGAAAGGTGAAAGCCAAATGAGAGGCATGAGGAATGAAGGGAGACAAGATGTGCTAAATGAAAAAAAGCACAGGCTGCTAAAAAGGTAGTGTGGTGGTGGGATTCTCTATGAAAAGTCAGTTTCATTGTTATACAACAGGTTTTTATTATGGCTGTGCAGTCTTGGTGCAAGAGCTTCTGGCCTCTTCTGCTCTCATACTGCTTCCCTTGAGAATATCTTACAGCTCTGTATTGCAGCCAGTTCAATTAAAATCTTACTGAATGCTATTTTTTATTTTTGAGAGTGCCACAGTTATCAGCAGGAAATCACAGGAATAAACAAGTGTCATTAATTGCTGTGATCTTGAGTCTGGATTGTCTTGGACACAGACTGCATAACAAGGACAAGGTAAGGTGTTTGAGTGCAGCTTTAGCTGCTTTCTCCTTCTGTGATATTATCTGTAACCTAAGAAAATATTTTTTAAGGTTTAATTGGTATAATGTCTTTGAAAAATTCAGTATAGTTGGTGCTTTTTTATTAATATTCAGATAAAAAAAATGTTGGTGGGTTGTTACATCTTACTCTCATGTTCTTATGTTGCCAAGAGGCATTAAAATAATCAGTCTATTTCCCCTATCTTTGAATTTCTTCATTATAGTTTCTACTCTACAAATACTTTTGTGTGCATTTTTTCAGGTTTGGAAAGGTAAATTCATAACTTTTAAGCAAAAGTAAGTATCGGCTTATTTACTTAAGAAAGTATCAGATAATAACTGCTAGTTTTCAACTCGTGTGTTACTGTCTACAATATACTTCCAGCATTTATTCCTTACTCATTCGAAGACCAGTGACCTTTTAAACCATTAACTGACTGAAATTAAATCAGGTTTTTATTCAATACGTTAAATTTGACATTGGGCAGTCTGAAAAATTCTGAGGTATTGATGTACCTCAGTGTTTTAAAACATGAAAATAAATTATTTGTGCAGATTTTTGTATTTTTTTTACAAAAGTGTGTTTTATTTGAAGACTGCCTTCTCCCACAGCCTTAAGAGAGACATTGAGAGCCATGACTTGAGTTCAGCCATATAAAAGTCAGGTTTTTGTCTAAGCACAATATCTAATCTCTAGTTAGGTAGCCCAATACCCTACCAACTCTAGTAGATGGAAAGCAAATAACTCTACCAAAACTGATACTTCCCCTGCTATCCTAAGAAATCAGTAGGATGTACAAAACCCTATTACCACCTAAGTTATTGCTAATAATTAATTCTAATGCTGACAGAAATGGTGAGCAATGAAAAGAATAAAATAATTGTTTGAATCCTTGTCTCAATATAGAGTATTGGTTTTGAGGTCTGAGGATGAAAGGATAGAAGATGAAACTTCTGCTTACATAGCTTTTCATTAGCTTAGTTGTAGAAAACCATCTTAAAGCTTGAGTTAAGCAACATTTTCTTTCTTCACATATTGGTTATATGTGGTTGATTCACAACAGTACTGGCTCCAATTTGCCCTCAGCTTTTCAAAGAAAAAAGTATTAAGAATTACTTTCTTTCTGATTAAGCTGTTTTAATATTGGAAGACTATTTCTACAGCTGTGCTTGGCTGCCTATTTAAAATGGGCTTTTTCCAGAAATGAATATCTAATTTCTAAAATACAGTCCTTCCTTCCTCCTTCTCACCCTGGTTTCTCATGCTGCCTTTATCTAAAAATTTACTTTGCCAGGTCCTGTGGCAAATCACAGGCCAACACTTCACCGTGGCTGCCATTACCTTAATGCCTACCAACTATGCTAAAATCTGGAAACAGACTGTAGCAGTGGCTGTTGCCTGCTGATAACACAGCTACAAACAGTCGTTTTTCCCATACACATGCAGCAGTGAACTTTAGTATATTTCTGGGTTTTCTGGGTATGGAAAAGCTGTATGATCAAAATGTAACCCAAATAAATGCAGTGAATGGTGACTTCAGAAAGTATTTTGTATGCATTATTTATACCATAGATATCAGCTTGTTTTTCTAAGTGGATAAATAAAGAATTGATTCAGAGAAACTGAGGGAAAAACAGTCAAGTGCTCACTTATGCTTGATTTTTCTGATAGAGACACCTGGAAGTGTAATTTCTATTGTCTCACAGCACAGCAAGAATGGTACTGCCAGTACATCATATTGAACTTTATTGCGAAAAATGCCTGACCTTGAAATCCTTTGTCTCAGGACTGAGCACAGAAAGATGGCCTCCACAGGAGAGGGTAGCTTAGGTGCCTTAATGAAAAGAACACTCCCCAGGTGATAAAATCAACTCTGCAACTACCTAGGCAGTGAGACTTCTTTGGGATGCAGCCCTATCCCACTGGATTCATGGAATCCTTCCATTTATAAGAGGTTTTTGAAAATCCTCAGCATGAAGAGAGACCTACTAAAACACAGAAGGAACCAACTAATGGCAGCAGGCCTGCCAGAGTTCAGGAGGTGTTTGGACAGCACTTTGAGAGACATGGTAGGATGTCCTGTCCTGGGTCAGGAGATGGACTCGAAGGTCCGGATGGGTCTCATTGATCTCAAGATATTCTATGAACTCTGCTGTCAGCACTGTATTTCTCTTTTTAGAAGCAACATTTCTTTCTCAAAGTGAGAAAGTCCCCTGTTTATTCAAGTTTAGCAGTGAACCATGAATCTGTCACTGATTGTGTTCAATAACACTTTAAATATTCTTTGTTAACATGAATTTAATTTAAATCCCTTCACAATGAAATAAGTGACAAATAAAACTAATTTATAGATTTTCTTATTTTCATCTAAAGGAGGATGTCACCTAATCCTGCAACCATATTTATTTGGCTTTTTTATCTGTCTGCTCTCCTTGTTCACCTTAAAATGGTGATCAAGGAGAGCAGACAGATAAAAAAGCCAAATAAATATTCCTGCATTAAGCCAGAAATGTTTCCACCTACATTTGTTAACTGTGAAAATGGCAGCTAGAAGCTATGAAATAGCTTTTACTCATCTGTATATTGTCTTTGCTGGCATCAGATATACCTCACCTCCCCTTCATCTCAGTTTAACATTACTCACTTATGCATGCACAGCATGTGCAAGTGTGAAAAAAATAACTTCTCTTGTAGGAGCTTAAGGTGGATAAATCTTTGATGTACACTGGTAAGCTATTCTAATCTTTGCAGGCACTGTATGAGATATCAACTCTTTAAAACTCGTTCCTCTTAGAAAGCTGCACAATTGATCTTGTGAAGATCTTAGTAAATCTAGGATTTACTGTTAGAATAAATTGATACACATCTTTTTAAAGATATTTATAATAATCAGAATGCGCCTGTAATGGGCATAACTGCATTATGGCATGTTAAAAAGTGGCATATTTGTCATCAAATATTTTAAAATTAGTGTGCAGAATATTTCTGCTTTCTGTTTTGATTATACCATCAAGACAATGAACACAGAGCAGGCCCTCAGTCGATGAAAACTGACAGGCTTCCGGAACTTTGTTACTAGTAATTTTTTCCAGTTTGGAACTCTATTAGAATTTTAAATAGCCATTAATGATATATTCCACTTATTATTTAAGATCTATACAGATGGAGACTTTGAAATTCTAATGCATCTCATTATCTTTTAAATTTCCCCTGCATTTTTCTCAATTAGGCAAAAGAAACACCTTTCCTGCTAAAGTGTTTGTACAAGAATGACACTGAAGCAGTGTGTAAGCTTTATTTTGATCAGTGCCACCAAAACATGAAAATAAAATGACCAAGATTGTTATTCTGATACAATTTTTCCTTCCCCAAACTAGACCAGCACTTGACTTTAAGTGTAATGCATCATCAGAAATTGTTACCAACTGGGTAGTGAAATATGGCTTAATATGCTGTCTTTTTCAGTTACTATATACCCATGTAATGGTCTGTAACAACATTTTTATTACAAGTGAAAGAAGCCTTTAGCCCTTGTATATCAAAACCAATGGTGTCTGTTTTGCTCGGTTGCTGTGTTTAGTGCGTGTTACAGGAAATCAAAATGTCTGGGTAGGATCTGCTGCTTTGATCTGTACGGGTGTGCTGCCTAGCACAATGAGGCCTTTGATTCAGAAATGGGTACAACTATAATAGATAAGCAGTGAAAGATAATAAACAGTAGTAATTGTAATTGTTGGTGTTTGGATTATTAATGCAAAAACTGCCTCACAGATATTAATCCATTTCACTGGTATCCTCTTGTATCAATTGATCCTCTGCCATTCTTTCTTCATTAATTAGGCTAGGGTATGTAGCAAATTAGGATGAATTCCAGCTCTGCCCACATTATTTGATTGGTTCCTCCCATTCTCATTCAGTGTTTTATACAGTCTTGATGAGGGAGTTGGAATTCATGCATCTGGCCCAGTAGCCTGGATAAATACTGCAGCAGCCCTCAAAGGACTATTCTGAATGAGAGAGACAGACATTTTGGGAAAAAAGCCTGAAAAAAACCCCAACAAAAAAACCCTATCATGGCATAATGAGTTCAGTTTATACAGTAGCTGTATAAGCGTAAATGTCAGGGATTGTTTTTTCCCTTCTGACTGCGCTTTGCTTGTACTCACAAACCTTTCTGGCAGGACGGTTCATTTCCTAAATAATCTCAGTGGCCCAGAACCAATGGTATCCTCAACCAAATTGCACCCTGCTGGTCCCTTTCACGTCAAAACTTTGAGACATTCTGCTTCTTTGTCATTTACAGTTTCTCCACGACACATACAGTATTATTGCCAGTCAAGCCAGACTGTATGTCTTTTGATTTAGTTTGCATTCCTGGCTTGCTCAAGCTGGTCTTATTGAGATCACTGAAGAACATCATTTCCTTATTTAAATAGGATTTGCATTTCTCAGGCTTCTTTAGCAGCCTCTCTTTTGAACATTGCTTTTGAAGATTTGCCCTGACGTTCCTATCAGGCAAGACTACAAAAGAGCATTGTGGGCTCCGAATGTCCTTCGCACTGTTAGCCTGGTGAAGGGCATTATGACATGTAGGGTAAATAAAAGTTAACAGAGATAACAAGGATCTTAATACAGGGAAGCATTAAGATCTCTAGAGCAGTTCTACTGTAAAATCTCAGTGACAGTCCTGGGTTTCTGTCAGGCTAGAGCAGCTGCAGAAAATTCCTGATGATGTTGGTTCAAATTACAGTAGTGATAAGTCCAGGCAAACATACACCCAAACAGAGATCAATTTATTGTGATTTTGGATAAGCTCTCAAAGTACTTAGGCACCGTGCTCTAAAATGTCCCCTGAATGGAGTTTCCTTTCTTTATAGGGCTGACTGATATGGCTGGGCTCCAAAACACCTTGAAATCCCTGCAAGTGAGTGAAACTTGACACAAAGGCTTGCTTATTAAGTTAAACACACTTTGAAAATACCAGATGCTGAGATGAAGATGCATGGTCGGATTCAAACTGCTGCTTCCTCTGGCAGATCTACCCAGATAGACATACATCAGCTGGAGTGCTGGACCAAAACATTTCGAATTCTGCATGAATTCTGTTCATACAGAACATTGAATTTCAGGAGTTGAATCAATACACAGAAAGTAGGTCACCCCTGCTGAAAGTGATGAGAGTTCTGTGCTTAGCTCAGGTCTTGCCTAATTGCCCAAACTTGGAACTAGAACTGTGTCTGATCTATCACATATGTCGTTATCTCTTCAAGCTTTATTCTCCCGTGGAGATAATTCAGGGAATGAAGTCCATAGCTATTAGGCAATTCCTTATTTCCAGGACCACACGACCCACTTTGATCTTGTGGGTTAGTAGGTGGTGGAAGAAGAAATGAGATATTAACTTTATAGCTTCTCAGACAACCTCAGAAATTAAACTATTGTCCTGCATTATCATATATCTCTGTAATTCCTTTGTACTTCTGAACCCCAGGTCACAAACTAGCACACTATGAAGTGTTCAGCAATTTCCATACCATAAATCCTGCTAAGGATGAAAGATTCACTTCTGAGTATTACTGTCCAATTTCAGCAACATCAGGATAAGTTTATTTAGGTAAGCTACTAAGTCTGAGGCTCTTTAACCAAAAATTAACCTCAGAGTTTTAGGGAAATCTCTGAGTAACAGCTATTTCCAGCAAAACAGGATTACTGTCTTTTGTGGTTCTGTGCTGAAAATTCTTCCTGTTACCACTTCCTTGAGTAGCAGTGAACAACAATTGGACCAGATCCAAATCATAGGCAGCACTGAGTATCAGTAATGATTTTTACAAGACATGTTTTTAAATATGGTATTTGATTCCTAATAAAAAAAGCAAGTTCTTGGTGTTTATCAGAAAATTATTTTTGTTCTATGAAAAAGACAAAAGAAAAAAGCTGATTTTGAAAATTAAACAATGAACCAGGGAAATTTTAAAACCATGCAAGTTCATATGCCTAGATATAGGAATATTTCAAGCTCTGAGTATTATATTCTGAGTATTCTGACAACCCAAGAGAAAAATACTAATTCAGACAATTACACTTTCAGGAATTATTTTGTTTTATTGAAGCAGGTATTTCTTGGGGATGTTTTTATATGGCAAAACAAAAAATGGGGACAAACCCAAAACAAACCAAGGCTTATAAAATATTTTAAATGCCATTCCACCAGCCCTAATCACAAGCTGCATAAATACCACAAAAATAACTGCCCTGTGTAACTTATTCATATATTGTTGGAAACTCACCTAGCCCTGTAGAGAAACTAGTGCCCAAAAGACATTAAATAAAAATCTACCAATTTACCAATCTCAAGCTGATATTATGCTCATTGTACCTGCATTTCCAAAAATGAAGGAGTCATGCACTTTCTTCTTTAAAAGGGCACAGGGAGAATCTTAATGAAAAGCTGCTGAGAATCTAAAGCAGTTAAAGGCAACTGTGACTAGAGGAAACCAATTTGTATCCATTGGTTTCACAGCAGGCTGTCATCTCTCTGCCTCTATTCATTTGCTTGTTTTCTGGTTCAGTAAAAACTGTTCTACTATTATGATTTAATGGCATGGTAATCTTTTTAAACCTACTAGATTTTTCTGGAACAGGTTTAGGAAAATTAAATGTATAGGGGCTGGCAGCATAGTCCTTAATTAAGATTCCCTACGCGTGCGGGCGGGAGCACGTTTGGAATCCAAACCCATTCACGCTTCTTACTCACAAACAAGGCTCTGGTTGGAGGGAAGAAGCTGATAAGGCCTCCTAACACCCCACCTCTAATAATAAAAAAAAAATAGCAGCTGGAAGTATTTTAACAAATATTTTCATTCTCAGATGTGTCAGTGACTCTCAGAAAGTGAAGAGTTCTGATCCAAAAATTGCATGGTCTGGAGTGAATTAGGGGTTACTCAAAGTCAAGAATTGAGGCTGCAGTAGGAAGGGTTGAGGGCTGTGGCTGAACTGATTCTCAGAGCAGGTCTCATATCATTAACAAGGAAATTCACTTCTGGAAGAGGGATCTTAAGGACACACAGTCCCAAGCCTGGAAATGCCAGCACCAGTGGATTTTCCTGGGAAAATGTAGAATTTTCCAGAGGTTAAACAAAGATGACAGAAGGGTATTGTAAGTAACAGAGGTGGTACAGTTTCTACTTCTTTCTCTTTCTTCCACTCAGGGTAAACACCATGCCAGGACAAAAGGGAGAAAAATTAAAAAGGAGCAGAATTAAAAACATTACAACTGCGTAACAAAAGTAAGTGTAATGTGAATATCTATGACAAACTATCATGAGGACAATTTACATGAGATGGAAAACAGTAAAAAAAAATTCTCCATTTTCTCAGACACAGCAAAGCCAAAATTTGCCATAAGAACTTTCTATTTGCATTTAAGGGCATTAATACAGATTAGCCTCTACTGGTTGTTTTTAGTATTTCTTACTGGGTCTAGTATTCTCACAGAAAAAAGGAGATGTATTCAGTTATGAACAAGGCTCTGACTCTCACACTGCTGTCTGTTTCAGGAATTTCAGCTCCCATTCCCCTTCCTTCCCATTGAAGGACATTAGATGCTCAGGCAGAAATATATGAAGAAGCTTTTCTCACATTTGTTCATAGTCTTCCTAAACTGGCAGTCTAGGACCAGGGAAGAAAGAGAGTTAACAACCCTACAAAAACTTCCCTAATATTTTTAATCCATACATGAAAGCCTATGAGCTTCTGAGAACATTTTATCGTGCCTTGCCCATGTCTCCAGAAATAGTTGTTTGTAAAATCAAACAGATCACAGTAAATCAGTGCACAGTAAATCAGTGGCACAGCATTACTTACATACCATTCATTGCATGCTTTAAAATGTCAACCTTATTTTCTCTATGAGACAAACAGCACAGTAGTCTCCAAAAATGTCAAGTTTGTCTTGTTTTTCATCCCTCTGAATTCACACTGAATGGACAAACAACCTGGTCATGCACAAACTCCTCCCTTGGAATGTCCCGAAAGTGTCAGCAGCTTTCCCAGAAATAACATTAAAAGCTGCATGATGTTATTAATCTACTTAGAAAATGCCAAAAGCCATAAACATTAATTTTAAAAAAACCCAACCCTAGTCACAGTCCATGATGCCTAAAAGAAGGAAAAACAAAATCTACTTATTATTTCATATCAGCCATACAAACACCCAATAAATGTTTGAAGCTTTATATCAATCTCTGTTTCCTTTAGTGTTTTGAATGACATAGACCTGTTGTTGGAAAGCCAACATAAAATCTCTGCAGCTCATGGGTCCATTTAAGTCAGTTTTTGCAGCAGTGAATATCAACAAAGAAATTTTCAACCCGGGAAAACAACCCCACCAAAATTGAAAACCTAAGCAGGTTCCTACTGTATTGACAATATTACAAATGTCTTTTTTCTTGCTATAATTCAATTTACAATTGGCCTTAGGGAGAAAATCAACATGACCAGATTACATCTGGCAAGTCTAAAAAAAATGCTTAAAAACATTCTCTGGATAGATACCAACCCATTCATAGTAGAAAAAGAGAAAATAGTCAAAGAAACAGATGCTGAAATAATAAATAACTTCAGGGAGACACCATAGCTTGTACTCTGGCCTCTGGTCACTCAGGCCAGATCTGGAAGAAAAGTTTTGGAGTCTTTCCCTTCTAGATAAGATTCCAGCTAAAAGACCCTGAACCACACTCCAGAGAAGCATGCACCCGGAGATTTTCAGAAAAGCAATCCCTTTCCCTGTATGACATCACAGCTTCAATACCAGCAGTGATAATTTATCCCTGAACAACTTGACATTTTGTGTTGATAAAACCACGTGGGCTGAGGGTCACTGTACACTGAGCCACAAAAGGAGACTAACAGGAGCACTGTTCCATGCCATGGGCAACAGGAGAATCTGCACCTGGAAAAACAGTTCCTCCATCCTCTCCAAGCTGATCTCTTCCCCTTTACTCTTCACCTGGAGGTCTGCACTGATGCCATTGCTTTGTTAGTACATTTTCATCTGAAAATGAACACTATATTAGAAAATAACTAAACATTTCTCCAGATACAACTCATTCTCTGTAAAGAGAGGTCAAAACACAGGAAACCTCAACTCATGTTTTTCTCTCCCATTTCTTTTAAGTGTTGGGAGAACTGCTTTGACTCCACTCTCTAACAGCTCTTCAGTTCTTCGTCTCCTCCATTTACCTTCTAGTCAGTAAATCTATTATTGGTAAAATGCATTGGCCTGGGATAAGCTTGTTCCTGTTATCAACATTTCTCCTATTCTAAAAAGGATTTAAATGGTGACTAATAGCATTTGTCTTAATCATTTTTGCAATTAACTGTGCAAACCTATCTAGTCTAAAGATACAGAAATAATTAAAGTGGACATTTACATTCTTTTTCATTTTTCTTCTTTTCTTCTTTCCTGTTATCTTTAGCAAGATATTCCATGGCTGCAAATACTCTTTTTCCTAAAAAATAGTAACAGGAAAAAAAGCATTTTCAGCACATACATTGGGACAATTGTACATGAGGCTAGAAGCCTCCTTTTGGTTAAGCTACAGCATCTTGGTGCAATCCAGAGCACCTTTATTAGGCCCAGTCTTTACTGTAAATTGGAACACAATCCAAAGTCTCTCATATAGTCAATTATTAATCCCTATTAAAGTTTTTTTCTCATTTGTTTGCACTGCCTAAGTGTCTGAGTCACAGGCCTACTCCACTACGATCCGTGGGGACGTGGAGATTTACGCCTGTGCCTGCCCAATTGTTGTCACTGACTGTGACTTAGAAACAGCTAGTGATTTTGCAAGAATGATGGAAATGCTTGTTCATTTCAATCAGCCAGCCTCTGGTCCCTCCACAACCCACCTGAGTGCAGGTAAATGGCTGACTGGAAAGCACCTGGGCGCCAGCTTGGCCCTGTACCGGAGAAGGCTCAGGCGCTGCAAGGGCAAGAAGAGGGCCACCACGAGCCTGCCTAGCCAAGGGGGAATGAGAACCCCCTGAGTTTGGGAAGCCTTTTGCCACCTTTTGCCACCTTTTGCCACTGAGCAGCTGTGGTGTCACCAAAGACGATTGTTTCTCTTCACATTGGATGGCAACCTGGCTGATGCCTGAACCTGGATCAGCTGCAGGATAACAGAGCCCTGCCAGGGGAATCCATGGGTGCAGTTAGGGCTATGACACCTCCCTCCCAGAGGTTCACCTACAGTGCCAAGGTAAGAAATGGCTCTGCAGAAGGGGTTTCAGGGAGTGAGACTGATTTGAGCTCATTCAGGCAACAGTCCAGCCTACCCTTATCTCTACTTATTATGGAAAGACGCCTAGGGAGATTAACTTCACTGACTAACCTTAGCCTTTGAGTATCTCTTCCTAAAGCTTTACAGTGCAGGTTAGCTTAAGCTAATGGATATTTTTCCTCTCTGTTAACTGTGATACTTCCAGAATCAACAGTTCCTCCTCTCCCATACACTTTTGCTACAGCCCCTTGCAGGAGGAGAAATTGCATCTGGGAGCACATTGCCAGTCAAAATGGGGCTCGATTTCTCAGCATATTAACACACTTCTTGAAGGAGCTGTCTCCACACATTTTGCTTTTGGGAATGGATATATTAAATAAAAATAAAGAAATTTTTAAAAAATCTTCTCCCACCTTTCTTCTGGAGGTGTGAAAGTCTTCACATGCTTACCTAGGACAGCCCTATTGTTTATCTCGTTTATATTAATTTGTATAAATATATTTAAAATCAAACAACAAAAAAAAATCCTTAGCAGATCTCTTTTTTGCCCTATTAGAAAAGCTCATCCTCTCAATCCAATCAATGTCGGCAGCAAATCCATATAAAGTAACAATATATAAAACATGTCATAGATTTGGCTCCAACAGTTTAATTAATTTAGTCCATTTGGGAGTAGATGACAGGGCTTTTTCTTCAGAAACCTTCATTGATTCCTTTTAAATAGTGCTGACACAAGTGGCAGTAACTCAAATTAATGGCAGACAAAGTTCTACTTTGGTTGAGATTCCTTAAACAGTTCAGACTATAATCAGTATTAATACACCAAGATGTAACTTATGTTATATATATAAACAGAATTGAGAAGGGTTTTTAGTGAGAAATTACAATAATGAGGAAGAGCTTCCATTCTTTCCTTTCACTTCTCTTAATGTTCATATGATCAATTGTCTGACTCGTTCTCTGTCTAATATAAGAAAACCTGACAACTTTCCCAAAGATGTCCAGTAAGAATCTGTGAAGAGGAGATCAAAACTTGGAGGATACACAAATAGCCTAAATTATTTATTGGAAACCGCCCTGTGCCTGGAATTCAGAAGTATAAATTATTTCAGAGAAAATAAGAATCTTACTTCCTTTGATTATGATGATAATTAAAAATTATTTGCATTATGGTGACAAAGTGAGTTTATTTGTGTACGCACAAAAAAAGGTTTTGCCCCAAATCTGAAGCCTCTGCTCAAAAGTATAACAAATTAATTTTTTTTTGTTGACATAATATTATTTCATTCACCTTCCAAGAATGAAAATGTAAACAGCTCCTCAGACGAAGTCAGGCACAAAACATTAGCAGGTGGGAGAAAGCCCAGCTTCACTCTACCTGGATTGATACACATCACCAGCAACTAACAAGTGCCTTAGCCTGATACTTCTGCCCAAACTGACAGAAGTAAACACCGTAGCAGCTCTGACACATAACTGACTACCCAATTAAGCTTCAGAGGGGATTGTCCATGGAGATGGACAGGATTAGTGGTCTCTTTCTTGCAGGTCCCATATGCAGACCCAGGAAGAGCATGGCTGAGAGGGTACCACCTCATGGAAGTCATCTGCAACAGTAGTGATTTGGAAGAGAAGTAAAAAACCTATTTTTTAGTTTTAAGGATAGTTTTATAAATATATTTCTTAAGACAACTACAGCATTGTCATTATTTGATGATTTTTTTAAAAAAATGCCTGAAGATACTGTCAGGAGCTGAGCTTGAGCTGGTAGAGAAAATGGAGTAACTGACCTTTCAAGGTCTCTGAAATACTATTTCTGATTCACAAACAGAGAAAAATGAATTCTGCCTGTGGAAGGAAAGCTTAAATTGTACAGAAATTTACATGGGAGGGAAAGGATTTAAAGCTTTGCAGAAGGATTAAAGTTTGCTATGAGCTCCAGCATAGAAGTAGTACTGTTAAGTGAAAACCTTTATACAGTTTAACACCACCCTCATCCTTCAGAGAAATACCATTTGTAGATAAGAGACACTGACTTCCAGATCAGAGCAAAGGTCACTTTCATGGTGAGTTTGAATGAAGACTTAGACTTGCCTTTGGATTTTCACTTGTTATTGTATCTTCCTGCTTCTCCATTTCACGGGGGATAATTTTTTTACAAGACTATTGCATTAAGAAAACATGCTTGAAAAGGTGAAGGCAGCCCAGTGATAGTGCACAGAGCAATAGGAAGCACTCAGAATTTGAAGTGAGTCAAAGGAATCTGAGCTGTGCACCAAGGAGAATAACATATCACCGAGATAAATTCCCTTGCTCACTCCAGGTAGCACAATCATCCTTCATTACACACTCCAGCCCAAGTTTGCAAAATGAGTAGCAATTCCAGCTGCCTGCATTTCTGTCACTTTGGGCTGACCTAGATTCCAAGTAGTAAGGAGCAGGGAGTGAAGAGTGAATATCCCGACCTTAGAGTAAACCTCCTGGGATCAAACTTCTGAAAGTCTGGTACAGAGCTATTTTGGGTTCAACAAACATAAAGCTGACACAGTAAAGAATGCTGCCACCAGGTAATTAAAGTTACATCTTTTTAGTTGGCCTAGAAGTTGGTCTCAGACTGACTTCATCTATTGTGAAAGAAAAATAAAACCAAAGTCTATACAAGAATAGATGACCCTGCAGGTTACCTCAAGTGAACCATACTAGGACCTGAGGCAACAGCACAAGTGAAAATTAGTTGTGTACCAAATGCTTGTGTCACCTTTGTCCTCCCAGTTGAAATTACTTTTTTTTTTCTCATTTATTAACTCATATATGGCCTTGTTTATTGGGTAAGCCTTCAACATGGCACTGGAGCAAGGCTAAGTCTCATCCATAATAAGATACTTTTCTCTGTGAGGCTCTTGTTAGATAAATCATGTTGTCCCTAGTTCAAAACTATAAAAGATGAATCTCTCTGATGCCACAATTCAAAATGCAGACTTGTCCTCAAATTATGCTAAAGTTTTAAGGCTTTCCACAAAAGATCCATAGCATTATCTGAATATTTAAGTACTGGTAAACCTCTCTTGAGTCTTTGCTGCATAAGAAATGTTAGGATCAGGGAACATAGCCAACAATTCCAGCCATCTCACACTCTCTTAAAGGGCTGCAGCATGAGAATTCATGAGAATTGTTTAAAAGAATGTACTCTCTCATGTTGAAAATTTTTCTTTTCAATCACCTACCTTCCCCCAATTTTTAAATATTTGTTTCCCCTTGTCCCAAATATAGATGTTCATAGATCTGTGATATTTCCTTCAGCAAAACCACTGATTTTTCCCAGGATAATCCATGGTTTAGCTCCTTAAAAAAACAACGAAAACAAAACCAAACCACTGTACTGGAGTATGAATTTTCTGAATAAAATAGGTTTGGTGATGGTAAACAGAGAAAAACAGAACTGAGGCTGACTCTTCCCTTCCCCTTCTTCATCTACTGCCTGGATTAGGGAACTTCACATTCTCCTGTACTTCTTTAAAAGAAAGGATAAAAATAGCCCTAATGAGCAGCTCTGTAACTACAAACAAGTATTTCAGTCAGAAAGAAATGTCACTGTTAAGCTTTCAGTGGCTGTTATATATATAAAACAGCAATTTAAAACATATAGTGTAAAAATGATGAAAGCTACCTTGACAGGGGTGCTTTTAAATCTGTAAGATTCATGGAAATATAAAATAAATATTTAGCATGTTGATTTTACATGTAGGAAGGAGTCAGATGTATGCCACTACCAACATCTATCCTCCCTCCCCCACTACTGTCTTCAAGGCAGTGAAAGATACCTCAGTGTTGTATGTATTCTGTTATCCCTTTGTGCCTAGAGACATTCATATACATCATTATTTAAGAATAAATAAAAAAAAAAACCCTGGCACATTACTGAGTGGCATAGAAGAGTTCAAATGGAATTCAAAACCTGTTCTTGTCACCAGATACATTTTGTAGATGGAGACGGTTTCAAATATTAAATAATGCTGGAGACAAGGGAACAAATATTCCCTGTGAATAGGTATGGAGTTAATTGAAGGTTGCCCTATTGTTCTACCACTGTAATCCAAAACACACCTGCAAGGGATGCCTTCTTCTTTTAACTCACACACACAAGCATTGGGGGGAGGGGAGGAAGAGGCATGAGAGAAAGAAAAGGAAGTAAAATGAGGGGAAGGGAGAGGAGATGAGAATAAGAATAATCTTGGGTTTTTTCTCCCCTAATCTAAAAAGAGTTAATCAAAGTAAAATGTGTGTTGCAATATTGGGGGGTGGGGGGAGGAGGGGAAACAAGCTTAAGAGATTAAGTGCATAAATGGAATGGAATTTTGCCACATGCCATTACAGTCAGTAATAGAGATTTTTTTTCCCTCCCCCAAACAAATATCACAAATAGAACCAAACAGTAAGGGATAATTTGGGGTGGTAGTTCTGAAGTCCTCTATTCAATGTCAAGAGAATGCATGAACAGTGATGCATGCTATCTGGCTGAGAAAAGGGAATTCTAAAGTAGGCTCCGTTCTTCATGGCCAGACAATTTCTTTTTTGTGTTCTGCCAGAACTCTAATTGTAAAGCCCCTTTCAATTGCACCAATCAGCCATGTCTTTCAAGTTGGCTCCCCCCATTCTATTATTCAGCTGACAAGCTGTTATAGAAAGAGAGATTTTTCCACATAGGCAGAAGCTATATGAAGATAAGTGATGCCAGCTACATTTAAATTTAAAAACCAGATTCTTTCATAAAATTTTAGGTTGCTGTCATTCACTTCTTATTTAATCAACTGGCAACTGGAAACACTTTCTCCCTTTAAACAATAATAAAAAGAGATAAGCTAGTGAAATACCTCTGAGTAGGAGTACAGACAAAACAGAGTGTTGTAAGAAAAAGACAGATTTTAACCAGCCCAGAATAAAAGGAAAGTAGAATATTTCACACCATGGAAAAAAGTGACTGCCCAATACTCATATCACATGTTTTCCTGATTAATAAAAAGCTGAGGCTTTTGAGACTGATACTACAGCCAAATAATGACCACACAGTCCACATATGAAAAAAAAAAAAAATGGAGGGAAAAAAGCCCGCTGGGTGTGACATGTTTATTTTGGTTGGGTGAAGTCGTATCATACACTTCTTACAAAGGTATCAGGATTTTCTGAAGCCAGATTCTTATCTTTTTCCAAGTTAGTAAATTATTTATTTGATTTCAATGGTCTTATTTTAGAAAGGCTCCAGCAAAGAGCAGAAAAGCAAGCAGAAGCTGCCAGTGTGAATTACAACTTCGTGTGTGTAATATTCTTGCATAGGGTGTTCCTAGATTATGGATTGTCCAGAGATGTTTGCCAGATAGAACTCCATGAGAATAAAAAAGGAAGATTAGGGTAGTTATCATCTCCTGTTTTCAAGATTTCAAGGTAAGATCTGATACTTCAGACAGCCTCTGGATATTCAAAAATGTGAGACTGGTTGTTCTGGTGACTTGAGAGAAAACATACTGGGTTTTCTACATTAGTTTAACGGAGAAGAGAGGAAGTTAAATGGGAGTGACTGAAGATATTTCATAAATAAATAGCAGCAGGGTACATTGGAAAGTGTTTTCAGGAAAAGAATTAATAAAATATAAGGAAATAGAACTGTTGGACCTTTGCATAAGAAACAAGAAACCCATTGAAAGAAAAAAAAAGGTCTTCTCTGGTCTGGAAAGAGACCAAAAGTCAGGCAGACCATTAGGAGAGACACATTCTATACAGTTAAGTTTCCATTAAGTTATAGTTGTCATGTGCCCAGTCATAGTACACAGATCAAAGGAGTAGAGACAGCTGGGGAGTGATGAGATATTGTGGAAACCCATAGAACTAATGAAAATAAAATTCATAATAGATAGCAAGTTATGAAGGAGTTAACGAAGGCCACATCCCATTAAAGTATTTAGACAGGACAAATGTCCACAGTATTTTCACAAAAATCAGGGACCTGGAGGCAGAGAAATTAAAAAGGTTCGAGGAACTTAGGCTCTCAGTCCACTGGAAAAATAGTTCCGCCATAATATTATTCCCCAAACAAAATGAACTTTTTTCTACCAAGAATATGTAATCCTAGTAAACATCCTATCAAAGAAAAAACTAAGCCAGACAAAACCCTTAAAAAATCCAAATGGAGCAAAAGGAAAGGTTTACATTCCTGCCTTTACAGAGTTAGTTTGCTGAATGATGGTGAAGCCACAGAGAAATGAATGATTAATCCAAGACGATAAAGTGGGTCAGGGCAGACTCAAGAGTTTAAGGTTCCTAGTGTGTCATTTAACTATTAGACTTTAATTCTTTTACAAAGCTGCCACTACAAAATTAGCCAGAATAGTCCTGGTTCCTACCTTTTACTAAAAATTGTTTTCAAATATATTCCTGTAATTGTCCCCCCCACTTCATTTTATCCAAGCAGAACATGCATCTATCACACGAGCTGTTACTGGATCAGAGAGAGAAATAGAAAGCTGTATTCCGTGGGTAAAGACACAAGTTAGATAGATTAGAAATTGAGAAAACAACCAGTCATGATTGATTGACTGGTTATTCATGTGAACCCACTAGGAAATGTAACATCACTTTCTCAGCATGCTTTCATTTCAGGAGTGCTATGGCTCTTGGTTTAAGTAAGCTATTTTCCCTCAAGAGTATTTATTTATTTTTTACACAGAATTTTGTTGTACTGAGTACTAAGCTCCAGCAGAAATTAGCCTGAAGGACTCCATAGCTCTATTTTGCTTCTCCACATTTCCCAGGGGGCTGTTTTCTAGTTTCCACACAATTTTAAGGTGGTTACGGCATCAGTGAAAAGTCCAGATATCTGACTGGACTTGGGGATTTTATTAAGTGGAGAAACTCCTGAAAAGTAGTTGTTCCAGCATGTCAGTCTCATCTTGATTAGAGAATCCACTGACAGAAACTGTGGTGACACAAAATGTGAGCTCAGAAAGAGCAAAAAGCCTACAGGTAAAGGGGTGTCTTTTTTCAAGGCTTTTCTTTACTTGCCCATCCCACTCAACACAGCAGCATCAGTTTAATGCCTGACATTTTTTTTTTAGTTTTCCAACGTCATGAACCATCTTTATTTGCACTCATAGCTCTATGTACTTGTGACAGTTCAGCATTCAGCACGTGCTGCACCACATCATGGAAGATCCTCAGCAGGGCTGCTGAAATAAAAAAGGTACTGCAATAGACTGAATCTTTTCAGTACATCTCCAAGATGTACACAGTCAGTACACAGGATACCTTATGTCAATCAAAAGATCATAGAATGATGGCTTGTGTTGAAAGGGACCTTAAAGATCATCTTGTTCTAACCACCCTGACATGGGCAAGGAACTTTCCACTAAACCAGGTTGTTAAAAGCCCCATCCATCCTGGCCTTGAACACTTCCAGGCATGGGGAGTCCACAGCCTCTCTGGGAAACTTGCTTCAGTGCTTCATTACCCTGCCAGTAAAGAATATGTCCCTTATATTTAATTTAAACATGCCCTTTTGCAGCTTAAAGCCATTAACCCTTGTCCTATCACTACGTGTGTCATTGTGAAAAGTGCCCTCCAGCTCTTCTGTGAGCCCCCTTTAGGGACTGGAAGGTGTTGTAAGTTCTTCCTGGAGCCTTCTCCAGGCTGAACAGTCCAGGCTTGCTCAGTCTGTGTTCATAGGAGAGGTGCTTCTGCCCTCAGATCAGCTTTATCACCTGCCCTCTGGATTTTTCCAACAGGTTCATGTATTTCTTGTGTTGGGGGCTCCAGACCTGGATGCAGCACTCCAGGTGGGGTCCCACAAGAGCAGAATAGAGGGGCAGAATCACCTCCCTCACCCTGCTGCCCACAGTGTATTTCATGCAGCCCAGGACACATTTGGCTTTCTGGGCTGCAAGCTCACACTGACGATCATATTGATCTTTTCATCCTCAAGTCTTTCTCTCTAGGTCTTGTCTCAATCCATTCTCTGCCCAGCATGTGTTTGTGCTTGGCATTGGCTTGACCCAGGTGCAGGATCTTTGATTTGGCCTTGCTGAACTTCATGAGGTTTGCACAAGCCCAGTTCTCAAACCTTTCTAGGTTAGATGATGAGCATGAAGATTTTTTTCTGTTTGTGAATGAAAAACCACTAGGCAGAAGGATAAAAATCTTTCTGTTGAAGGAACGTAGACTAGAAATCAGAATAAAAATCTCAAAAGATGGAGAACTTCTTAATGAACTTGTTTTACACATCATTAAAAACAAATTTTTGTTTCTCTAGCTGTCACATTCTAGACCTGTCTTTCAATGTTTTGAAACACACAATAAGGAGAGACACAGCACTGTCAAAATTACTGAGTTTCATATCCTATAGCTCATATAGCTCCTAGCTCGTCCTATACCTATTTCTGTGACTGGCAGGTAAGAGAGACTTTGGAGGATGGGTCATGCCATTTGTGCAGATGAGCCCCCTCAGTGCAGCTTCACCCCAGCCTGGAGCCAGAAGTGACCCCATCACATAACCAGGAAGACACACTGCCCTTGACCATTAATAAACTTATACCTCATCTGAGAGACTTCATTCACAGCTTGGGAACAACATCTACAACAGCTCACAAACATATTTTCACTTGTTAGTAGAAAAAGGAGTTTGTAGGAGAGGGCAGAAGACAGAATGTGACAAGTTTCAACTTCATTTCATTACTACTGTCAGACAAAAAGGAGGTATGTTATAGCTGGAAAGGGACCAGAAAACTTAAGAGAACAAGACACAAGCCATCCATCAGTAGCAGACATGGAATAACCCATCCACAACAGAAGCCATCAGTATAATTTGATTTGTTGACTGAATAATAACGAAAATATTTCCCCAGATACATTTAATCATGTAGATTATTTTGTTGCACATGAACACGTGCACTGCTTCCTATAATCTTGATTACAGTCTGCCATTGGCTGCAGCCATGGCTTCCACAAGGAAATCATGAGCTGTGTGAGAAAGTATTTCTGCTAACAGCTTGTGAAAACCATTGGGTACCCTTTGCTTACACTCTGAAAAAAACCCAGATGAGTTAAAGGTCAAGATCTGCCTTTTCACATGTACTTTGTGTACATTATAGTGTTTCCTCATCCATTTCCTCTGACAGATTTTTAAAGTTCTCTCTTGACAGGCAAATGGTTATTTTCCTACAATCTGAACAAAATTAGATTCACATGACAGCCTTCTTAATGCTGACTAACAAGTGCCCTAACCATGCTAATGCATTTCAAGGGAGCACATGTGACAATTTTGCAGCCCAGATGCATTAATACAGGGACACAGATAGCATTATTTGCTATGTCCTGGGCCCATTTTCTTCTTCACAGCCCATAAATACTGTGACTGTCAAATCCTGACAGTGTGGCAGCATGCTATCAGGATTACTCTGCAATGAGCAATTGAATGTCATTTCAAAGTGGTGTATTTTAATTAGCATGATTCTAGACACCACCAACCATGTTAAAACTGCACAAAGTTGAGGATAAATTGTATTTGGTCAGTATTCAAGAAGAAAAAAGTTTGCAAGAACAAGTACCCAAATGTTAGCTTTTTGCTAGATTTTTATACTATTAATTTATCGTAAGTAGTCAGGTATTTCTCTATCACATCTAATATTTTATTTTTTTTTTTAAACTGTGTGAGTTAGTTATGCTTACCCTTAGTGCTAGTGCAACCATCTTTGATTACAGACAGTGCTATAAACTGTTTACAAACATAGCAATGGAACCAATGGGAGCCTTTCCCATTTAGGTCACTGCTTTGGAGTTAAACCATGAACTTTTGAAACTCCCAGCCTCAGAGTGGCACTGGGCATGATTTAACGAGCATTCACAGTCAAAACAGAATCTGATCTATGCAAACAAATAATGCTTAATAAAACAATTACATCATGCGTGAGAAACAGCTGCGGCAGCAAATACTCTGTGGCTACTTGTGCAGTAAGAAAGGTTTAAAAAAGAAGAATTGGGCACAAAATGTTCAGTAGGTCTCAATAAGTTTCCATAGTATTACATGGATGCTGTAAACTTAAAATCATTTCACAATAGAACCTGGTACATTTCTGTTTGAGAATAACTTTAAAAAAAAAAAAGTGAATCTTTACCAGAGTAATACAGTACTATCATTTTTGTGTGTGTATGCACATACATATATGTATGAACAGCAGATGCTATGGTTATGAATGCTTTCAGACCATCTCTTTTCTTTCAGTAAAACCCTAAGATAAACACATGGACCCATATAAACACTATGAAAAGAAAAATTGCATTGCAATACAAACCTAAGCTAACACTCATTGAAGAGTTTGGAAGCACTTGATCCCAAGGCAGAGGAGTAGCAAATCCAGCCCCTGGATTCACAGGGCAGCCAGAAGCAAACAGTATGAGGCTTCACAGGAAAAACAGGGCTTGATTTTCAACCCTACAGCACTACACATGAACACTTTTCAACACAGACTGCAAACAGGTCACTCGTGCCCTGGGATGGAGAAAACTTTTCAGTCTGAAAGATGCAGGACAGGTTTTAAACCTTTTAAACCAAACCAAACCACACCACTGATACCCAGGAAGACACAGGATAGTTTCAGAGACCAAGGAGTGTTTTTGTTTTGGTATTAAATTAATATGGGGTGAGAACTACTTCGGTATCTCAAAGTTTGACCTGGGGAGACTTTGAACTTTTGGGAACATAAAGCAATCCTAATTAAAAGGAAAACACATTTCATCAGATTCAATATATTATTCCTTTACCACTGAGTGGAGTATATCAACTGCAAACCTTTTAATACGAGGGAGAGAAACAAGGTAGGAATATCCAACCCATTTTAGCCATCTCATCAACAGTGCTGATGACACTGATTATATTGCCCAGACTTCCAAGGTAACTACCTCAGATTAACGTTATGCTGTGTCTTCACCTCTGGAGAAGCAGAGCTGTAATTTCTTAGCTAGCTTGCAATCTAAGCCATACAATAGAGTCACATGGTGCCAAGAATATATTATGATGAACTATTAAAAAAGCAAAGTTAAGAAAAAAAGTGTTAAAGAAAGGAATTTTCATTCTAATACATGTAGCATTTGAATTGCAAGGAGCTTCATTTGAAAAGTATTTAAAAATAAAAAATCATTTTCTATGAAAATATATTGCTCTTCCAAAGTTTGAGAAATAATCTAGTGAAGATTAAAACATTTTGGTGTATTGAACTGTACCAACATGCATTATTGCTCAACTTTGGACACTGGCAATTTCTGGTGAAAAAATGCTCTGTGAAAGCTGCTGTTTTGATGCTCTGTGCCCATGACCTCTCCTGCAGCCTGACTTTATCCTGACCTGTATTTCCTCTGGCATCCCCAACAGGTGGTTTCCTGGGGCCCATCAGGAAACAGTAAGATTTCCCTTAATTCTGTTTTCACTTCGACTTGCCTGTTGCGTCACGCAGCAACGTTGCCCGAGTGCCACCAGCAGTTCTTCAGCCCAGAGTGCACAGCTGAATCTTTAGGCAGACGATTCAGACCGGAGACAGGTCTTTGTATGGTGCTCCAGAAAGGGTTTATTTACTGAAGGGGGTCCAGGGACAAACACAAAACTAGGTACAGGGTCCAGGTTTATATATGGGAAAGTGGGGGGTGGCTTGGAGGGTCAGGGTCCAATGGGAGCAGGGAAAAGTGATGCATAGGCAGGGTTAGGGGCAGGGAGAACCAATAAGATAACAGGGGTGGAGCAAGGCACCAAAGTAGGGCCAATGGGGGCCCAGGGAAGGGAGAACATTCTAGGGGAGATGTACATAAATAGTAGATGGGGGCTGAGCAGGGTGACATAACCTTGGCAATCTGCTGAGGGAACAAATTTAACATTAACATATAACGGTGAAGATCTGTGGGAGAGAGGCCGTCTCTCACCCCAGCCTCAGGAGGTGTTAGGTGTTGGCTCCTTTCCAAGATTGGGGTATGGGGATTTTTGTCATAGGCCCTTGGGCCTCCACACTTACCCACTCTCTCACTCCTCTCCTTTTCCTGTGCCCTGGATTAGGAAAGCTCTTGTCTTGACTTCATCTGGGCCATGATGAGGAAAGCCACCTTTCTGTAAGGAAGAACTAATGCTCCTTTCTACCAGTGTGCATTAGTTTAGCTTTTCTTTTGCTGTCCTAGTGTCTGTAACCCTGATGTGAGCTCTTTGCTTCTCCAAGCAACTAACAACAGTAGCAAGGAAGGAGCAGAGGCCCGGCTGGTCTCAGACATTGATGAACCCTGCTGCAAATGCAAGTTCTGCAATCACACAGTAAGGGACTCAAATAACTCATACTGGTTCCTAAAGATCAGCATGACCAATCGATGAGCCTAGAAAAAGATTCGGGTATCAAAAATATTTGGTGTGGTGTCTTTTGAAGGCCCTGCATGATCTGTCATTTGTTCATTTGTTGGTTTTTTTTAAGTGAAGAAGGATAACGTTCCTTTTGACATTGTTGGTCCTACAGTGGACAAACAAACCATTCATTGTCTTCTCCCTCTGTGGCAGCAGTATGGGGCAATATGCAGGGGTTTATTTCTATCTCTTCTGGACAACCTGTACTTTTACTTGGCAACACAATGGTAAAGGGAAATCTCTTCTTGAATTAAGAAATTAGAAATGTGGTAATTTAGTCAAGTACTTCATTGAGGAAGAATGTTTCAATAATGACAGCAATCACGGAAATTAAAGTTTTGAAGATATTTCAGAGAGCAACTACCAGTTACTGGTAGGGTCTCCAAAAACTGCTGTTGATTTCAGTTAATGGCTGTCATTTGTTTTTACCTCCCCTCACAGAGTTAGCAGAAGTAGCCTGTAGCTTCACCAGTAGAATAGAGGAATGTGTAATGCTAGGAAAAATTAGGTTATGGAGAAGAGGAAGCTTGCCTTGATATCATTTGGTAAATGAGATAAAAAGGAAGAAAAACAAAAAACTAATGTTTCTTTGGCCTGTGCTTTGAATCGCATATATACACTTAATTAAACAACTCACACTCAAGTGTAATCCAAATTTCCTTATTACAGCAGATAATTACTATGTCTCAATTCCTCAACACATTGTGAAAGGCAAAACCAAAACAATATCATTACATCATAAGTTGTGGTTTGTCAGTGTTCAGGTGAAAGTGTAGAAGCTTTATTAAAGGTATTAGGATGTACTGGGTCATGCAGTCCTGTATGGAGTAAAGTCTGTCCATGAACCTGTAAAGGCAAATTAGGATTAACTCAAAGTTTGTTAAAGACTGGGCAAAGCTTAAGGTTTCTGGTCTAAATGACTTCATTGAGGACAATGCCTAGGAACAAACCAAGAACAAAGACCAGCAGACAGAGAGTTACAGGCAAAAAGGGAATAAATTTTTATATTTTCTATGGCTGAGGAAAATTTTCATGCCACACAAAGCAAGAGGGGATATATTATAGTTCCTTGAGGTATAACCTTTCTAAGACTTGCTGTGGAGAAAACAGAGGGAAAATGTCACTCTTCCTGGGAACAGAAGAATTAACTGTTGTTCTTCAATTTTACTTATAAGAGGCTCTTGAGTCCCATACATTTCTTTAGTCTGGTACTGGGGATCACTAGTCCAGCCAAAGCAAGGTCTGACTGGAAGGAGTTTAGTACCCACTGCTGTAAAGCATTATAATAATAAAACAAATTTGAAAATCATTTTGTTACAGATTAAAGTAAGTGGTTTGGGTTTAATTTTATTAATTTTTTTTTTTGTTTAATTTTATTAAAAATTTAAAAAATGTATTTAGAAATATATAACCACTCTTTCCATTTAAATGTTTTTTTGGAAAGAGCTTACTTTTTTTTGATTTGTTTTCTGGAAGATAAAAAAAAATAGTTTTATATTGATAAAAGATTAGATTAAAAAACAAACTTCTCAGAAGTGTCTGTGAAGCTGCAAAAAATATCTTTCCCTTAAAGAAACTTCAAGTAGTTTAATTCTATGCTTCAGACAATGTATGAGTAAAAACAAGCACCATTCCAAAACATTCAATATCTTCCATACTTCCTTCCATGTGAAGCCTTTCATTGGAATATAAATAAATATATGTTTGTTAAGCACAATAAGAACAATTTAAAATTTATTAATGCTTAGTGTCTGGAAAGCTGACATAAAGGTACTTTCCAAAGATTCCCATTACCAGAGATCTTCCAACTTGGCACATCCTGCTTAAAACAAGGAGGTGTTAAGATGAAATCACTGCTTAGTTTTGAAAAAAAACCTTGGGCATAGGGGAGGTGCCCAGAGTGGAGAAAAAAATCTAATAGAGGTATGATCTTAGCTTTTGTTATATTGGTGAGAGAACATTCAATGTGATCACTTCATGCGGGAAAAGGAAGACAGGTTTATCCAAACCTTTAAATTTACCCTTTTTTTTTTTTTTAAACCACAAGGAAAGAATGAAACACATTTTGCTCCCCAAAAAGTAAAGTCAGTATAAATTCACTGAGATTTCAAGATAATATTCTCTCAAGATTTTTCTAGAGCAAGATTCTCTCAAGCTTTTTCAAAAAAATAAACTCCACTTCCCTGCAAAATTGAGGGCTTTGGACTTTCTTAACTTTCCTCTTGCTAAAAGGAGACTCCAGTTTTCACTCATGAAATGAAGGCAAGCTCCAGCTAAAGGGTACAAAAAACTTGCTAGACTCTTGCATCTATTTGATTTCTTGCCAAGAATATTTCTCATTTTTTCTTTTCTCAAAAAACCAACTTTAAGTGGGATCCACACAAACAGATCCTAGTAGAAGTAGACAATGTATCTCCAAATACACCAAACTCTGTTAGATTTTATGTACTCTGCATTTTGAGATAAAGTTTAAATGCTGACTTACAGCTTCAGGGTATTCTTTTAAATATAAATTTCCATTTTTTTCTTAGCTGCAAGGCACATGCAAAGAATTAAAGCTTTTGAAAATAAAATATTTTCTAAATATCTCTGGCATTTACTTTAATTTCATCTTAGTTGGTGAAGCATTTCCAGCAGTTCTGCACGACCTTTTGAAAATTAGATGGTGGTTCAGAGTACCCTCAGAAGGGTTAAAGCCACTGCATTGATGACTTTTCCCATTACCAGAGAATTCCTTCAGGGGTGTAGCTATGATGAACCTGTGCCATGACTATGCAAACATGCTGAACCTGTCAAGTCTGGCAAGCATTTAAGTGAAGCTGTATTTA
Organism: Pseudopodoces humilis; assembly: GCF_049639895.1. Taxonomy (NCBI): domain Eukaryota; kingdom Metazoa; phylum Chordata; class Aves; order Passeriformes; family Paridae; genus Pseudopodoces; species Pseudopodoces humilis. The sequence continues at coordinate 140,460,897 of NC_142200.1, read as the reverse complement.
CTGCCTTGGTTACTATTACCTCATTCTTCACTCATTTTCTGTAGAAAAAATTGTTTTTGTTCAGATTAAAAAGTGTCATTCTGAAAGCAAAACTACCTTACATTATGCTGTAATACAGTTTCATTTTTCAATGTCTCCTGACAATTTTCACGGTATTTATGTTTGTGACTAGAACAATTCTTTGAGGAATATAAGCAAGAGTAGGATGTCCAACTAAAGCTAGAACTATGACTTTTAAGATGAAAGCAAAATTCAGAAGATAATGACCTCCATTGACATAAGGACAATTTATATCGTGGATTCTAAAAGAGAAATATTACATGCTACTGGGAAAGTACTGTATTAGTTGAAACATACCTAGTGCATCAAAGAGTAAACAAACATATCCATGGAGAACAGTGCATGGGGTACAGATATCTAAAAAACTCAAGGAGAAATTAATTAGACAGGTCTAAAACAAGGAAAAAGACTGCAGAGTAGAAAAAAAACTTCAAAAGCAGATTGGACACTGGCACAAACTGGAGGCAGAGTAAACCACAACAGTTCTTCAGTTTACCAAAAACGAACTTGGTTGCTTTCTAGTCGACACCAATATAAGGAATTTTTCACCCCTGTGAGCAGTGCCTCACTCTGCCTAGCACTGGCACTCCTCTGATCAAGTAACGAGGATTTCAGCTCACTTAACTCCTTTTCTAGAACATCAGGGGAAAAAAATTAAATTTAGCAAATATAGCAAACTGAGTCAGCTGGTTCCTCAGCCAGATGCATCAAAGATGAAGCAAGCAGTAAGGGTTTGCAAGTGCAAAAGGAAAGCAAAGCAGGATGCCAAGTATTCCATTCCAAGTATTCCACAAACCTGTGATAAAACACCTGATTTCATAGAGGGGGGAAAAAAGTAGAATAGATCTAATCTCACTGGCTTTCAATAAAACATTTGGTATGCAAAATTAGTCCAAAGGAAAATAGCACATGAGTTAACAGGCAGATAATGAATATGAAAGCGAGGAGACAGCAAAGGTTGCAATTTACCTGGCTGGGCTGGTTTCAAAAGCACACACAGGTAGGGGAAGGAGAATCTTTTCATCACTGCATGCACAGCTCTTTGGGTTGTTCTTCCAATGGTTACTTTGACCAAGGCAAACCTCCAAGTGACAGTGGAACTGCTCATAAAGGCAATTAGTAAACCAGGAAGATGTGAAGCATTTTTCTTAGCCAGGACATGGTTTCTGTAGCTGCTACAGGAGTTGGGGAAAAGAGTATGTATTCAGGGAGTCCCTGAGAGAACCTATTTGTCTTTAAATGAATAGGCTAAAAAGAGGTTGGACTAACTTACAGTTGATTTTTCGTAATGCCATATTCTATGCATTACAGAAGATCTTGATAATCTGATTTGAGCCATTTTCCTCAAGAGAACTCAACCTGAATAAGCTTGGAGTACATTATTTTATCTGTTCCATTGATTTTTTTCTTTACCTCCTGTACCCTTCCTTACATGTCCATTGAGCACCATGTGATCTTTAACTCATATATTGCGGAAAATTTGTGGGCAGAAGGTAGAAAAAAAGTCACAAGAAAAAAATAAAAGAAAGATCAGTGAGCTGAGAAGTTTCTCTCCAATATAGCTGTACAGTATAAGTTTGTTACTTAAGAGCAAGTCCAGTATGATTGTGAGCACAGCTCTCCCACAGCATTGAAGTTAGCTTATAATAAAGAAAAATCCCCTTCTCGGATGACCATCCAGATTTAGGAAGACATATTATTAAGTTTTTTTTGCATTATCTGTGTTTCATGCTGTAATTTGACACCAGTAGCCTCATTTCAAAATACTCACTTATTCCTGAGAGCACAAACACAGTCCCCAATGGAAGTTCATCTCTATTTCTGTCAGTGGTCCTCTGGACATGGAGGCCAAGGCTTTGGGGAGATCCTTTGTTTTTGTTTGCACCAACAGTGATTATATGCATCCAAAGACCTTTCTCTTGAAGAAATTATTTGTATTAATCCTCCTGCAGAGTTCAGGTGATGAGCAACAACACTGGAGGTGTCAAGTGATTTTAACCTTTTGGGTCCCAAAATAAGGGTTTGCTACTTGAAGCCACAGTGTTGCCAAGACCCTTAAGACCCTTGTCTTAAAATATTTCTGTTGTGACACTCAGTTTGCTGAGCTGTGATGAACCACAGTTGATAAACCCAACTGTGCCACTGGCAAAAAGTGAAATGGCATGGAAAGAAGGGTCAGCAGGAGAAATATTTGAAAATCCTGTCTATACGTAAGATCAAGAATTAATTTTCTTATCAAAACCTGAATTTCTCAAGCAATAGAACCTGTGTGGAAATAAACTGCCTATGTAGCCTGTTTCAGAAATCTCAAACTAGACAGACACTGACAATTGGCCTGAAGGATTCCATGGTTCTATTTTGCTTCTCAGCACTTCCCAGAGGGCTGTATATGTGATTCTATGATCAGTCCTGACATTCAGTCAGGAGAAAGTTGTCATGCAAGATATATTATAATTCAGAGCTTAAGTTCCTTGCTCAGTCTTTTTTTATGGAGATCTCAGATTTTCATATCCAAAGGACTATCTTTAAATGCAATAAAGTCCTTTTTAGCGAGCCAAGCATCATAAATATTCAAAAGCCGCAGTTGGAACATTACATATATTTGACGTTACAGAAATCTGTTTCCTCTGGCATGACATCAGAGATTGTCAGATTGGGAAATCAAAAGGATGAGCTTCACACTTGCCAACTTTTCCTGCTAATCTGTGTTGAAGTTTTTTCTTAACAAATCCCAGCAATACCAACCCTTCCCCCAGTCCTACCACAAGGTAGGATTTTCCAGGAGGTGAAAGAAAGGCTGTTGGCCCGCATCTGTCTACTATCTTAGAAACAGACAGCTATTGTTAAAGATTTTTTCTATTTTTTTTTTCAGTACTTATAATCCTGTTTCTTGCATTCTGCATTAGGGTCACCAGTTAGGCCACAAGACTGTGGAAACAGGCATACTGCCAGTTCCATATAGCAATATACAATTGGATTATTTTTACCCTCTCGCACCAAGAAGAAAATTAAAGGAAGTTAGATGTTCTCTTTTGAGTCAGCTTAGTGACATTCCTCATCACTGTTTTGTCTGTGCTTATGATTAATGAGACAACAGAGGGTTTCCAGTAAAAACCCACAGAAGCTGAACCATCAGTCTCTGTGATTTCCATGAGCAGCACCTGCAAGTACACCAACAAGTACATGTTCAGTGGCTCGTGGTCAGCAATCTGCCTGCACAACACATAGCTACAACCAGTTCTCCAAAACATGGGGCCTTCCTTCCTGCTATTAAACAATGCTTGCAGAAATGACAGAACTGTGCAAGGTCTGCAGCCCTGGTGCCAGTGCTGCAGCTAGTGAGCTGAAACCCAACCCCAAGAAACCCAAACATTTCTTCATCCCTTCCTCAGTGTTTCCCATTAACCTCTGGGCACTGCAGTATCTCTACCACCCACCATGCCATGGTGTTAACCCTGCTGCCCCTTTTCCCAGCATGACTCCACTCTGTCTCTCACAGGACTGTAAGGAACAGACAGTTTTTTCTGACCTGCCTGCAGCCCAGAGAGGCAGAGGTGAGCCCATTGCACCAAGAGTCAGATCATCCTACGGGAAATGCATCACTTTTCTCTGGGCTCTTCCCCTCCTGAGAGCTGGGAAAGGGAGTCAGATAAAATGTTTTCACTGAGGGAAGTATTCATATGTATTTAAATGCATATATTAAAAAAAACCCAAAAATAAACAACTTTTTCAGCAAACACCTGTTTACCCCGTAACAGAAGCTGAACACTATAACCTTCTGCATCCATATCCATGTGACCACTTTTTGAACCCCCAGAACCTTGGCACTCTTCTGCATATTACAAGCACAGCTTGGGTACAAGAAGTTTTGCAAACCACTGACAGAGAGGAAGTTCTATAAAAGTGAGCTAATGCAGCCTGACCAGACATGGCTGGAGCACACAAAGATACAAATCAGAAGACCTTTGGTAGGCTTGTGTGTTTGAGCTTACTGCAGTAGCATTTCATGCAGTGGCTTGAACCCTCCCAGCTCCAAAACAAACAAATGATGACTTTGTTGTTTTTCCTTAAGCCTGTTTGGGTACCACACTTGGACCACTGTACTGCTAAGTGGGATGAACAAGGGTAAATAACTTAATACAGAATATTTCAACTACTGAGCTGAGAGACAATAAACGTGCTCTAAAATAGCACTGATTTTTCTATACACTAAGTGCAACTAATGAAAAAAAAGCTTAGCTATATATAAGTTTATTTTAAAGAATGTACTCCATACATGATTATAAAACATTTCCTCGCAGGTGTAATATTTATGTGATGTATTTCTTTTAAGCATCTCTAAAATGCTCAGAACAAGTAGAAAGTCCTCCTGAAACCTGAAAAAGTCAGATATTCTTTCGACATCATAATCTGTTACAGTCCCACAACTTGCATTAAAGCAATAAAAGCCCACAGGATCCAAAGCTACAAACAGGAATTCCTGCACCAACTACACTCTGCACCCAGCCCTGTGTAGAATACTGCAGCTGCACAAGGAACTCAGCAGTGCTACCCAGCAGGAACACCAGGAATGAAAAATACCTTGCCAAATGTTGCTGAAAGAGAAAAGAAAACCACAAAACACCAAGAAAAAACAAACAAAAATCCCCACAAAAACAAATATTTGTTACCTCCCGTAATGGGATTTTGGCCTGATCTCCAGCTGCAGATTACTAATATTGCTTTAACTAACAAGCCTTATTAGGCCTATTAAGAGCCTTAAATTAGCTAATTTTTCACAAAGCAAACAAAAACTTTCAAGTAATTAAAATAAAATAATAAAAAAATATTCCCCCATTCACACCAGCACTGAGAAAGAACAAATTCAAAAGACAAAAGACACCACTCCATCCACCTTTGCTTAGTAAAGAACACCTGCAACATCTACATTCCCTTCATGGCCTCCAAACCCCTCAGTTTGCTATTAGTGGTTATCTAAATCTTTCATCTGGGGGCTACACCTTGACACAGGTTCTTCACACCTGGATGCTGCCTCCCACATTACTAAGAGGTCACACGAAAATTCATTGACTATTTACTCAACAAGGGTAAAAGTATCAGAATATGCTATAAAGCAAACATACATTAACTGAGTACTTAATCCTCATCTTGTTTACTAATGCTTATTGTGGTGATTTCTGTTACATATTCATGAAATATGAGGCAGTTATAGTATACACATTGTACTAACCAGTACATAAAGATGCAAAATTAAAACATCTTCACTGGGAAAAAACCCAAAAAACCACACAAAACCTAATAAAAACCCCAAACCTAACAATAAAGGCAGCTGAAAAATCTTTGTCCTTGTTGGCACATTATCAGTGATAAATTTCAAAGCATCAAGAATTACTTCAATTCCCAGCTGTTACAGCAGAAAAGCACATGAGACCAGCAGAAGATTAATAAAAGTTAGAATAGGACTACACAAAAGAAAAAATGCAAAGTCAGAATGGGATATGTGCCAACAAGAACAAAATTAGAGTAATTATTTGGATAGGTTACAGGCCAGAGATAAAAACATGATAAATTCTCAGAAAACTGGATTACTAAGAAAACTATTTGAAATTAAAAAGCAACATAAATCAAAACAGGATGAATGACATTTGGATAATATTATTTGACTGATTAAATTAACTTTTAGCAGAATAGTGTGGTAAGAAAAAGAGATATAATAACTATAAGGTATTTGTACAGCCATAACAAAACAGAACAACTGATAAGCCTGATGTGAATTTCTTCCCATATTTGAGCTGTTTATTATTGCTATAATGCTTTTTTTATGTTATTATTTAAGAAACTGTTCTGAAATTATACCAGTTTGGATGGTAAATGTGCTTATACCAAGATCATTGCTGAAATTATTTGCCTAAAACAATTCAGCAGAATATTGAGTTAATGTACGCTAAAATTGCTTTGTATGAGATAACAGTATATTCCCATTCATATTTCATAGAAGTCAAATTTGCAAGAATTTTGTTTTGGCTTTTAAATTAATTACAGAGAATATGAACAATCAGCAAATGTGTCTCCAATAAATATAAATATTTGCAATCCAAACCATTTTCATATATTCATTGTAAAACAGTATCACATATATTATCAGTTCAACCAATGCCAACCACACACATCAGATTCTGAGTAAGAAATAACCATAACTGATTTTGAGACTTCAGTAGCCAGTGAATTATTGGCAAATTATTTTCAAATAAATAGTTTAAAACTAATTGTAGCATGTTCAGAGATAATTCACAAATATAAAAAAGAAACCTAATTTGTCATTATCATTTTTTTCCTCCAACTTTTTCTGTCAGCTTTATTTAATGTGAAGCAGTATAATGAGCAAGAATGGGATTTTTAATATTGTCTTTCTCCTCTGGAAATTAGACAGATGCCAAAATGTTACAGCTTTCTGTTCACCTCTGATCCAGCTCTTTGATATGGTGGCAAAAGGTCAGAATAATTCTGACTGCTAATGACCTCTGGGATATAAAACAGACATAACTTGAGCAATCTCTTGGTCTAACCTAGAGAGGACAGGTATCTAAGTGACAGCAAGAGACCAGCAACTGACCCCACTGGTAGGCAGCATAACAAGAGGGCTCATGCTTCTGTGAAGAAAAAGGATCAGACTGGGAGATTTTCCTAAAATCATAACCAGAGACACAAAATTCTGTATGAGATAGTTATCTATCCTGATACTTCAGTGTTTGTCATCGGTGCATGATGGCTTCTTTGTTGTGACTGGTGTTTTTATATGTGCTTGGAGTACTAGTACTGTGGCTATTTTTACCTTAATTATTACATTTTGAGGTGTTTAAATTGTTTTTCTTCTGCTGCAGATAATGAATGAGCAGGTTTCTCCTCCAAGAGAATTCAAGTTTTTAGATTAAACTGGAGAGGTCCAGTACAGACTGGAGACCAGGAGAGAAATCCTTGTGGGCAAAGAGGAAGGCCAGAGTCTGCTCCTGGCACTCAGGCAAACGGAGGGACTGTGGTGCTGTCACACATCTCCATGCTCCAGGCTGGGCAGGGCAGGAGGGGAGGCCACATCTGCCTTTCCCTGTGCACCCAAACCAGGCTGCTGCTCTGGTCTGATCTAGGTGTTCATCTGCCTCTCTGCAAATGCATCAATAATAAATAGGAAATAAGTGGATGATGGCTACAACCATTAAAACAAGATGGGTTTTCTTTTTGCATTACATGACTGTGTGAGTCTTTCTTGGCAGCAGTTCTCAACACAATAGTATTTGTGGTGCTAAGAAACAAACCCCTGTAGATATTTATCCTTTTAGGGGAAGGGTGATGGGTCCAAAGTGAAAAACTGCTCATTGAACTGATGCACTGTGTACAGCTACCTCAAACTGACTCACTATTGCTGCCAAGTGTGAAGGCTCCAAGGATTACATAGTAGAGGGAGTAGTATGGCTCTGAATATAGGAGTATTTTTGCTTTTACAGGAAAGATTTATCAACCAGATATTAATGTTTAAATACAGTAATTGTGAAAAAAAATCCCTCTCTGTTCATATTTTTTTTTCATGAAATAGTTATTTTGGAATCTTGTTAAATCATGTGAACTGCTTCACCAAGTTGTTATGGCAACTGGAATTTTGAAAGTAAATTAATTTCACTATAAGATGTTATTAAGACCAGGTAAGGATGGCCTTGTATAATAATAATATCTCCTTTGTGTTTGGAGAGGATATGCTGTCTCAAACTTTAACACTAGTTTTTACTGAAGCCAACATATGTTATTACTGTATCAATGATCTTTAGAACAAATGCAAAATAAATTATTTCATTTTTGCTATGAATTCTTGAATTAGAATTCTCACCAGCAGCATCATCTTATAATAATAGCACAAATGCTTAAACAGTTTGTGATATGTCTAGTAAAAGCAAACAAAATCAATTTTCCAAACTGGAATCCATCTAGAGCAAAGCTGCTGATTTCATTCTTAGTGCAAGTGAGAAAAAAACCAAACAAAAACAGAACAACAAACCAAAACAATAGGTTTTAGTTTTAAAAGTTGGATTTTATTCTATAGTGTAAAAACTCTGTCCAGTTCTTGCTCTATTCCAGAGTGATGTCTGCTGTATCCACCTACCGACATTGGATTTGCACCTCCCTTACTTGGGTAGTAAAATATTTTCTCAAAGCAATACTCTCCTTGGAACTGCTGGAATAAAATGAGGACAGAAATGTAATCCCAGTTAATAATGCAGATAATATTACAAGCTTGGTGTAACTAATTTGTAGGATTTTGGAGCTTGCCTGGAGGCAGTAAGTCTCTCCAGGAGTAAGCAGTGGTTCTGACTACAGCATGTAGGATGTGGATGTGCCACCATAAAGGACACACCCTGACTCTCAGATCCAGGCTGGGGTCTCAGTTCTGCAGCGTGACCTCACAAACCTCCTCCCTGTCTAAAAGAATCCTGGTTTGATGCATTCACACTCTCTGTCTCTTGCCATTTGGTAGTGATAGAACACACCTGCAATGGAATCATGAAACAGATTCTGTGAAATTTAGAATACATACATTTTTTGATTTATTTTTTTTTTAATGGGACTGATATTTTGATTAGCCTGCTGTGGGGAGGGAGATACAGAAAGAACTGACCTGCCCCCGAAGGCCAGACAAGTGTCTTGAGAGCCTTGTCTATGTGAATAAATGATAGAAGCAAGAACCTCCAAACAGCAATCATGAATGCCACATTATACAGCTGCTGCTTTAGTCAAGTGCTCTGAATCATAAAAGCACCAATTTCCTTTCAATAAACAATCAAAAACATGCCCAAAACTTCTAGAGAGCAATTCTCTCTTCATCCTCTCTGCTTGTCAGTTCCTTTTTGAGGTATACAGCACTCCTAGGCGTTTTTCAGGGACAAATACTTGAGACATTTTAACTTGCTGAGATACTGCGATAGTGAGAAAGTATTATAGGGCATGATGTTTTGTTTTGTAAATGGCTGAGGTAGACAATGGAGAGAATGCTCCAAATTACTGAACATAGAGGTTGTTCCATAATAAGGGAAAAGGATGGCATTGTGCCTTATCTACCCTGGAATATTCCGATATGGGTTCCCATTAGTTTCCTCAGATATCCCATGGTCTCATTTTGTCCTCTTAAGGTTTTAAATATTTCAAATTCAGTCCCACAGACTGAATAATTTGGCTTCTGGCTCTTTTTACTTCTTCTTGTCTTCTGAAATATTGGAGTTTATCCACAGCAGGAAATAGGCTGTAGGTTGATGTGTGGTGCTATTATTGACATGAAATGGTCTCAGCTTTTGGGATGAAAGCAATCAGCACTTTGAGTGGAAGGAAAGAATATCTCCCTTAGGTCAGATAGGGGGAGAATATTCTCTTTTGGCTTCCTTAGTAGCAGGGATAAGACTTCCTTCTTAGCATCACCTGGAAGATTTCTTTAGCAAAATAAATCTTAATCCTGCCTCATCGTCTTCTGTATCTGGAAATTCAGTCTTATAACTCAAGGATAATGTCTCCTATGGGCTGATGGTGAATCTTTGGTCTGTGATGTTAATGCTGTGTTGGGCAGAAGAGGAAGCTTCTAAAGTTGACATTGACTGAAGTTACTTCTTCCCATTTCAGGGAAGTGGACTCAGAGACTTGCAAGGCACTATCTAGCCCAATGCTCATTGTGTGGAGGTAGGAAAATGTTTAATATCACTTCGAGTTAGTGTTTTATCCTTGGAAATGCTTATGAATTGTGAGCTTTCAGCTAAAAATGTTAACATAGATGTCCTAAATATTTTTAATGGGAACTTTGACATTGAGGTGCTCAACTTAGTTTCAAGGTTTACATGCTTATTATAAATTGCTAGAAATTGAACCTGGAAATAACACAAAATCAATACTTTGGCATAAGAGAACTCTCAGCTTCATGCTATGGTAGTCTGCATAAATGATTCACTTCATGTTTAATTTCATTTCAATGAATGTTCAGTAATTAAGTCTATGCACTTGAAAAGGAAGCGTGACATAAGGTAAACAGATTGTTGCAAAAGAAATTACTCCAGGTCTGATCCAACTCTCATTAAATCAGTGGAAACTTTCCAAATAGGAGTAGGATGAGCCCACAATAGCATAAATCCAGACTGAAGTCAGTGGGCCTACTTTGGATTCACACAGGGAAAAGTGAGACTGCAACTTTATTCCCAGTGTTCAGCAGCTGCAGTACAGAGCAGGCACGGATGCTGCACCTTAGGCGGAGTTTTGCCCCGTCACAGTGATTCACAGATATCCCACTTAGTCACTGAGGGATCTCATCATCAGTGCAAACACACTTTCCCCAGTGTTTGCTTAGGCAGCATGGCAGTGACTAATTTCCTTGGTGAGTCTGGGTCTCACTGCTGTCAGGAGGCAAGGGTGGAAAAGCAGCCAAATTATAGAAGTTAACTTTGGCACACATAATGAGTAATAAATGCAAAGGATTGGACTTCACAGAAAGTGGTTACTTGGGAAAACTCTGGTGAATCCCACTTTACCATTGGAACAACAATTGACAAAAAAAAAACCTAGCAAAACTATATAGGAGAAAATTTATTATATGTTTAAAGCAGGAAGTAATAAACAAATAATATAAATAGAATAGATAAGTGGAGAATATTCTCAGTCTAACCACAGCACTTTAGTAAATCCCAACAGGCAATTATTTTCTCCTTGAAGCAACTGTTTTAAAAGCACTCAAGTTTTATTGAAGGTGAACTGGACTTGGGCTTTTAGATTAGTCAGGATTTCTCAGGAATTCTATCTACTAGGCTTGCCTTGGAAAAGATTTAAAGTTTTGCACGGAGTTCTATAAATCAAGGGAAACTCAGGGTAGTGTAGAATTTCAGAACACACCAAGAGAAATTGTACCAGGTGTCTCCAAAGAGACTTGGAGGAAAGGCTTAACATATAAATGCTCTCAAAAACTTTTTTAGACATACTTTTATGTTACAATTAAACTCATGAAACTTAGTTTTGTGCCTGCAAACAGCATGTTCAGCACTCAAACATGACAGCAGAAAGTCAAGTCAGTGCACTGTTTTGATTTTCTCTGGTATTCTTGGAAGTAAGCTGTTTCAGACCCAGCATCATTTTTCCTAACTCCAGAAATGTAATGGGCTGCCTACATATGCAAACTTGTTTCTATGGTTTCTCCTTAACAGGAACAGAGAGAGGGTTAATTGCATATCTACACATTTTCCATTTGCTAAAAGCAAATGGGTAGATGCCAGTCTTGTGCCCTATGGTCCTGGGAGGGGTTCCACAAAAAAGCACTCAAAACATGTGTGTTGGACGAGTTCATGCTGAAGTTAAATATGTAAGGAAATATTACATCATAAGAACTACCATCTGGAACTTATCATTCTGGGAATTTCACTCTATTCCATGTATTTCACATAACAGGTATGGTGCGGGGCTTTGCTTATGAACTTCATAGTTTAGTAGAAAATCTAAAAATCTCTCAGTGGGGTGGAAAACCTCAGAAATTTAAAAAATCGCACTGTAAGAATCAGCATAAGGGACTTTTGTAAAAAACAGATATGTTCAAATGCACATTTAATATAGAAAGGATGGCCACAAATAAATTCACATGTTGAATTTAATAGGTATTAATATAATCAAATCTACTACTACTGACCATTTACTATTAATCTTGTTTGGCTACTGAAATATTTTTCCTTTGGGTTGACTGTAGTTGCTTTTTTGAGAACTAGAATTGTCCAACACCTTTTATACACTATCTGCTCAAAACTGATGAAATTTCTGTAAGTTTTCATTAAAACACCTGGATATGGCTTTGCAGATTGTTTTATACTGGGATAATATTTTCAGTCATGTTTGCCTTTCCATGGGTGGGTGGTTTATATTCCTTCAGTGTCTTACTAAACATGTCTATGAGATTCATGCTTTTCCAATTCTTCTAAGTTCCTGTCTTATATTCATAAATGTGGCATGCATGAATCACCAAAGATTGCAAGCTACAATGAGAGTTTCTTTATTCAGGACGTGCATCTGCTCCAAAGGACATGAATTGTTCAAGGAAAATACTCTGAACCTGAGACATCCACTGAGTTATATTGTATTGGTTGTAGGAGGTCTTAACCTCTGCATGCCGCTCATCTTGGTTGTTCATTCCCCATATATAATCCTTCTAAATAAACAATTTATTAGAATTAGACTATAGGCAATTTAGATGCAAGAAAACTGCTTGTGTGCTGTAAAACTCAAGTTGTGTATGAGCAAAAAAATGGCTGGCTTAGATGCCAGGAATTTATTATACTCCACATACAGGGATGTCAAACTCTTCCACAGGGGTTCACAGCTGCCAACACAGTGAGCCAGCCCACCTGAAGTCCTGGAGAAAGAATGTATTTCAGAATACATTTCCTGCTTAGACCAAGTGCTTATCTGATAGTTGCAGCTGGCTGTCTTTAAGATTAAGGGGAATCAGTGTCATGTCAGGGCTTAGATAGCATTTTTTTAAATAGTGCACTTGCAGAAGTCTTGTCAAAGTTGCAAAAGTGACAAGACTACTTTCCCAAAAAATGCAACTCCCTTAGTTGAGACCCTAATTTAAGGGATTAAATGAACATCATCTGTTTGGAGGGGCTGGGTCACTTGAGAGACCCAAGAGATCAGGAAGAAAGGAGTCTGACTTCATCCTGGCAGCTGATAGCTTCAGGATACCTCTGGAAGCTCACATGTCCTGGATGCACATCGGTGTTTCTCAACAGCCATTGACACCTGGAGATTTCTTACTCTTCTGTGCACAGAGCTCTGGATTTACCCCTGGAGGAAATACACCTTCAGGGTGTATCTGAGCTATGGCCTCTAAATGGCTGAGCTCATTTAGACCTCTCCAAGTTGCCTCAAACTTGCTGGCTCTTAGGTAATGGTGAGAGTGGAGCCACAGCAGCAGCAGGTAACTCTGTCATGGTTGCAAAAAAATCCAGGAAGAAAAGCTGATACTAAGGAAGCCAGTGTATTCTAAACCAAGTTCAATTAGTGTCTGACCCACTGTTGTAAAGGATAGCTTTCATCAGTGCTGTCCATAGCTGAGGTCAATCCTAGAAACCTTCATGATATTCCAGATATTTCCCCTACAGTTATATCTAACCTGACACCCTTGTCAGAAGGACAGTAAAATCCCCTTACAAGACTTGCACAATATGGTTGTGTAGTTAGGTAGATGAAAAGCAAAACTGGAAGATGATAATTAAAAACAGGAAGCAGAACAACAGGGGACCAGAATGATGACAATTATAAATATATGCTGATGTGGGCAGGAAGACAGCACTTCAGAGAGAGACAGAGACCACAATCACTTGGTAAAACTGAAGAACAAAGAATATAGGACCTGCCACATTAACTCAAATAACAGATGTCCCAATTTGCTCATCTGGAAGATGAAAAGTTCTTGATAATAAGATAAAAATAGAAGATATAACTAAAAATACCTTTTTTTACTTTCTCTTCAATTTTTTCGCCTATTTGGTATAAATTACAAGGGAATTATATCCATGCTTTATATAAAATTTTATTTTAGAAATCCTATCTTTTTACCAAGAGGTACAAAGATGATGCAGATGGGAACAGTAGACTACCAAAGACACTTCAATTCACTTCCTCAACCTGGAAAAGATATACTAAATCACAACTGATTTATGTCAGCTGAAGAGTCAGCCCTTTGGAAGGGAAGAGACTAACAGGGTAATTAATGGCCCCAGCTGTGGGTTCTATATATTAATTGATTAAACCTTTCACACCACAAGAATTTTTCATTTTGGATGTACTCATACTTATGCTTTTTAATTAATTAGAAAATGGAGAGATGGAATCTTCTGGTTTATTATCAGCTGAATTAATTCAGAAAGCCATTTGGTTTGGATTTTGGGGTTTTTTCTGTGTTTTTTGGTTTGGTTTGATTGGTTCTTTTTGGTTATTTTCGGGTGTGTTTATATTTGGGTTTTTTGTTTGTTTGGCTTTGGTTTTTTGTTTTGTTTTCTCTGAGGCCCCCCACTCTGAAAAAAGTGTGTTTCTGTTTCTGGTGGAACTATAAGGTAGAGTTTTTGGTGTTACAGAATGCTTCTGATATACACCAGAAAACAAACTTGTAGAAAATTCAAGGTTGTATGTGTTAGCAATTCAAAATGCAAGGTCGTATGTGTTAGTAATTCAAAATGTTTCAGCATTTCTGTTGCTAAGTTATTACCTAGCTTGGAAGAATTTTTGAATTGTTGGAAGTTATTATTTGATTGGATAATTGACCATTACTGTTTAATGTTAATGTAGTCACATTGGAAGTAATCAAATATATTTCAGGAGGCAATAGAAAGAAAGCAGAAAAAAAAGTGCAAGAAAAGAAAACCCCACCACAAACATTTTACTTTTAATAAATATCCCATCCTGCCTATGGGAGCTAAAAATAATACATGGTCATATTATTAAGAATTGTATCACAATGTGTTGGTACTGAGGACTGTACTTAAACATTGCCTGTAGAACTTCAGTTTGTCATTTTGTGACTTTGGAGTATCATACATATCCTACATATGCATAGGACTGATATGAGCGGGGAAGGTTAAAGTTATTATCATCTCAATGCCTGTTCTGTCCAATGAAATAAATAAAAAACAATACAATGCAATTACATCTTTTCCCCATGTGCCAGGCTTTTGAGAAGCCTGTCAGGCAGACTGTGAAATAACATATCCGTGGAAAATCTCAGCCCCTGGGGACATCCTCTTAAGTGATCAGCAGGGATAGTGAGGAAGGGTAAACAAAGATCTTCCACTCCCTGGAATGGTTATAACTTAACTATTCCTAAGCTTATAGGCACCTGTGTCCAAAACACATAAGGAAGTTTTTTAGGTAAGGAAAATTCTTCTCCTCTATTTACCTGTACCAGGAACCAGGGACAATGGGGAAAGATGAAGCAAACCAGTAGTGCAAGAAGAAATGGAAACCAAACCCTAATATAGCCCTCAATTCACAAAGTCTTCGTTGTTTATCTAAATATTTATTTACATAATTAATAAACCAGCATATATTTTTGGGTTTTTTTAGTTTGAATTGTATTCTTTTTATGTTACTTTATTTAAATATAATTTTAGAGTCCTCTTTATAGAAAAATATAAAATCCTCTCAAGATAAAATATAAAATATAATGTCCTCTCAAGAAAAATAGAAAATAGTTGGTTGGGGTCTGTTTGACATTGAAATGTATCTAATATTGTGCTGATCACTCTTCCCATCTATAATACTTGTCATGGCAAAAATTGTGGCTTGTCTTTTCATATTACAAGCTTTATAAAGAGTTTGTACTTTCTGCTAAGCATAACATGTCACAGTAATTTAACTTAGTACTAATAAAGATAAGGGTGTGTATATATGTAACAAATAATTGGTGTTTGCCATTACCATCCAAAGCCTTGGACCCTGATGGGATGGCTCCCCTCCTGCAAAAAAAAGGTAGCCTTGAGAGCATCTTTAAACAAGATGGTATAAGAGATTTGTTGAAAGAACAAAGTTAAAATGTTCAGAATACAGCTCTACATGCAAGTGATAAAAGGCTTTGAAAAATCTATGATTTTACCAAAGTTGGGGAAAAATTCAGTTATATTTTATGACAATTTGTTAATCAACCATAATCAAAAGTGTTTAGTTTTTAATTTACTTTTTGCTAGCTGTCTTAGTCTGAGAAATGGGAACGTCAGCTAAAAATAAATGAAGTCATGAAAATAAAATTAAAGTCAACTTGATAGTTTAAAATTAATGTGGTACCATGATAAAAATGCAGAAAGACCTGAAGGAATATTTTGAAATTTTGTGAAAGAATAAACTGGGTCTTAAAAACCAGCTGAGTTGAGAGGTTTTTTGGCTACTATGTTATTAATTCATTTCAGTGTGTGAATAAGAATTAACAACTATAAAAATGATCCGAAACATCAATGACCAACAGTGCTTATTTGATCATTAGTAGAGTAGGGATTGTCCACAGGAGGAAGAAACATGGCTCAGTAAGAGGAGAATTTATAGTTATTTAATGGACAAAAGTATTTCAGACTGTTCAAAACACTGAAATGGAGAAAGACATATTAAGAAACATAAAAGTGATGAAAGTATACTTGTGTTGCAAACAGCAATTTTGTGCTGAGATCAGTAGACTGAGTTTGCAGTTCCATTGTATTTTCTAATCTATTATTTATTTGGGATTCATTTTGCACTGTTCAGTTCTTCTACCCCTTGGGCTTCCCCCATCTAAATTAGATCTGTGTGACATGTCATCTGTTTAAAACCTCCACTGCAACATGGAAAAAACTTTTTTTTTCCCCATGACAGAAATTAAAATAATACCATTTAGGGAAAGTGAAATTATCATCTCTTCCAGGCCTCTTCATAACTATATAAGAAAATTGACCTTTTCAAATCTTGGAGTTGAATTTATATTTCAGAGCTGTACAAGATTTGGACTTGAATTCACTATTCAGAAGGCCCCATATTCAGATAGCTCAGATATATACTCACTGTTCTGTTTAAATTTAAGTCTGGGAGACAGCTGAAATAAATTCTTGGTTCAGCTTCCTCACTGGCTGCTAACTGGAATGTCACCCAAGAATTCCATTGATGACTAAGGTTTTGTAGACCATAAAAGTAAGACAAGGACCTATTTTGTTTGCTCTAGGACATGTGCAGCCTTTCAGAGGTCTGAAGAGTTCATTTATTACATTTTTACTTAGGGCTTAAAGAAATTTGTTTACTGTTTTTATGTATCTTGATATTTTACATAGTGGGAGGAAGGGCACACCCAAAATTGTCGTATGGAAAACACTAAAGAATGATGGACCAGGAAAAAATAAGTTAATTTCTAATACCACTACAGGAAGTTGTTCTTCTTTTACAGGTTACCAACCTGGTAGGGGTGATGTTCCCTTTTAACAGGGTCACCATCATGATTTGAATATTTCCAGTTACTCTTTCTGTAATAAGGAAATTGGGAAACAATTGTAGCCATTGAGGGTGAGGTAATGTTCATACTAATGAACATGTTAATAAATTTCCAAAATATATACCTAGCACTCAGTTTTATAAGGCTGTAGCAGTTATGAGGGAGGATCCACGCTGACATTTGTAAGAAATTTTCTTTTTCTGATTATGGGGACTGCTTGACAGAGGTACTGACCTTACAGAAAGACCAGATGATGAGTCCCTCCAGTCTGAGCACTCAGAGCTCCCTGTGCATGCTCTTGTTTGCTCCTTGCCTCTCTCACATTTGTTTTTTGTCTCTGAGCAGGACAGGGGATACCACATGCTTGATTGAAAATTGGAATAACCTTCTCTAATGGCAGGTGATGCTGCTGTAACTTGTGGTACCCTGTCAGGCTTCCCCTGTGCTTTTGCATTTATCTCTGTCTGTAGGAGAGTTTGCTTGCACCGTGTGCCCCTAACAGCTGTGCCGAGGGGTGACCCCATAGCTGCTGCTTAGTTCAGGCATCTCCTTTCCAGGAACATACCTGAAATACCTGATCCTGCTACTACATCACCGTGGGGCTTTGAGCTCCTCAAATCCAAGGAGGTGAGAGCTTGTTTTCAGACTACTTTTTTTTCCTATTTTTTTTATAAATGTTTTCACGCTTGATAAACTAAGTCTTGTTCCTGAAAGGGAATGAAGACCTGATTACATGCCAGTAGAGCTGGTCCAGAGGAGAGCTGCTAAGTTAGTCAGGGTCTGGGGAATGTCTCTTATGAGGAAAGGCTTGAATTGGGCTGGTTCAGCCTGGAGAAGAGGCAGCTGACATGGGCCCTAGTTAACGTGTACAAAAATCTAAAGGGTTGGTGCCATGAAGATGGATCCAGGCTCTTCTCAGTGGTGCCAAGCAATAGGACATGAGGCAATGGGCAAAAAGTGATGCAAAGGAAGTTCCACTTGAACATGAGGGAGAACTTCACTGTGCAAATGACCATGCACTGGAACAAGTTGCCCAGAGAGGGTGTGGAGTCTCCCTCACTGGAGATATTCAAGAAGCCTCTGAATTTAATCCTGCACCACGTGCTCAGGATGACCTTGCTTAAGCAGGGAGGTTGGACCAGATGTCCACTGTAGTCCCTTCCAACCTGACCTATCCTTGTCCTTGAAATGAGACAAACCTCCCACCTCTTCCTGTAAAGTGGCTGACCTCAGTGGAAATTAAACTTGCACTGGGCCTAACATGATCAGGCTTGAAACACTGAAAGGTTGTCTGGAAAGGTAAAGAAACAGTGATTTGCTTACAGTGGAGGTATAAGTAGGGTACAGGCAGCTGAAGCTCTAGGTATGTTCAATGTATGTCACATATTGCTGCACATATATTTCTCTGTCTTGCAAAAATTAAAACAAGTCACTACTAATAACAAACAAAATTTCTCAGAGGAAAATATTCCCCTAACAAAGATTAAATACTGCTATTTATATAACATGTGTGAATAAAAATTAAAACATATTCTTGTGTTAGTTGTCAATACTGTTGTGGTTTAGCCCCAGGTGGCAATAGTTTTGTTAATTTATATTCAATACCATTTTGGCACCTGCAAACAGGGCATTATTGCCCCAACACATACCTACAGGGATGTTTTTATTTTCCCATTATTCTGGTTATGAGTTGGAGACAAAAGTATTTGCTCTTCTAAAGAGAAATTCCATGCATTTGAACAAGATAGGCATTGACATTGCAGAAAATTGCAGTAAAGCTAACAGCACACAACCCATTTTCTCTGGGCACTACTGCACCTCACCATCCCATCTGCTTTCCATAGCTGCCACTGTCTCAGGATCTCTCTCAGGAGTGCACCATGCCATGGGGCCCATGAGCAAAGAAAGGTTTCAGCTGCATGTTCAGACACAGTTTAACTCACCCTTCCTGGGTGAACCCTGTACAGGGGGATTTGAAGTGCCTTGTGTGTGAGCCAGCCATGTCCCTGCCTCATTCCTGAGGTGACAAGGCAGCAACCCAACCCCTGCAGGGTCTGGTTCTCCGCAGTTCTCCAGCTACACTGACCTGGGCAGCATTTGTCCATCCAGAAGGGATGCTGTGAGAGGGTTGATGCCAGCTCCAGGCTTTCAAAAGCAGGAATAGTCCTGCTCCCCTTCCACTTTCTCCCAGGTTTCTTTCCAGTCCTGTACCAGCTCTGCAGGTTTCCTGATCATCTGCCAAGATAATTCAGCTTGCTAACCCTGCAATTTCCATTTTTTTGCATCTCCAGCTGTCTGTTGGTGCAGCAGTGGGAAGTCATTGCCTACTGGGTCAGACAGGCACCAGTGCTGGGGTGCAGTGAGGGAGAGATCCTGCAGCAGAGAGGGAAGGCACTGGGCTCAGGGGGAGGCAGTGGCATCAGCCCATGCAGCTGAGTTAAACTGCTGAGTTTGCCCCTCTGTCCCACCTGGCCTAGGTGTGGATACCACACACCACCCTGTGGAATCTGCATCTTGTTCAGGGAGTTGTGATCTTATCTAAACATTACAGATGGGATTGCACTCTGGATTTAAACATAAAGACAGAAGATTCTGTACCCTTAGTGGCAGAGACCTCCTTCCTGCTTTATCTTGCTCCTCTTATACTAATTGGAGGAAACTCTGGGTGCTTTCCAGAAGAGCAATAAGCAACGGAACTAGTATTTGTCATGTGCTCATCCTCTCCACAGGGAGAAATCTGTGTGCAAGAGAATGGTCTATTGAATTTTTAAAAACCATTTGTACACAGATTCATATCCAAGTAGACAAATATATTTATTTTCCTCTTAAGGGAAGCAAGGTCAAAAAGAAGCTTGGGATAATTACAATGAAAAGAGATGAAGCTGCCAATGATGCTTTGTGTGTGCCTCTGAAAGTTTTTCTATTGCTTTAGTATAGTTCTCTTTGTGCATCCTTCACTGAAGCTGTGGGAAATAATGTGCTGAAGAAAAAACACATTTGGAAATCGCCATAAAATCTAGTCTGCATGTACCATATGGCTGCTGTGCCAGCTGCAATTACTGCACCTCTTTAAATAGTTCTCTTACTGAGAAGTTGACTTTTACAAGCACAGGGTTTCCTTGCTCTTATTAGTACTACCAGACATCCACACAATAGGGAATTTCCTATATTCTGGTTGGAAGACCCACACCCCTTGCTGACATAATTTAGGATATCATTTTGCTAATATTTTTGGCAGATCCAGGCAGTGATACGTAGGAGCAATCCAGGTCACAGTGCTGCTGAGCTGGCTGTGGGCATGACAACTTGGCCTTTTCCCTGATTGCAAGATGATGTTCTCAGAGAGAGGCAGCATCTTGCTGGTGCACCTCCTTCCTCCCAGCACCACTGATCACATTACCCCAGTTCTGTCCACCTGGGCAAACTTTCATTATCCTCTAGTTTCTTATCCAAGAGCTTCAATGGCATCTCAGCAAGTTTCTGATTCAAGGAGTCAGTAAGCAATAGGTGGGGGTAAAAACAGAGGGGTCTTGCTATTGCTAAACCAGGTTTAATGGTGACCTCGAGGTATGGAGTTGGAACAGTCCTCGTGGATCATGATCTGGTTTTATTGCATTCTCCAAAAACTTGGTTGTTTTTCAGGTTGCCTATTGTTTTTTATTTACTAGATGTATCAAGCTGTGGGACATGACACCAAGGTATGAGAGTATCTCCAAAGTAATGAGTACGCCAGGGCAGCCAGGACCTGTCACTCCCAGAGGAGTTAGCTGCTCAAAGAGCCATTCTTGGTGCAGTCTGGTACCTGGCACTCTGTGAATCCTCCCCTTTTCATTTCTGGATGCACTTGTCCATCCTGGCCATTGAGATCATTGTTTGGAAGCTGAAGGTGTTTCATGGATGAACAGTGAGAGACACTGCTGGAAACTTTTGCAGTCTCAGCTGTCAACATCTACTGATGGTGGGAGTCCATGAAAACTTTATCCCAGTTTATTCATGTCCAAGAATACCACTTTTTAATAAAATTGTAACACCTGAAAAAAATCTCAAGACCATTTTAATCTTTATATTACAGCTAAAAATGGCTAAAAAAAAATGGTTTTGAAACAGAAAACCACCTATGGCCAAAATCCAAAAACGGGAAATTTTATGTCAAAGGCTAACTGACCTGGAGATTAATTATACAGGTCAGTTCCTGATGGTTTTTATTGCAGACTGTCCAATATTAATGTTTTCTCTTAAATTTTAGACCCATAAATGAAAAATTTTGGTCTCATTTTTAAAAGAAGCCTGTATTCCTTGGATAAATAGAAAATATCAACAAGGTAGATGAAGCCCAAAGGTTATTACTTCATTAGTAATTCATACTTTTTCAGTTTAATTTTGATCCATTGCTTTAGGGTGGAATTAACTTTTTTTCCCCCCACTGGAATGGAATGAAACATTAGGGACTGTAAACCGAAGTCTCAAAAGTCAGAGAAATGCAAGTTACTTCTCATTCCTTTCTTCTAGAGTTGCTTTATTTCCAAAGCCAAAATATGAAGACAATGTAACTGCTGTTCCTGTACCCTAACTATAGCACTGGAAAGCTGCAGAGACAAACAAGTATTCTTCTTTTTGGAATCCAGTCCAGCTAAGCCACAATAGGAAAAAAATAACACCTTCCCTGCTATATGCTTTACATCTCACTTCTGGGGCATTAAAAATAAGCTCTTTCTGGAAACCATTCCACTTTACATGGGTATGTTCATGCTTTGGAAGTTAATATTCTTAAACATGAAAAATAGCATACTTTAATTGAAAAAAATTCAGGTCATTTTTTTCCGTATTCACAGGGCTATTTAACTTATAAAATCAGACAGGATATAGAAGCCTTTTCTCCCACAAATATAATTGAAGCATACCAATAAACACCTTGGCTTTGGCCTTTTTTGTAGAGCTACTGAGTGTTCAATAAACTGAACAAATGTTATTAGTATTAAGTGGCTAATAAAGTCTTATTTATGTGCTCATGTTAACAATAATCTGCCTGTAGAGTATGCATACTTCCCTGTTAGCAACTTAGAACACAATTTCCAAGAACCTTGTGTTGATTCAAAGAAATAATAGCCTGACTGTGGTCTAGGCTTTACTGGAAAATGGATAGAGTGATCATTGCCTTAATTAGCACAAACATCATCTATTTCACTGCTTAAAAGCTGCAGAGGAAAGGGGAGCTCTAGAGATTTTTCCACTGTGAAGTAAATCAAAAGCAAACATGAAGGGATTTTCTTTATACATATGCTTTACCTGCATTTCCTTTTCTTTAAAGAAGCATTCAACAAGAAATTTCTATACAAATTATTCTGAAAGTGCTTTGAGAAATGTACTCATAAGTTGAGAGTCCCTATAAACACATTTAGATAATCTGTCAAAAATGGATAAATTAACTATCCAAACTCCTGTGGCAGTGTGGGATTCATGATGTTTATGTTACAAAGCTCATTGGAAACTTTTTTAGCAGTTCTGTCGAAAAAACTTTAATCCTATTTGGAATCCAATAGTAATATGCTATCACAGGCCCAGGCCGGTACATTGCCATTCTGAGAAGCAAACAGGCAGATTCCTGTAAGGACAATGACTGGCTTTTGAAGAAAGTGAAGAAATTGGTGCAATTCCACAGTCAGCAAAAATCGCCGCCAACTCCTGCTACACGGGACACAACTGGGCTGCTGCCGTGGGCGGGAGAAGGACAAGGGGTGCTTTACAGTGAGCCCACACCACAGATGAGGCTTCACAAGGAAGAGCTGGTGTTCTTCAGCAGAGTGAAAACTGAGGTCATCTGACATAATTCCAGCCCTGTAGTTGTTTTGGCCTTTGACTGGTGTTATTATTTATAGCTGTCTATCGTGCAGGCAGTGTCATATCCTATTCACTCATGTCCATCTTTTGTCCTTTCCTAAACAATTAGACTTGCCTTTATTTGCAGTCAGCCTGGAAGAAGGTGTGCCAGTTTAGACAAGGCATTATTCAGTTAGACAACCTGAAGTATATAACACTCTGCCAAGTTTCTGTGTGTAAATGTGAAAGTGTTACTTAGTTACAGTCAACTTTAACAATAATTTGGACCTTCTTTCCAGGTCTTGACGAAACAAAATGATTTCTAGTCTATGAGCAATGGAGTGAATGAAATCTTGATTCCCAGACTTCCTAAATACAGGGCTTGCCATGCTTATCTCTCTTGTTACTGATCAAAAACGCTGGTTAAAATTTATTTTTTCCCATCTAGCTGCAAATTTCTCTTTTGCCTGAGCCCCATTGTATCCACTAGAATAAGACTTCTACTCTAGCATTTCCCTCCAACATGAAATTTGGTAATCAAGTCCTATTACACTTCATGGGTATCATATGCTGCCATGTTGCTTGAAATTTGCCATCACATTAAGAAATTAAGGACAATAAACATTCAGAAAACACACTTTAAACCTGTTTTTCTTAAGAAAATGAGAAAAATAATTCTATCTTGTAAAAAATTATATTTTGAAATATATCCAAATGGAAAAAAAGTCCTAACAGGGAAATGAAAATCATAGAATCTTTTGATTGAAAAGATTTTTTGCTCCATTTTTAGTTAAAATTAGCTTTAAAACTAACAAATTCACCAGATATTAGAGGCAGACCTCTATAATTTCTTTTTCCATATACTGAGTTGACAAAACCCTGTGAGTTGTTTTGATAGGGAAAAAAAAAAAAACCATGTAAATCCTCTTCAAAACCCAACAAAAACACTACAAAGTTATATTGTATTATAATAGAAATGAGAACACTGATTTTTCAGTGAAAGCTCAAAATCACTACACCGGAAAGGAGGACTTAATATTTAAGTTTCCCTTGCAGTCTGCACCTTCACTTGCAGTTTGGATTTCTGTTGACTTGTGGGATTTATGAGTCACAGAATATTCTGATCAGTCCCCTCTCAGCAGGGCTTCTTCCATCCCTGCTGAGGTTTGCTGCTGTCTCCCCTCTCACTGCAGGAGTCCCTCCCTCTCTGCCGCCCTGGGCTGCAGCTCCTGGCTGTGACTCTCCTCCTTCCCTCTCTGACTGTTTTTCTCCTTTCTTTGTCCTAAGTTGGTCACCAGGGACAGCCCAAATCAGAGCTTCTACCTGAGGCTGGCATTTTTGTCTAGAGGAAATGTAGCATGTTAAAAAGGAACAAACATATGAAGGAGAGTACTTCCTTCAGAGGGACAAGGCTTCACCATGCTGGGACGTGTGTGAGAGCATTTGTGGCTCCTGGTCTGGTTTGCCACCTCCCAGACTGGGAACAGTGTTCTATACAGCAGCTCCAGCTCTGGAGACCCCCCCAAGAGCATGTGAAAACTGAGGAAGGCACCAGTGCAGACCCCTTTTTCCTTGCTAGCAGGCAGCCAGCGTGTCGGATACAGAAACAACCGTAGCCCCACAAAACATGCTGGGTTTTCAGCTCCCAAACCTACTGAAGTGCTCCACTTGAGTAAGCCCCAACCACAATATTTCCAAATGACTGCTTTGCAAACTGCTTGCACTGCAAGTTCTTTCTATTCTACAGAACTGCCTTCTGACTGGGAAGTGTTTCATATGCAATTTTTTAATTAACCCTAGTAGGCACATTATGTGCTTACCTACTGTATTTGCTCTAATTGATACCTGTCTTATACATCCTGGGATGGAGGACTTATTTCTATCACTTTATCTTCTTATGCTTTGAAAACAATATCTTCTTTTCTATTTCTATTTAAAGGAAGGTAAATTTAAATACTTCTGAAGCAAAACTGCTTGACCTTAATATTGATTCACTAGTAAAAAACAGAAAAAATTAAACTAATAATTCACACTGATATTAGTCTAACTAGATGTCTACTCCATGAACTGGCTTTGATTATTTGAAAAATTATTATTTGAAATATTATTATTATTATTATTATATACAATTATTTGAAAAATTTGTATTCATTTCTATATTGCCTCAGTTCCCAGGTTCTTGGGAAATGTGCAGTTTTATTAGCTCTTACATTTTATAGTATATAATAGAATTATCCTTCCTTTTTCACAGGTTCCAATTTTATTACTACAAAATCAATTTATTACCTGTTAGCATGTTCCTAAAAAGAAAACAAGAAAACGTATCTCTGTAGAGAATATCAAAGGTCTCTTCTACAGGAGCTGATGCTATTTTCTCTGAATGTCCAACTTTCATTAAATGATGTACAGAGGAAAACACCTCAGAAAGATCAATGCCTGCTCAGTAGAAACATCTCAAAACTGACAAACAGTGCAATATCATTTGAAAACCTCTTATGAAACTATTTTTTCATTAAAGCCTTCAAATAAAGAGAATAACCTTTTCTTAAATCAGAGATAATCTGAGTTTTTAAAAGTGATTTGAAAAAAAAGATTCTTTAAGAGACACATACTTTTGACTTTGTGGCATTTACCTGTGATAAAATATTTGGTTAGCACACTGTACAGAGAAACAGCTAATAATGTCTGAAAAACCCCCTTGGTTTTGGACATACACACTCCTTATGCTGGACTTCAAAGAAAAGTGGAAATTTATCCCCACTCTACACCCCTCTCACCTGTTTTCTTTTAAATTATATTCAAATTCATACAGTACACAGTTTTTGGAAAGCTCTCAATGATCTTGAGCGTCTCTGACAGGATGCAATTTTCTGAATGGGCAGGGGGAAGGTTGCACAGGTTTTTATTTTGTTACACGGAACAGGCTATTAAAATAGATATGAACATATATTTTTCAAGAGAAAACTGGTAAGAAAGGATCAGGTATTCAGCTGATTTCTGCTAAATTAGGGAAAGTCAAGCTAGTTTCCTTCAGCCAAGAATCTGACCTGATGTCTCTTTGTTTGGGATTACACACATTTTTCTGACAGGCAGACATGTAGCTTGATTTAACAACTTCTCATGCTGCTTCTCTCCTTTCTATATTTGTACTAAACATCAGTTAAATCCTTTGAATATTCATATTGAGTTTACATGTCCTTACTTTTCACATTCAGGTTTTGAATAATTATATTCTGAGAACTTCATCAGAGGCAGCAAAATAATTTGCAAATCTGAGGAGCCTTGTGTACTCTCTGTTACCTTGAGGCCATAGTACTTCAGCTCATATTTTCTGAAGCTTTGCTGCTGGCAGAAGGTAAGATTTTCAATAACTTCACGTTCTTTCATGTTGTGACTTGTTTGCTTCTTGTGGAGCTTAATCAAGCTTCCTATAACTCACAGGATAGCTAAGATTTTTGTAGTAATTTTCTTGATTTTTTCTTTCCTAAACACATACTCTGAGTAATGTTCACCACTACATATAAAAAGGCACCTGACCATGAAGTGATAGAACTCAGGTAACCAATTAATACATGACTAAATGTTATGTTTCTGCAAACAATGTTATTATCACACTGTAGGCCATGCCCCAAGTTTAGACAGTTTCCAGGAAACTAAATTTTGAGCTGCTGGTTCCCTAGAGGAAATCTAAGTTTTGAGTTTGTTTCAGTCTAGTTGTGGTTGAGAATTTCAGTGGGATATAACCCAAAACCTTTGACTCCTGAGGTGTTCCTTTGGATGTGGACCATTGAATCATATCTAGCCCAACCAAACCAGTTTTCTGACAAAAGAGTTTCCTCATGTGCCCTAGACCCTCTAAATTTTCTAGACCATAGGTTTATGAATCTTACATGAACCCCAAGATGTTTATCTCAGCTAAAATTTTGTAGATATGAGGCAGAATCATAATAAAGAAACTAGCCAAAGAAAAACTGAAAGGAGATAAATAAGCCCCAACACAATTTGTTCCCTTTGTCCAGACAAAGGGGCTGCAGACCTACACATGGGTGAATATTACTGGGTCTTGAAAGGCAGGAGTGGAGGTGTGGAAATACCTTGGGACTGAAGGAGTCCACAGCACAACAGAGTAATTTTCTTCATCAGAGCAGAAAGGGAGTAATTTCCTCTAGCCTTGCACAGGAGGACCAATTGAAAAAGTGTTGTGAGCATCTGGATGAGATCTCCTGCAAGACCTCCTAATTATGGGTTTAGGAAATCATAAAGATGATTTGCAAGGGTGCAATGGATTTATGTGGAGCCATGAGTGGCCATCCTTGGCCACTTCTTCTTGATCCCACCAATTGCACTAACACCATTGTGGGGCTGACATGAAAAGGGACTCAGTCTCAGTTCAAACCCCTTGTTGGAACAGTCAGTAATAGGAAGCTAAGGGGAAAATGGCAAAATTCTAAAGGTTACTTTATTTCTGAAAGCAACATCTTGTTCAGCTACATTTCACTTCTACCCAAAGAGAAATTTAAGTCCTAGGGCCATCTTAGTATAGAGAAATAAATTCATAAGCTTTATTCTGTCTTGAAAAAGAGTGTTATTCCTGCCTTCTGAGAAGCATTTAAATGGCATTACATGGAAGAGTTTCCTGAGGCTTGCTCATTGAAAAGGAGTTCAATCTTGTTCCAAATTTTGAATCTAAATTTTTACACTCCTCTCTGCCTTCACCCCCCTAGTATTTTAAGTAGTCCCAGTCTAGTAGTGAAACATTTCAGTTTGTCTCTGTGATTGACATTCTGCAAATGCAAATGATGAATTCTTGAGAAGACTGTCAACTGACTGAGGGGCTGACAGCAAATTTTGAGCTACCCCAGGAGACCATGGTTCCAGTATCCACTTGGGTATGACCTCACTGCTCCTTGTCTGGCAGAGGTGCTTCTGGCTCTTTGGCAGAGCTTTTCACACTAGGATGAGTATGGTTCCAATCTCAGGTGGTAATTCAGCATAACTCCTTTCCTGTGCCACTGCTTTGCTGCTGTGCATTAAATTTATGATCTGACACTGGAACTTCAAATACTGGTGGTTTAAGTAACATTTAGAAAAAGGTGAGGGCTTTTTGTATGTGTTGTGCAGTATGTTGACTATGAAACAGAAGAGTGGAAGGTGTAATTGTAGTGGATTCCAACCCTCTAAAGTAGAAGCAGTGCTAGGAGTTAAGACAGGCAGTGCATAATAAAAATATTGCACATGACAGTCACGGATTAATTGAGATGGAGTAGAAATATTTTTGAGCAGATAAAGCACTTGCAGTAGTCTGTGGATGTAGCAGTCACTTTTATATTTACATTTCTGAAGCTCATCTCCATGTAGTTATAGATCACAAAGCTTTGATTTTGCTGTTTGGCAACCCAAGTCAAAAATACCCAGGAGGGAAAGATGGGACTGAAGATTGCAAACCTTCCAAAGAAATTGTCTTCGTACATAATATGTCTAAATGACTGCTGCACATTGCAGCAAGTATAATCTTTTGTAGAAGAAAAATATGTAAGTCATTTTGTCTTAAAACCTAAACCACAAAATGATTTAGGGACTGCTCCAAAGCCTGTGAAATCAGCGGGAGTTTTTTCATTAATTCCAATGGATCAGCCTTTAAAGGTGATGTATCTTGCAACAAAAGCAGTGAAATCCATGCTAGCAGTGTGATCAGTAAGAGTCCCAAATATGCACAGAAGCCATCCATGTGGTAATTACTGTAAGACAAAAGACAGTATAAATGGGTGCTTTAATGGATATTGACTAGGAATTCATCTGATTTCAAGAGGATGTTAGATTTCTGAAACAACTGAAGGAGAAATAGGCCTACACCAGGTTTAAGGCAGGTAGCTTTCTGAGCATCTCTTAAAGTCATCATTCAAAATGCCTCAAAGGTGAAGATTATCAAAGAGACAACCAGAGAAAACAGGAAAAAATAGAGGAGTCTGGAAGTGCATTTTAGAATGAGCACATTTTAAAAAGTGTACTCATCTGGTTCCATCTGTGCATGACTCAGATCTACTGCTGAGTCCTGCCAGACTTCACAGCTACATATAAACCAAAATGCAGGAGTACAGTGTGCCTAATAGGACCTCCCTTACTCACAACTGAATCTCTGCAATGATTTGGAAAGAACATTGTAGGGGTGTATTCAACTTCCTTCCAAATCTGTCCTGCTAATCCCAAAGTACTGGAAATTATAACAGTGCTAGCTTTGACTTCTCAGATTAAGAAAGACCTTTTCTTACAATATAAACTCTTTTGACAAGAACTATTTGGTCATTATTTGTGCAGTACCGAGATGCTTTCACAGTACAATAAAAAAATTACCATTTTCCTTCTTTCTCATTGTCACACCCATGGCTTGTCTTTGTCCTTTAGTATCTTTTACTGAATCATGATGAGTAACTGTGATATTGTTTGATGTGCTTGCTAACACTGCAAGACTTGAGAGATAACTTTGTAGAGAATGATCTCCTAGAAAAGGTGCTTGAAGGGCAGGTTGACATGAATCCTTTGTTTATGTCATCTCTTCATCTAACGAAGGCAATGAAACAGGTTTTTAAGACAAGAATTTAATACAGTATAATATTTTCATATAAATATCCTAAGGAATTCTCCAGTTGACAAAAGATCTTCTGTCACTGAAGTACCAGCTCAGAACAATGTACTCTTACAGCATTCCTGAGTGGCATTTCTTTATCTGATAATGTACAAAAGGTGTGAACCTTGGCTGAAGTACAGCTCTGCCGCCTTTTTCCAAGAAACACTCTGGGGACAACCGTGTGAGCGACTCAGGTGGTGGCCTGGGACACACACTGAGCCTGGCAGTGTGGCCACGGGGTCCATCATAGCCAAAGGGTTGGGGAACTGTTCTTGCACTGCAGGCTGGGGACAGCTCTGGGAGCCTTTTGGTGTCACCTGTTCTCAAATCTTGACAGTGAAGGAGGCTCCCGGCATCCCCACTTAATTATTCCTGACAATATGTGTGTGAGAGTTAGTGTGTCTAATGCATGTGGGACAGGATTCCATGAGCACAAGGTTCAGGGACAATAACCACACTCATGGATGATACATACACGGGCAGTAGCTCAGCTGTGTCCCACCTGCACTCTTCAGATGTGTGTCCAAAGTGCCTGTCTGGAGGTGTCCCACAGCTTTGTGTCCTGGCCAGCAGATTTTTCATTTTGCCACAGTGCCCAGGGAAAGCAGCAAAATAAGCTGGATGGAATTGTGTTTGTGGGTTTTGGAATAAAAAAAAAAGTCACCAGAGACTCTGAAGATCCCTGTCTAGTCACATATTTTAAAGAATATTATAATGTGACTTTTGAAACCAAATGGGGTGGTAATCTGGCTGCACCAGGTTTATTGCACCAGATATTTGTTCAAAAGGCCCAGGCAGACTAAAAATAAACTCTGTAAACTGCACGGGCAGGAGTGGGGGAGTGTGTGATACAATATAGCTATAATCATAAAGCACAAGACCTACTGAGCTACTTTATGACCTTTTTCTTCTCCAGTGAAGAAAACCTTAATAAGTCACTTCTGGCTGTGCCAGTCATGAATTACTGCTGTCTGCACAAAGGAAGATAAATATTGTAACACATCATAGAACATCTCTCCCTTTAAATACTGTAAATGGATAAAGATATAAAACCCAAGAGGAACCTGAAGTAAGAAGTGAAAAACTAAGCCAAAGTACCAGAATGGAATTAATCCAGAGTGTATCACTTTGAAAGCAAACCTTTGATATAAAATTTCTCCTTTTCCAATGATAAATAGGGACAAGACTAGCGCTGATAGTGAGTTCTCCATCGAATATGCAAAGGACATTTTATGGTACTATCAAATTTCTGTGGCTACCAGTCTATTCTCCTTGCCCAAATATTTCTTTCACTGTCTTGGCTGACACCTTTAACATCCTCTTGCTGCTCAGCCCCACTCCCCAGCAGAAACTCTCCAGCAGAACAGGCAGAGGAACTGCTTGTGTGAGTAATTCTCTGACCTGCTTAACTGGCCCAGGTCTTTTGGAATGAACCAGGTTTGTAAAGAGTTGTTTAAGCTGCTTAAGTAAATATGGCTTGTATTTGCTAAAAAGGATTAGGAGGAGCAGGAGGAGCAAACGGCAGGTTTGAGGAGTTTATTGTAGAAACAATGAGAAGCGTCTGAGGGAACAGTCCCCTTCTCAGCCAGCAAAGCTGCAGCTGCAGAAAACATCTGGGCAAATACTTCCTCTCATTTGCTGAGCAGAAGACATGTTAATGCCAGTGTGCATCACAAAACTGAAACAGAAACAGCAGAAACCCTAAAAAAATAAATCTAGAAAGTAGAAATAATATTTATCTCTGATTTCTGTGCAAACTCCACCTAACTTCTCTCCCAAAACAATAGTTAGGAGAGTGTGCTGGTTTTGGCTGGGATGAAATTAACTTTCTTCACAGTGGCTGGTATGGGGCTGTGTTTTGGATTTGTGCTGAACACTGGGTTGATAACAGAGATGTTTTTGTTATTGCTGAGCAGGGCTCACACTGAGCCAAGGCCTTTTCTGCTTTTTGCATGGCCCCAGTGGCCAGGAGGCTGGGGGAGCCTGGGAGGCTGGGAGGAAACACAGCCAGGACAGGTGACCCAAAGTGACCAAAGGGATATTCCAGACCATGTGCCATCATGCTCAGTATATGAACTGGGGGCAAGAAGGAGGAAAGGGGGAGGTTTGGAGTGATGGGGTTTGTCTTCCCCAGTCACTGTTAGGTGTGATGGAGCCCTGCCCTCCTGGGAATGGCTGAACACCTGCCTGCCTTTGGGAAGAACTAAATTAATTCCTTGTTTTGCTTTGCTTGTGTGTCAGGCTTCTCCTTTCCCTACTAAACATTGTTTACCTCAACCCATTAGTTTCTCAGCTTTTACCCTTCCAATTCTCTCCCTGATCCCACTGGTGGGGGAGTGAGCCAGTGGTTGTGTGGGGCTTGGCTGCTGCTGGGGTTGAACCACAACAGAAAGAATCTCATTCATGGACACAACCTTGGACAAATATCTGTGTACCAAAATACCTTAAAACCAATGGTAATATGAACTTGCTTACAAATTGACAATTTTCATCACCATGTCAGATAAAAGATTGTCAAATACAGAGAGAAAAACAGATGTGCCTAAGAGATTAAAATTAAAATAAGATTGAAAGAGAGTAGGAGTGAGATTTAAAATGGTACATTACTAGTTTAGAAAGAAAAGTTATTATTTCTTAATATTATTTAGAAATAAAAGTTATTAATTATTCAATGTTTTCTAAATATGTTCAATTTCTAGTGTGTAATACTATTCAGATGGTTATTAAACAGGAGTCAGGCATCTGACCTATAAAAAAGAAAGTTTATGTTTAATTTCACAGGTAGAGGGAAGTTTCAAGGAAGTCTTATTGTGATTTGCTTATACACATTCTTAATGGAACTTTTGGTTTCTTAGTGCTACATATGACAGATTAATAGTCCTCATTTTAAAGCATGTTTGGGATTTTTGAAATTTTTAGAGAAACAATAAAACTGCTTTCTTGATACTCAAGCCATAAAGTGAAACTCAAGGTACTTTCTGCTGTTTACTTTGAGGAGGGCATTGGACCAGATGACTTCCAGAGATCCTTCCCTCTCCTGTTCTGTGATTTTGCAACACAAAACACAAAATATCAACAAACTGCATGTGGGTATAACCTGTTCTCTTTTTTTGTTTGTTTGTTTTGTTTTTTTTGTTGTTTTTTTTTTTTGCAAGAACTATGTGAGGAAGACAGAACAACCAGAAAATTATAAATTCCAAGAGACACTGTACAAAGACACTGTTTTCTCCTTTTCACTGTGATGGAGCAAAACATCGTGTGTTACACAGAGACATCTCCTGCTCTGCCCTGCTCTGCAAACCTCTGTACTCTCTCCAGCTGGGGCCCAAAGAAATGGCAAAGGGGAAAGATATTTCCCAAATGGGCATGCAGAAATATCCCCTTGGTGTGTGCCACAAGGCACACTCTAGGAATTTTTCAGAGCAGTTGAGTTGGCTAATTCACTCAAAATATTTAAGCCTTGAAAAAGGCAATGATGTGCAAGAAATTTTAGTGTTTCATATTTTCCTTACCAATTCTTTTTTTCCCCTTCCTTTTATCATTAACTGTTTCTATTTTGTAAATAGCCATTCCCTTTCAGTTCAGTTTTTCTATGATTGGTATTAATCATATATCCAAAATACTCAATTTTTGAAAGTGCTGTCTCCTTCAAGCCATTTCATTAATTTCAAAACAATAGGAAAACTACTTGCTCTGTTTAACCTTGAGAAAATAGTAACCTGTCATGCTCCCAGCTATTCTTTATCCTGGTCAGCTTGAAATCTGAGCAAACACATGCAGATGCAGGATGGTCATTTTCCTTACACATCCATGAATAATGCTACTGCAGGCTGATAATCCATGAGTTCTTTGATAAGTCTTCTGTAAAAACAAGGACAGTGATGCATCATAATAACCTTCAAATTTCAGATAGCATATTTGTGTTTCATAATGTAACAAGGAAAATCTGGAGATAACTACAAATTTTTTAACCTTTAAACAATAAAACTTTCTGATCTTTAAAACGTCAATAAAATATTTTAAAAAATCATACATTACAATGAAGCATATGGCTGGCGTTTTAAAAGATACATCAACTTTATTTCCCTTATGTAAATTCCCAGAGGCTGGTTTCATCCTGATTTGTCTTGGGATCACCACAGGTATGTTCTTAATTTGAATTGTGAGGTTATTCGGATTATAATGGGAACGGGCACCATGTGGCTAAACCTATTCAAGCAAATGATTTCATCATTATGGTTTAGCAAAAGATCTTCCTGATCTATTACGAATACTTCACTTATTGTAAGAACAATCTCAGTGACACAACTCAGGAATTATGTAGCCTCTTTAGAAAGTGATTAATTAGAATAAAAGGAACCTGCTGAGCCAGTGGTCTCCTACAATTTATGAATAATTGTCTACATTTCTCTTTAGATCTATTACTTTATGTTAAAGCCTAGCTTAGTTAAATGCAAAATTTAATATCTGTAGCTTTACTAATTAATAATACTATATATTGATATGTGTCTGGGGGTTTTAAAATTTGGTTAATTTTTGCCCTTTTTTAAGGGTAGACATTTTTCCAATTCCACCTTTTTTGTCTTACATTCCTAGATAGCCTAATTATGGTTGTTGTTGTTGTTTTCTTTGAATCAGGTGGTGAATCTGTGAACACACTGGGAGTATTTCGGTGGCTTAAAAAGACAAGACCATGTTCACCAACCCCTTATCATATGTTGCACTACTCTAGTGTGCAAAAAAATAAGAAATTCATATTAAATGAAATTTAAGAAAGGATCTATCTCTCTAGTAAATCTGGAATTCCAGAGAGTTGTTTAGTTTGCCAGGCTGGAAGTGCCTAACTTCCTTCCTAGATATCTTTAAGATATCTGATTTCATTAGGTTCCAGAAGCATTCTCTGAAACTTATTTTTCTTCGACTGTATATGTTCTAGGGAAATCTATATTTATCCCTGAACAAGAGCCCACCTATGAGCAGTACTATATTGAGAAACACTCGATTCCTCAAAAATAATTCCAAGAAATGCAAAAAGTTAGTTGTCATTACAACTATGGTTAACTTTATTTAATACCATCATAGTAATAACGGCGATATTCACCTTTTGTTTAATAATCCCCCTGTCAGAACACTCACCAGGAAATGATGTATTTTCATGATCTAGCTTTAATGGGATTGAACCCATGTCATCTGGAAAATGTCCTAACCACAATCCATGAGATACCCAGATTAAG
The DNA here is from genome assembly GCF_049639895.1 of Pseudopodoces humilis. Taxonomy (NCBI): domain Eukaryota; kingdom Metazoa; phylum Chordata; class Aves; order Passeriformes; family Paridae; genus Pseudopodoces; species Pseudopodoces humilis. The sequence continues at coordinate 140,426,159 of NC_142200.1, read as the reverse complement.
ACTGCTCTTTATACTTGAAGGTATTCTATTGTGTAAAGAAGATGTGCAAAAGTCTTTGCTCCAGCAGAGAGGGGAAAAGGAAACACGTTTTTAACTTAAGTGTTGAGACACCCAACTGGATCTATGGTTTTGTTGGAATTTTATGAATTTTACATTATATAGTGTCCTAGAAGAAATAAAAGCAGTTCTGGGGACAGGCACCAAAGCTGCACAAGTCTTCACTACAAAAACCATAGGTGAGAATCAGGATTGTCTTTGCCTGTATTCACTCTGGACATGTTCTTCTACAACCACCAGAGAAAAGGCCCAGCTTTGATCAGATGGATGGAGACATTCTCCCTAAGAACACCCTATAGCTCAGCTGTGGGGGTTTTGTTGATTTAAGTCTCCCCAGATCCTACACTCTGTGTCTCCCCAGGTCTCAGGTGAGTGTACAAAACCACTCAGACACCGTGGAAAATCACCAGAATCAGAAAGATAAATGATAAAAATTAGCATATCTTGTAGTTTCTCCTCAGAGCAGAGAAAGATTGCTGCTATTTTGGTTAATGGTGCAAGAAGGAACTTAAAGCAGGAGTGCTGGATTGCCTCCTTCCAGCCTGAAGAAAGACTTCTGTCCCCAAGGATTTAGACTGCATGTAGGGTGTTCTGTTACACTGTTACTGCAGCTGGGAGTTGGGTATTTAAGAGTTTTTTGAGACTTTTCCCAGTTCAGGCACCAAACTTTGGGGGGAAGCAGCCTACCCTTTGCCAAAATGTAGAAAAATTACTGAATTTGGCAGCTGTATTGTAAAGTATTGTCACAGGCCTAACCACTGAGACAAAATGATAGTCTGGCTATTTGTTTAGGCTCCAGAACAACCTGTCACCAAAGGGTGATATTTGTAGAGCTCAAAGATTTGGATTGTACTGAAGATTCAGTGGAATATGACCACAATGCTGGAGTAATGCTTTAATGACAGCCATTACACAAATAAAGCAATATTTCTCAAACAAACATGATACCACTGACTTCAAAAGTAACTGATCAAAAGAATAAGTAACAAAAGTGTGATCAAGTGTCCTGGCCAGTTTTTTTGTCTGGCTCTCACTAAATTTAAGGGTCCATGAATGTCACTGAATGTTGTTCATGCATGTCTGTGTGAAATACATATACATATACATATACATATACATATACATATACATATACATATACATATACATATACATATACATATACATATACATATACATTTATTTCCTCTTTAGGTCCTGTGGACAAACAGGTGGGATGCTCACATCTCTCTACACATAGTAAAGTCAGAGCCCAGGGGTGGCCCACAGCCTGCTGCAGTTCTAATGTGGTTAAAACTTCTGTCCAGGGGATGAAGTCCACTCATGCATTGCAAGACTTGATGAAAACTGAAGTGTTTACAGGAGTGGTTGTCCAGTCAACCTAAACAGTTTTATGACTCCATAGGATGTTGAAGGTTAAAACCATTTCAGTATTGTATTTTGGTAGAAATATGCTATTGATGCCATCATTTTTCATAGTATCAGAACAATTTCTATTAGATGATCAATTTATTATTTTCATTTTAAATTGCCTCGTGAAGTGACCCAGGGGATAAAGAAACCAAGATTAATTTGGCAGTTTCCTGTCAGGCAAGCAAAAAACATAATGTCTGGAGGATTTGCCAAGGATAGGTTAATTTTAGACAGTGAGTAGTAATCCTTATAATTCTGATACATTTTGTAGCTAAAAAAATACCAGAAAATATGGAAAAAGAAGGGAGACTGGAAAGAAAGAAAAAGGAAATGAAAGACTAAATGCTTGGGTTAAAGCCCTGCTATAAGATTTTCTAATGAAGTGAACTTTGTGTTTTGATATTGAAGGTAATCTGCAATATATAGCCTAGAATCTGAAAGTGGATAATTTAATGAAAAAAAAAAAAAAAAAAGACTCCTTTACTCTTATTGATTGTTTACAGAGTTCTAAAAATTTCTTCTTATTTCCACATGCAGGTTATAGCATAACTTTTTGAAATCAGCTGTCTGAGGACAAGTGTATATGGTACAAGGCCAGAAATGTTGCTTGGTATGTTTCCAGATTATAACCCATCCCATTCTGTATTTCTCAAGGGCTTTTTTCCCCAGTATAATTCAGTATAACTTAAAAAAATAAATCTTGTGTGTCCTCTTTATCATCATATTTCTTCCTGAGTTTTTTTTGTAAAGCAAATGAAACAACTTTGTCCATGAAGAGTCAAGGCATAAGATTCACAGATGCATTGAATCCACAAGAAACTATAAATTTTTAGTGAGTGACCATGTTCCTGTGTGGTGGAACAAATCATATAACAGATTCTGTAGCTACCCTTTACAAGATAAGATGGATAAATGGGAAGAAATCGCATCATATTTTTCCCTGCTGGCTTATAATGGAGCATTGAACATATCTGGATTTGGACTGTAGTCTGTTGACTGATCAAGATATAGGACTACTCCTGAAATAGTGTTCTGTAAATAAATCCTTAGTTCAGATCTGTGTGGTTGTCCTGGAGCATGTCATGTCTGTTGATTTCAGTAAACACCTTTCTATATTCTCTGTGAATTGTGTTTTAGAAACAGGAGGGTAGGGCTGCAACAGTGTCTCTTAGTTTACACCATCTTCTCTTCTGTCATTCTATTCATTGACCAATTCCTTGAGAATTCTAACTTTTCCTTCTGTCCTCTTTAAAATTTTAGAGAATGAAATTTCACCTCATAAAACAGTGCACAGAAGGAACGTTCTGCTCTGTATGGTAAATTGCACATAGATTTGAACACAGACAGAAGAAAGCACTAGCAAATTTAACTAAGGAATACCTGAATTACTCTGAATTTACCCCCTTTTCTTAGGAAAAAAAACCCCAAAACCCCACAGAATATTTAAGCTGAGGTAATATTTTGGGATAGCAAAACTTCCCTTAAAGAAAATATCAGCTGTCTCTCTTCACTGCCATTCAGACTAAATTGATATTGTTTGCTTGTACTTGTTCCTGGATAAATGCACAAAAACTGTTTGTTGTTTCAGATCAGTAGCAATAAAATCCTGAACTTGATCGGCTTTGTCATTACCCTGCAGCAACATGGAAAGGCTGGCTGCTGGCCATATTTTAATATAGCAATAATAATACTTAACACTGTTCATCTCAAAAGCAATTTACACGCATTAACTAATTAGGCCTCAGAACATTTGCATGATAGGTGAATAGCATTCATCCCTCTTTAAAGCAGGGTAAGTGGAGGAACAGAAGAGAAAGTCACACTTTCAGCAAGAGTCAGTAACTGAATGTCCAGCTCGTGACACATTAATTTCTTTTTCTGAAATGCTGAATACTTTCAGCTCCAGTTGAAGTCAAGAGAGGTGGACAGTGATCTTGACCTCTGTGTATCAATATAAAGGTGCATTTTGGCTGCCATTTCCAAAAGGAACCCTTTCACTAATTGCTCTGAGGAGTATTCATTTTCATGCGGATTCTCTCTGATCCCTTGCAGTTTTCTGTTACTGATCTTGCAGGTACCCAAAAGTTGCTTCTTGCCCTGTATTTTTGCACATCTGCAGTGCTGGATCATTATTTAAGACATAGATGCCCTAAGACAAATTCTAGCATGAACCAGGAATGAATAATTGACATTATTGATACAATAATTACATTTTACAATTACAATTTACACGGAAGGTGTAAATTGGCAGCTATACAATTCTCCTTTAGGAAAAAAAAAAACACAGTAAAAGGCACCTCCAGTTGCTTGAAGAGTAGTTAACCAAATTTGTACATTTATTTATTTACTTATTTAGGAAAGAATATCCCTACCTTTTGATTTTTTTCTGCAATGAGACCAAGATGGATTCCAGAGCTAGAACCTGAAGTTTTAGACTTATTGTACATTCATTACAAATGAAAATGTAATGAAGTCACTATTGCATACCTTAAGACTTTCCAATTCAAAGTCAGGAGAGAGAAGATGTTATAGCAAAAAGCAAGTTTAAAAAAAAAAAAAAAAAGAAAAAAGGCAAGTGCTGGATAAAGAGAATTGCTAATTCCTTCAGAGACACAGAGACATTAATTCATGTCTTTGGAGCACAGACACCAAGGAGACTTGTGCTTAGGTGGACTCTTAGAAGCTGGCCCTGCTCTGCACTTTGTTCCTCCTGTCACACTTCCCTGCCTGACGTAAATTGATTTTGAGACTATAATATTTGCTGCTTGCTTTTTTCAAAGTGTTAACATTCTCCTTCTTTACTCTGCACTCAGCAAAAACATCCTTCTTCCGTCATAGGGGATGCTTCAGCATTTTTGATAGATGGACATTCATGATGCCAGTGTGCTGCTTACACACCACAGATAAATCTGCCATAAAGGGATTTCCACATGGAGAACTGCCAGCTTCCATGGGCAATAAATAAAAATGAGGAGATGAGAGCTCACCTGGTACTGCTTCACCATGATCAATTCTGTGCCAAGAACTGGCTGCCAGTACATCCCACCACATAGGAAACAGTTTTTATTTTTTTGGTTTGGTTTGGTTTTAGTTGTTTGGGAGTTTTTAAGTGAATCTTCTAGAAGTATTAATCTGTGCTTAATTACACATTCTCTGTCCTTTCATTTCCTGACAGGTAAATAACACAAATGTTTTGACCCTTCAGCTTTTATCAAGGTAAACACAATAATATCCTGAGGTTCAGGGTAGGAAACTAGGTGGTTGGTGTCAGTCTCCTATTGTAAATAATTAAAAAAAGGAGATTATTTAATTAACCAAGATCTAAGTCTTCTTCATTCACTTTTAAAGGAAACATTACTCATTGTAATGGGGTGTGCTGGCAGAAATCCTTTGGAATGCTTTACTACAGGCAACATAAATACACCTTGAGAACACTTGTACTATTAAAGCTCACTGGAAGTTCATAGACTTTAAAGAATATCTTTTGAATTCTCAGCAAAAGAATTTCATTTGTTGAAAACCCTGCACTGGTTTAAGGAACTGCTGACACCTCATGGAAAGCATTAAGATTCATCTTATTAAAATATCCCGCCAAATATATTTTTTTGGTCCTGCTGAGCCTGTGTCTTGCATCGCTCTTCAATTAAATTACTAAAGGCTGACAAAATACAAACAATTCTAAAGTGCTGAAAAAAAGCCTGCTGGGGTCTGTCTGTTTACTTAGATGCTGGTTTTAGAAAAGATTTGTATCCTGTCTCCAGGGCGTATTGTGTGATTTGTACAAAACGCAGGGTTGCGGGTGCCCTTTGGGGAATGCACAGGAGGAGACAGTGTTAGCAGAGACTCTTGGTGGTGTGAGTGGAGTTTTATTGATTTCCCAAGGCCAGACAAGAAGCTCATACCACGACCCTTGAGGTCCTTCTCGGTTTCTAGAATTTACTGCGCCTCTGACGAGATGGAAACAAAAATGTGAAAAAAACCTGTCCTGTTTTAGGACTACAGACATCCTTAAAGGTACACAGTGGTTTTTTCAAAAATTGAAAACCCACACTGGTGGGTTTGTTTCCAGTCCCTCTAGCTCCTGTCTGTAGTGGTGGTACCCCCACTGGTAACCTGGCTGCTTTTCAACTCACCAATCAAGGAGGAAACAGATTTTTGGACAAATGTAAAAACAGTGCCAGGAATGGAGTGATAACACTAAAATGAAGAAGAAAGACTAGACTGTATTCACCACCTTTATCTTAGAAAGCATTAGTTCCTTCTAGTCACAGCTGAAAAAAAATCCAGGTTCCAACTGAAAAAAAACCAAAAAACAAAATCCAGAGTTTTAGACCTTATTTCTGCTGTGCTCTTACTTCAGAGTGGATCCTTGCACTTGCATCCATCCCTCCCCGCTGTCTTGTTCTAACCCACCCCACTCTCTTGTTCTAACCATGCAGAACATGCAGGGGCTCTGAAACTTGATGCTGGGCACTGAAAGCTGTGACCCAGCAGTGGGGCAGTGCCAAGCAGGAGTGAGGAGAAAACTCCTTAAAAAGATGTGCACCTGCCATTGGAAAGAAAGTCTCTTTCCCTCTCATGCTTTCAAGAAAATCAGAAGGAATCTAGTAAAATGAAGGTTAGCAGTACCCTGTGGAGGTTATTCAGCACTTTCAGTGCCTTCCTATTCAATTGAATACATGTTCAGTTTCCAGCATTAGGAAAATCTCTACTCTGCACCACCACACCATGAAGATCTCCTTAAAAATCCATGAAAAAATTAAGTCATTATGTAAAAAGACAAAAATCCACCAACAATATTAAAAAAAAAAATAAAAATAATAAAAAACACAAAACAAAACAAAACAAAAAAATCAACCAAAAACCCAAACCAATCCCACCACCTTATATGTGCAGTGGGAAGAGACAAGAAAAGCTCACAAGTTCAGTCGGTTGCCCAGCTCCCTCCAGCCACAGAGAACTGCTTTAGTGAAAATCTTCAGAAGAATAAGGACTAGGTCACCTTCCTAAAATAGTGGTTACTAATAGGATTTTGGGAAAAAATGTCTTCCTAATGGCACATGGATGACACATGGCTTGCAGACCATTCCAAGCCTTCCTGATGTTTTTGGGAGTGTTAGTACTGCCCATTCAACATGTCACCTCACACACCTCTTCACTCTCCAGGACCCTTTGGTGGAAAGCCCAGAACCTTAGTGCCTTAATGCCTTAATGAAATACAGAGATAGTACTACAAATTCCATCAACAAATTGCAACCAAGACTGCTGCCAAGCCACAAAGGGACCACCAGCAAAACAGCTACTCGGAAGTTCTGTCACAGTTTTGATTTCTGTCTCTCTGCAGTTTAAATTCTTGTAGTCCTTAACCTGGCTAGGCTGCTCAGAAACACAAGGCTTCAAACTGTGACACTCATGTGGACTCCACATCAAGGGTTACAAAGAGGAGAAGGGAGAAATTTCCACTCATCTGAAGAAAAAGGCTGTTGTGAGTAGGGGAGAGCAGGACAAACAGACTGCAGCAGGGCAAACTCTGGGCGTGCTAGGGGTGCTATCAATGACAGAGAGCAGCGTGACAGCAACAAAGTCACAGAATTAGGTCAGAAAGTATGGATCTACGCCCTGGATACTGTTGCTGCCCCCCAGCACAGGACATTTTTGAGAGACTGAGACCCAAAAACTTCACCTAATGAGCCCCTTGTCCTTGACCCTCTCCATAAGTTGAGTTTTCTAGCTGTGTGGCTGAGTCTGAGCCTGAGCCACAGTCTGAATTGTGCCATGAGTTTTGTTGTTGCTGTTGTTGTTTTTTTAAGAAGTGCCTCTGCTATCCAAGCATCATGTACAAGTTTGACCTATATAACAGACCAAGTAGGTCACTGAGTGCACATTGGACCATGACAAATTGATTTTGAACCATCACTTATCTGGCTCTGTTGCTGTCAAGGAGGATACATCAGTGTGATTAATAAATTATTTACCAAATAGATAAAAGCATGCTTCCCCCACCAGAGATTCTGGAGGGTTTATTGTTTTAAGCTGCTGTGCTAATTGGGCTGTACATTCACTGGCAGTTCCAAGAGCGAGGAACACTGGAGGAACAATGCTCTTTACTGCACATGGTGGTGGCTGGGCAGAGGCATCCCATGAACGCCTGCAACAAATGATGCTCAGTTTAGTGTTTTCCTGGCTCAATTCCCAGCAGCCCCTCCTCACACCAGTCTCCATCCAGCGCTGCCCCCAGCACAGGGGAGAGAACTGGCCTCACAGGGGCACTGAAACATTTTACCTCAAGTTCCACTAAGATGTGAGGGACAGCTTTGAGATTCCACTCTCTAGCCTTCCTCTCTTTATCGCAGGAATGATGTTAGATTGTTTCCCCTGGGATTTAAACCATCACAGTTGAAAAAGTATCCTAACAGGCAAGAGAAAAAAAAGGGATAACACCTTTTCCTCAACTAGGAAGGTTTTCTCCATTCCCCTCTGAACTAAAAACAAAACTGAAAGCAAATAAACAAGATTAAATAAAATATATTCTGCAGACAGGAGGAAAAATACAAGAATGCCTTCCATTCTCAAGGTATATGTCATCTGGCTGTAGGAAGCCAGTTAGTAATACAGACTCCTGAGGGGTTATTCAGACACTTAGGTAAAATAACAGATCTCCAAAGAGGCTTAAAGTAAATGAAGCTCTTAGCAACTTAATGGGGTTTTCTTTGAGGAGGAAGAGAGAGGAAAGGCAGAAGAGAAGTGGAAGGGGGGAAAGGAAAAATTACAGAAACTACATTTCTAATTGTAGCAGAGAGATAGTAGAATGTCGGCCCTTGCCAGAAATTTTTTGCAGCATCCAAGCATTCTGCTTTTTTTGTCTTTTTTTTTTTTTTGTATTTATTTTTCTTAATTTTTCTAATTATTTTTTTCTGCATTGCCTTGAAAACCCATACAAAAGAATCCTGGCTGTGTCTCTCACAGGAAAGAGAGACTACTTGGATTTGGGGTTATTGAAGAAAAGTGCTTGAGAATCACAGTCCAGATAAATCTGCATAATGTCCTGGAACTTGAATTTAACTGTATTTATTAGCTCTTTTTTTAAACTCTATTTATTAGCTCTTTCCTGTGGGGTATCCACTAATCCCAATCACTAGTGAAAAAGACTGTATTATAATGATTCTTAATTAGATACAGATGCAACAGATTGATTCATTATTTCCATGGGCTGCTGTCAGTGTTTTGTGCAGTGTTTTCAGTTTCATTAAGTTACTCTGCTGAATTCCTTCATGAGCTGTCTCTGTCAGCTAAAACAGCCCCTCTGCCCCCAGCAACACTTCTTGCCCAAGCATCTCTGCTTCTGCTTTCTTTTGTAAGACTTATCTATGGAATTACTCTTTGCTGCTGTTGTTTTATACTGGAGGACAATTTTTCACCTTCAGAACTTGAGTTTGTCCTCAGTAATAAAAAGAAAAAAAAAAAAAAACTTTTAAGTGAGAGAAACTGCAGTGTAATCTAAAATGCATTTTAATCACTGCAACTAATTATGAAGAGTGGTAAATCAGTAAGGGTCAGAGCTCCAGCACTTCACTCCAAATGACAAACAGTAGTACAGCTGATTGTAATGGGATTATTCCTGTGAGTAGCTGTCCATTACTTTTTACTGAGAGATTTATAGTCTCTTTGAAAAACTGTCTGAAAGATCATTAATAAAATAATAATTAACAAGGAAACTGAAGCCATTATATCAAGAATTTCTGCAAACAATGGGAAAACTTCATTTATGGTGAAGACAAAGAAAGAGAGCAGAGAAAATCTGGGTAGCTCTGTATTGCTCTCTGGTACCAATAGGCATAATCTCATTTTGGGGGTCAGCAGGGTAGGTGGAAAAAAACCTGATCTGTTTACAGATCCATGCAATTGTTAAATTGGAGGAGAAACCAGATATTAAGACAACAAATGACCTTTAGTAGGTATTAAGTACTTTGGTAGTCAGGAATTTTGAAAGGGACCAGATTTTTTCAATCCTCATTACTTTTGAGAGAAACATTGTGATTTTCCCATTGAAATAAATGAAATGTTTGTGAGAAGCTTGTATTAAATAAACTGTCATTGTTCCAAGGTAGGGAACCATCAAAACCCAGCCTAATTATTCTGGGGGCAGCTCAGAAGACAGGAGGGTGTGTTCCAAGGCAGACTACTCAACTGAAGCACCCTGGGTAAGCAATTCAGGGCTTCCCAGACTGCTGTGCTCCAGGAGGAGCTGCACATTTCGTGGCTGGGGTTTATCAGCTCCTGGGCAGTGCTGTGAGAATTCAAGTGCTCCATGCCTGCCTGGAGTTCTGCTCTGCACTGTTGCATTACCCCGAGCAGGTCCACCCACCACTGTAGTCACTCCTGAGAGCTGCTGGCAATTTCAATCTCACAGCCTGCCTCTGTTATCTCTTTACAACAGGAATGTAACAAAACCCAGGCAGACAGACATGAAAAGCCTTTACACAGGCTGGATCTTATACTTTCTGAAGGTAGAGATGGGATATGGTGCTGGATAGGCCAGCTGGTAGCTGGGCCACTCCTGGTGCCAGGACACCCTCCCTGTTTATGTTTAAAAAGGCACAGATTTGGGTTTGGTCTGTTCAGCAGCTCCATGCAGGGTGACACGGGTACCTGGGCAGGGTTGTGAGGACGTCTGGTCAAGATGCACTTAAAATTTACCACCTCTTGCACAACAAGTGTCAGAGGTTCCCTTTGACTTCTCATCCTCAGGGGTCTGCACTTTAAATGGCTCATTTAGGAAGTGAACCAGATCAAAAAACTGCACATGAGCACCCAGTAACTGTTTTGGCTTATTCCACTTTTATGTAATTTTTGTCAACAATGTTACTCTGCTTTCTACATTTCACCAGAACATTTCTTACTGGTAAAGTGGGAAAGGAAAGTAGTCCTTTGTTGGCAGAGAAAATTCCAAAGTGTGTTTTTCCCTGAGCCCTGAGGGTCTGCTACAAACACGTGTGGAGATCTGAAACATGTATTGCTGTCACCAATGACTGCCAGTTCTGTGGGGCATGACCCAGACTAGTGTTCACACATTTAAAATAATGAGATTGAATAATGCATGTGATTTTGCAACCTTACTGGTTAACAAAACACCTGAGACACCTGATCTGGAGCCCTGGTTCAGTCTGATATGCCAGAGTGTATTAGTACCCCTGGGACTGCATGAAATACGTGCCATATTTCCCCAAAATCTCTGCACAATGTTATCTTCAGACAAACAGGACAGAAAGAAATCACAAGGTGATGCAGAGGTTAATTAATATTTAATTCTGTAAAAAAAATGCAGCCAAACACATATATGTTCAGCCTGGACAGGCTTCACATCTAAATCACTCAAGAAATTTCCTTGCCTATTAAAACTCATTATACAGATCTCATGTACAAGTCTCTTAAAGATTTGTTCTATAATTAAGAGTTTTTGTGCTAGATGGTGTTACTTGTTCCCAGTAATCCCAGTGCTGTTTTCCCTGAAGCTACTGCATCAAGACAAAGGCATGAAAAAGTGAGCAGCAAGGAGAAAAAAAAATTGCCATTAGATCTCTTCTTTTGTTTATTATGTTTGACTAGGGAGTTTACCTTTCTTCTTTTTTTAATCTTGACTTTTTTTTTTTTGTCTTTCATTAAAATGCAATGTCCTCTAGTTGATAGCGTTTGGGCATCTTTCCCAAGTCTGCCTGACAACATCAATGGCGAGCTGTTGAGCTGCAGTGACCCCCTAAGCAAGCTGTCCTCTGCTGTTTTGGCTGCACCTACTATTACTCAAGCAGTGGGAGCCAAACAAATGCGACACTTGGATCTTTCTTACTTGTTCTGCAAAGCAACCCCGCCAAGCCCGGAGTACGGACACGCTGCATAAGGAATCGACAATTCCCCACGATTACACAGCGGGACACGAGCACTGGCAGCAGAGCTGAGAAGTTAACTCTGGGGTATACAGGGCTGACAAATGCAGAGACATATTGATCCTCAGCAGTCTGTCTCATCAGTAAAGTAGTAATGGGCTGCATATTAACACAACCGCCTGAAAGGTGACAAAAGACAGGGAAGGACGCGGGAGCTCAGTGCCCGGGGGATGAACGCGCTGTGCCAGCACCACACCTAAGGTGGAAGGTCAGCCAGCCACCACTGCTTGGCTCAGAGCCTCACCAAGGCTTAGTTAAGGAGAAGAATTAAAAATCACCACTTTTGCTGAAGTGTTTTTGTCAGGGTGAGCAAGACTAGAAAGAGCGAACAAATGAAGGAAAAGGAAAATGAGTTCCACAGGTGTTGGACAAAAGAACTGGGTGAAAAAGACTGCTTACAAATCTGGTGTTGCTGAATGAATGCACATGTCTTCAGCTGGCATCAAGGGCAGGAACAGCTCTCTCTGGGTTCCTAGACATGTAGTAGCAGATACTTCTCTGCCTTCTAAGTACAAGCTGGAGGTGTCAGTATAAAACCCAGCCCAGTGCCAGGAAGTGCTTCAGTGGCACCGAGGGTTGGTGCTGCAGCTTTTGCTGGTTCAGAGTTATTGATGCTGCAAAATATCTCTGCACTCATCCTCCCCTTACAGAGCCTGTGTGGCTCTGGCATCCCTGCAAGAATCAGCCTACACAATCCAAACTCCAGAGAAAAGGGGTTTAGTGGCTTCAGGAGGGTACACATCTGCCCTTTACTTGCAAAAAGAGGAGTGTAAATGGAAAAACATGATATTCTGTGAAATTTTAAGTTTCTATCAAAAAATTCTGAGTGGTTTTGAAATAAGGCATTGTGGAAGACAGTGGGTTTTGAAAGCTTATTCTTACAAAATGTGAACACTAAAGTACTTTTTTTAGCACTACTATTGGAAACAATATTGTTTTAAAATAGGAATAGTGGAAAATGCAGTTGGCAGCGTTTGTCGTATGTTATAGCTCATATTATTATTTCTATAAAGATAAATATCTTGATTAATAATTATGTAGCAATAAAGAATTATTTTATTTCTTGATTATCAGTATCTATTTTAACACTCCTTGGTGTGTACTGTTAACACTTTCCAGTACAATTTCAGGCTGCATATTCATTATGTCAAAATTTCCCATGAAACTGAAATTCTGTTTCCTGGGAAACCCCAGTCTTTTTCTGTATTTTTTTTTTTTTTTCCTTCCCTTTGCTTCTCTGTATGATTTTTCTGGAGGATTTTAGGCACATTCTTGTGTAGGTTGTCTGAACTCCAGGCTTAAGAGGTCTTTAGGCTATTTGTAGAGTGTCTAAATATGTGGTTTATATTTATTGGAGGTATATTTGTTCTTTCACAAAAAAAGAAAAAAAAAGATTTTGAAAGTTAGGTAAAATTGAAAGAAATTCTTCAATAGATCACAGTATTTCTGGCTGATGGTTAGGACCCTTTATCAGCACACTCACATAAATAAAACCCACCTCCATCAGCCAAGTACACCTGCGACCTAAATTAACTTCTAAGTACATTGTGAGGACATTCTGCACTGGATGATGAAGACAAGAGAAGATGAATTCACAATTTCATTATTATTTTAGTATCACAGTGCATCACTGATATTCTTCTACTTTGGAATGCCAGGGATAATGGAAAGAAACCAAAAATATTTCAAAAGGACTATATTTAGGCCTACTGAAAAACCTCACCATATACAACCTACATTTTTAACATCATATTCCTTTCAATCTCTGCTGACTTCTGCACTGGTGAAACTCCAGGGCCTCACTGTAGCCAGGAAGGGAAAGGCTCCTGAAGCAAGTGTGGAGGGAGGATGGGGCAGCTCAATGCTGAGCCCTTGCTCCTTGCAGATCCCCACAGCAGGGGTGGAGGGAGATGGATTTGGTTGGAAGGGCTTAGGGCAGGGCTCATGTCAGGGTAGGGAAGGTAACCCTGTGTCAGGGCAGTGTGCCCTGTCTCTCTGTCCACATGGGAGCTATGGATGTCGCTCCATCAAAGCCCTTGGGAGCTGAATTCAGCCCATTTTGAGTAGAGCTTGTTTACACAGCTCAGTCAGAAATGTCCTCCAGCCTCTCCTGCAGGTCTATTGAATTCAATGGCAACATCTCATCTGAGATCAAAATCTGCCCTTCTAGGATAATATAGGTTTTTAAATTGTATTTCTATTATGGCTTTTAATTGTAGTCTTGACATTTTCCCCTATTTTCTTTTAAAGCCAAAAACAATGCAGTCAGTTGGATCAATCTCTCCATTATGGCCAATAATATAGATTATACTATATTTAGTTAGATGGTTTATCCAACATTGAAAATGCTAACATTCAACACTTATTAGATTTTTAGTCATATTGATAACAACCAAAAATATTTAATAATTTAAAGTTCAATTGCATTGCCAATGAAGTAAGTTAGTTACATGCTCCTAGATGAAATCAAGGCTCACACAATATCCTACCTCACAGGTCGAGTGAAAGAAACAGTGGAATAATCATAAAACTTAGATTCCTGTTGATTGCTTGCTAGAAATCCAAAGATTAGTTAAAACCCAGTTGCAATTAAAAATTCTGAATTTTTTCTTTTATTTTTTTAATTTTTGTTTAATTTGTGAAAACCAAATAGTTCCCCAGCTGTAGAAACAGAAACCCATCACAGCTGTAAGTGTTACTTATGATGCAGAGCAACTTCTTGAGCCTCAGGTGATCCTTCCACACCTTGTGCTTAAGTAGCTCTTCCCCTGGGGGTGGGGAGATCTCTACCTAACAGTGATTTATACCCTTATATATACTATATGTACTATACTATATATATTATATATATATATAAGTATATATATACTTATACCCAAAGTAAAATCTTTGTGTAATTTTGCTCTTACATGGCACACAGACACTGTGCATGCCAACACCCAGCCCAGCAGCACAGGACACAGGGAACAGCTGAACAGGGAGTGCACTGGTCCTGCACAGTCCCCATCCATCAGTGGGGCTGGACCCAGGTTTGCAGGGACAGACAATGAGGTCTGAGATCAATAAGGGGCACAGAGGAAAAATTCACAAGATCTTTTACAAGTAAATGGCTGTTTTGTTTTTCCAGATGAGTAGCAACAAAATACTCTCACTGTGTTGCTTTTTCTTGTTGATGAATAACTTGTGCTGTTCTTGTTTTATTCAATATTGTCCTTTGAAGCTGCTGCATGCCCATACACATCAAATGCTTGCACATTGAATTCTGTGTGACTGCACACACACGTGCACAGAGAGTACACCATAAAGTCCTCTGTTATGAGCCCCAGAAGCTAAGAAGCATTAAACCTGTCACTGATTCAGGTGACAGTCCTAACCACCAGACTAGTCCCTACTCAAACTAAATTACATCTTTTCCTCCATGTCCTCATTTTTAATCTACAAAGTAGGCTTGCTATAACAGTGCCCTCACCTCAAAAAAGCCTCAAAGCCAACTCAAATATAGAAGCATCAGTAGTTTTGCAAAGCACAGAGGGTTTATGCCATTTTTCCTTCCTCTGTTAGTCCTACTTGTACCTTACCCTTTGGCTCTGCAGAGGTTTAAAGTGGCCATGTGTGAGCTAACAGGCAGCAGGCAGCTCTCCCCCTGAAAAAGCTGCCTGGGACTGTGGATTTATTTAAATGTGAATGTGTAGCTGGTTTCCTGCATGCAAAATAAAGCAGGTGCTAAAATATTAAACTCTACCACTGTCCACTATTCATTGCATCCAACTGGTGCTGTCAGAAGCAAGCTGCTTGACTAACCAGGGCCTGTGATTTAGTGTGACATTCCAACTCTAATTACTCCCTCCTCCTGATTCATTTTCTCAGCCTCCAATTTTCAGATTTAGAGAGCCTGGATTCAAGGGGATGTGGGTACAGTTGTGTGCAGGAGAGCTGGAAATGCACTTGCCTTTGACTGCAGAATGTAATTAATCACCTTGGGGCCCCTGAAATTATTTGCTACACAGCTCAGGCATTCAAGGGGCAATTTAGCCTGCTCTCAGGTGTCTTTGAGGTGTCCTGGAATATCCATCAAGTCTCACACCCTGGGTGTGGGTGCCAGCAGCCGGCCACTGTCACCCAGAGCCTCTCTGTGGCTCTGCCCCATCTGCTGGGCACAGATATGCCTTTTTCGGGCATGAAACAGCACAAAAGTGACTGCACTGATATTATTTCCCCGTGCCATGCTGTGTACAGATTCGTGGCAGGGGATGGATCAGGTCATGTGGCAGGGCAACCCCAGACTTCCCTGCTGCACATCTGGGCTGTAAGCAAAGCACAGATAGCAAACTGCAAAGAAAATAATCAGAAGTATTCTGAATAAATACTCACACTGCTGCAGAGTTAATCTGCTCACATAACTTCTATTTCACCAAGAACACTCCTTGATGTCCTACGAATCAACAGCGCAGGCAATAAGAAACAACAGCATCTTTAAAGCTCTATACAAGATGCTGTTTTCCCTAGGAAAACATTTTTCTGTGCTGGAGAAGTGAATATTTTGTTGACCTCAGTAAAATATTTTTTCTTTTAAAATTTGCTGGTTAAATCAGAAACAACAGAGACTTTCTTATTGAGAAGAAGAGGGGGAATAAACCCCCTACTTCCTTTTATTTTTTGTTTGAAGAAATTCTTCTTTCTTCTTTTTCTTCAGAAGAGAAAGGCAAAACTTGAAAGTGTTTCCCAGAAAAATGAAAACAAGACTTTCCAGACTGTTAAGAAATGTTCTACCTGTTTTTTATACACACACTTTTTAGAAGGTTAAAATGAAAAGGGTATTCAGGTTTGACTTTGACTGGTTAACTTGTATTAATTATGTTTTCTCAACTTTTTTAGGTTTGGCTGATTTATGTGTTAGCTAGTGCTCAGGAAGAGAATACCTTTTTCCTAAATAAATACACCTCATAGGCCATTAAAAGCTGCCAGTTGTCAAGCACTGAGGTGTGGGGCCTCGAGAGCGTTTCCCCAAAGTCCACATTTCAGGTGAGGTGACGGGAGCATGCCCCACGTCAGGTACTGTAATGGATAGAGGCAGTGTGCCACTGCTGTGTGGGCTGATCCTGTGAAATACTTGCCTTGCTGCCTGCAAGTTGCCAGTTCATTGCAAATGCTTCCTGGCACTAAAATGTCTTATTTACCTTTCTCAGACCTCTTCCCAAGGAGCTGCTGTCCTGTGAAGCAGCAAGCACCTGCCTTCTTCTACTCCCTGAGAAAACCAACCTGCCGTCCCTCCTGCTAGAAATATTGTTTGATGTACCTTGTACAGCAGATTTCTCACCAAAGAATAACATTATTATTATTATTATTATTATTATTATTATTATTATTATTATTACTACTATTATTATTATTATTATTATTATTAATAGTAAAAGCTGCAGTGGTAAAATCTGACAATAAAAATTTTCTCTGCAGAGTGCAACAACTAGGCTTGTCCTTCTGCAGAGGACTTCCAAGAGGCTCTGGACACCCCTCATTTGCCCTTTTTTCGGGTAGAAGTGTGTCTTCTTTGTAATCCATAAATTGCTATTTTGTCCAGCTGTGACCACCACCACATGCAGTGGGGCTTGCTAAGGAGCGTGTGCAAGGTGGAGAATTTCTCAGAAATCAATGAATGTCTCAGAAATCAGGGTGGATTATTTGCACACAATTTTAGAATTAAACAATTGTAGGAGTAATTCTGGACTAAAATGCTCACGTCAGTCTTTTTCTGAAATCATGACTGTATATTTCCAGTATTATCTCTCCTATGTAAAATGACTCACAGGATGTTCTTTCTTCTTTTCTGTTCTTTTATTTCATTCTTTATTTCCTTTTTGGCTTTCTCTGTGAGCTCACTCATCCTGTTTCCTCTAAAACACTTATGCTAAAACCAAACATTGTCAATAACTTCAGCTTGAATTGATCAAATTTTAATCTGGGGTAAATAAAAATGATTCCTCTAAACTGAATTAATTTGCTACCATTATTTATTAAGCTCAATCTGACACTTCTAAGGATTTAGTCAAGATAAGGACCCTTTTTTGCTGTGCATTTTACAAATATACAACAATATATTGTTCCTGCTGTAGATTATTTATTGTCCAGATAAACAAAGGACAAGGCAAAGCAAATAACATACAAGGAAGTCAAAAAGGAAAACAAAAAATACCAGCAGTTGTAGTTCTGGCTATTTATATTGTTTAGGAACAGGATTGCATTTTTGTTGCCAGATTGGAATATACAAGTTTCTCTCTTGGTGTTTGGTCCTATTAAGACAAGTAAGAGAGACATCTACACCCATTTTCTGCTACATATTTATTTTGTGCAGTGGCTTGTGAAAGAAAGTGCTGACTGCTTTTTCTAGCTCTGAAGCCGTTTCTCAGTGTGTGTGGGAAACAGCAGAGACTGAAATTTAAGTCTGTTGATGAGTTCACAAATACCTTTAAAGCCCAAACTGCAGCACCATTTTAAACCTTTGCCAGTCAGTGGGGGCTGGGCAGATTTACCCACTCCTCTCCCTGGTGCCAGCCCTGGGATGGAGCTCCTGGATGCCTCCAAGGTGCTTTCAGCAGTGTCCTCTCCCCACGGGAATGGGGCCACTGCTGCCTGAGCAGTTGAGCTGCCCTGGGTTTGCTCTGGGTCTTGGGAGTTGTGTGGCTTCTCTTCCCCAGGAAATGGGGAGGCTCCTGGGTGACCCTGCCATCTGCTGTGAATTGTACCAGCTTACAAGGTGCTCTGCACTGTCCTTTCTGCCTGGAAATATTGCAGGAGAAAGTTCTCTTCTCTCCCTCTTGCTTCCAAATCTGTCTATAATGTGCATCAGAGAAGCACTCTGGTGTGTGAAACCAGCACTGACTCAAGAGCAAATCCAAAGCCAAAAAATCGGTGTTGTGTTTATTGTAACCTGCGTAGTCTTTTTTACTGTATGCCCATCTGTATGTATATAAACTTAATTAAAAACAAAATACAAATAATTTTAAAATTTATACTTCCTTTTTCAACACTGTCATATGGTAAAATCATATGACTTCTAGAAGACACTTAAAAATGAATTATAGGGTGTTTTCTTCACATTTTTTGTTGTGAGTGAACTACTGAGCTTAGTATTGCCTTCCGTAAATGCCATTCCGAATAATCATGCAACATCCTATAATTCAATTATAAATAACCTTTGAGAACCATAAAATGATATATTCTAGGTTAGTGACACAAACAGATGTATTCACCATCCTGACTGTAAAATGAAACCTAAAACAAACCCAGCATTTTCCCTTGCTTTGATCTGCAGTGTGCCTCTGTGCATGAGAAGTACAATGGAGCCCATACAGACTGTAACACTCTCCCTGGAATTAGGCCTTCTCAGAAAAACAAAGTTAAAATCAGAACAATACAAAACACTCAGTGTATTTCCCCTTAAAAAAATAAATAATAAAGGCCTTACTCAGCAGAGGTTCAGATATAGATATACAGGAAGAATTAACAACCATTGCAGGAAAAGATGCTTTTTTTTTTTCTCTGCACACTGTATTTTCTCACACAAAAATCATGATGTAGCATTTCTAAGGATGGTGTTTTACTGTTACTTGTGTATTAATTTCTGACACCTCTTCAACTTGATGTTTGGTGCAATAAGTCTTCTTTGCACTACCAAATGGCAAAACAGAGTTTTAGAATAAATGAGCGTTGGGTGAATGGATGTGGCAAACCTGACCTGGGGAGAAGAAGGACTTTACCAGGTGACCAAAAGCTTTATAAACCTGTGCTTAACTCAGATATTTTAAATACAGAGGCACTGTTACTGTTGTTTAGCTCAATGTTTGGGGTGCTCAGATCAAAAAAAGACCTGCAGTATTTAGATCACACAGGACCCAGGCAGGGATACAATTTTGTACTGTAAATCAAAATTTTAAAAAGAGACAATAAGTAGCACCCAGGGTTGTACTAGGTTAACGGTGGTGAGGGGACTGAAACAAGGTGGAAAGCTGTATTTTGTCAGAGTGGCCCAGCACGTGGTGTGCTGCTCACACAATATTAACCCCAGGCTCTGCCCCTGCAGCATCTCCTCCACCTCCACCATGGCCTGAGGCTCTGGGAGCTGCTGGGCATCTACCAGAGACTGCAGGCGAGCATGAGCCTCACAAGGTGGGTGGTCATGTGTGGGGACAGAAATGAAGCTGCCACGTGTGCTGGTGTCAGCAGGGCAGAGCACATTTTGATAAGAGGTGCGAGGAGACAAGTTGAATAAGCATAGGATAGCATGCTGGGCTAGGTGGGTTTGATTCCTAAAAACCCTGGGTGAAGCTTCACAAATGTCTCATCTCAGATGTCACTGTGGCACCCAATATCACCCTCTGTTTTTTTAGTTCTATCGCCAAGTGGGAGGAATAAAATTGATGATCATCTTCTAGCGGCTTTGATAAATAAGTGCAACTGTTTTCCTGCAAGCACCTGTTTCCTTCCTACATCTCTTCTTGGGAGATTTTTTAAAGAGTTTTTTTTCCCGAGAAGCAGCTGAATTCCAAATCCCAGGTCACCCCCCATCTGTTTGCAGAACACAAGTTAGTTAATTTTGGTAAAGCTAAAAAAAAGTTCTAAAAAGCCTCTTTCACATTGATGCTCCCCAAGACTGGAAGGCAAGGCATATGGGGGAGCAGCAGTTGGTGGAACAATTTTATCTGTGGTATGAGAAACTAGATGAAAGTGTTCTTTGTGAGGACACATGATAAATGATAAAGGCAGATTCAATGATCACCTTTTTCCCCTTGGGCTTTTATTACCTGCATGTTGTGCAGTTGGTACTGACAGCCAGTAATGTGTATCTAGATATTTTAATATTCACTTTTGGAAGAGGGTGGCAGAGACTCCCCGTTGTGTGGCCTGTGGCTCTGTAGGTGTTTGTAACTTTGCAGCTTTCCATCTGCACAGAAATTCATGCTCACTCCTGGGCACAGTGTTACCAGGAGGACACAGATAAGCTGAAGGGAGCTGGGAGAAAAAGAACAAAAGTTATTGTGAGGCTGGAAGGAGTGATATAAAAAAGAGATAAGTATGCACAGCTTGACTAAACAATGACTAATTGCTAGAGCATAATAACAATTCTGAAAGGAGCCTTAATTGATTTATCTGAGGAATGCTCAAGGCTTTTTTTAAGATGCTTTACTATTAGAATTATTTATCTGTCTAGGTTAAGAGTACAATTGAAGACTTCTGTCCTCATTTGATGTTTGAAATTAGGGAAAACTAAACACACACAGAACCATAAGAATCACAAGGTTATTCAGATGCCAGAGGCACTTAAAATATTCTTTTGTGAATAGTGGTGTGTCCCACCAGAGGAAGCTAATGGGTATCCTAGCATCTTGGATGGTGATAAACAAGGACATTAAATGATAATGGTTACAGGAGCCTTAACAGTGACTTAGTCTAATCCAATACACAAAACCACATAGCCTGTGAATTGCTGTATAACAAGGAATACCAGCCATGAATCCTGGCTGAGATGGCCAGCACAAACTGTGCAATGAAACTTTTTAAATGTGGGGAGAAAGGATGTGGTATTCCTTCCAAGAAGTTAAAAATATTAGCTTATAATTCTCAGATGGTATAAAATGTCACAGCTTTGACTTCAGCAGCACTGTGTTGATTTGCATTAGCTGAAGTTCTGTCTCTAAATTCTTTAAGAAAACCCAAAATGAAACTATAATGAATTTATTTCTGGAAGGACACCATCTGGTGTTTTATTGCTAGCTGACAAGAAGTAGGAAAGGATAGTCTGACTGCTGGTTGCAGGAGCAGTGCAGGATTTGCATTTTACAGGGGCTAGTGAGGATGATATTTAACCAAATATTTCTTTTAACAGGTCCCCTCACAATAACCTACAAACTGGAGATGCATTCAAACCAAATCCAGTGACCTGGATAGCATAAACTGTCTCTCTTTAAAAGTGATGTAAACTAGGAATAATGGCACAATTCTGTCACGCTTCAGAAGGAAATTAACCCCCTGTCTAGATCTGTATGGTGCCTAACCAATCATCTCCATTTAACGGCTTCAATATTTCTGTTGATTATAAAACTGGCTTTGAATATAAGTTAAGTCACCTTTCAGGATTCATAATCCTGTGTAAAACTGAGGAATCTTAATCCTTACCAGTCTGCTGATTTCATTGCATACTCTGATTCCCTTCATTTTTTCCTCACCTCTTCTTCTACACAATAAGTAACTTTTTTCTGTTTTCCCAGTGTATAACTCTCTGCAGAAGTATCCATCATACCACATTACTGCACAAGCAAAGTAAAAGTATCTTTTGTGATCTGTTATTGATTAGTTTTGAGAAAACAATATTTAGGGTTTATTTTAATTTTTTTTTTAATTTTGTGGCTGTGTCAGATGCAACTCCTTTTGATTCCTGTTCAGTGATAATTTTAATAGAGCCTTTAGAATCCTCAAATTAAGGGACTGCAGAAGCTTTCTGAGAAAGATTAAATGATGGTGCTCTGAGAGGCAGTCAGTTTTTTCTTCACCTGAAACAACAGCCAGTCACAAAGCAGGTACCAAGATTGTCTAAGGAGATAAACATGAGTGTGAGCTATTTAGTAAGGGAGAGCTAAGAAATCCGAATGCTGTATTTGGCTATTTTTATTACGAAATGCAGACATAACAAATGGTGGAACTGCAGTAGAACTTAAGGATACAACTTCTTTTATGGAAATGCATGCTTGGCAGAGGTTCAGCAAAAGAACCTTTGTTTCACGGCATCTGTATTAATTTGCATGATTAGCAAGGTAGTGGGAACAAAAGCACCTGTGAGTGCTGATCCGAAGGCTGCTCATTTTCTTGTGAAGTGCAGTTGTCCCTGATGAGACAAGGGGCTTGCTATTCTCCTCCAGCAAGGGCTGGGTGATGGTCCTTCTGCTGCTGAGGCCATCTCTGCCCCTCCCAGGCCGTGGCTCTGCACAAGAGCCCTCAGTGAGGACCAGCAGCAGGGAAGAGCCATCCCAGAGGCTGGAGCTGTGACACAGTGGCTCTGCCACTCTGGATTCCCTGGCCTCTGGGGAGCTGTGGCAATAGCTCTGAGGGGGATGTGTGGGTCTGAGCTGGATGTGAGGGCATTTGCTTTCAGGAGCCCCTGAAGTTGTGGCTAGTTCAGCTGACTTTGCAAGTGCTGCTATGAAAAAACAGACTATTTTCTTTCCTCTAGACACTGCTCTTAGGCTATTGGGAGTTAAATGGTGGGCAGTTGCCAAAGAAATGCCAGACCACAGGAGTTATATGCAGTCAGGGGACTGTGTATACCTTCTGGTTTCTAAGGAACAGTACATAAGGATAATCCCATAGTTTCAGCATTAAGACAGCTAGTATTCTTATTACCTTCACTTCTACTAATGTTACTTGGAAAAGATAATGTTAATATATAATTGTAATTACGGTAGGTTGGCAATTATAAATAAGGACATGAATAGTTCTCGGTCAGATCCAGGAATACAGAAAGTGATGTGCCTGCCCTCCTGCATTAGTGTCCTTAAAAGGAGATAGTCCTAATAGAAAGCAGCCACACAGAGACTGAATGGGTAAGGTAGACAGAGCCTCGTGTACGTCTCCCATCATATAAATCCAAAATTCACAGCCAAGAAACAGAGGACACAAAGAACATCCTCCTAAAGGCAGCTACAGAGAGAGCCAAGCTCCTCTGTCCATGGCACACAGAAACAGGAGCTGTATCCAAGCCTGTTTAGAAGGCACAAGAGGTGACTGCTCACCAGGCAGCAAGGCTGCACCTACGGCTTTCACATGGCTGTGGGCCCAGCTCATGAGTCCTTCTGGAACCAAGGTGGATCAGCTTGGGCACCAAACAGAGCCAACAAACTGAAGTTAAACTGGAAAATGAGCTGGTGAGAACATAATGCACTGCTTTGTGCTGATAGATTAATTGGTTCAAGTTTCCACTGCTTTGCACTCCACATGCTTCTGTGCACAACCCCCATTTAAATAACAGGTTACTTCAATAATTGATGTGCTTTAATGTCTCCATGACTTTGCCATACAATTCCTATGTGCCCTTGGGCAATTCATTTCATCTCTCTGGCCTTCAGTTCACCATTTCCAAAATAAATGTGAAGCCATAGCTCAATTAACAAAGATAACAGAGAAATGGGATGACCCAGAGAAAGAGAAAATACAGATATTTGAATCCTTGTGGTGCACCAAGTGTACAGAGAGAGGATGGAACACACAAGATCCATGACAATGATGACTGTGAAGTGCAGGGATTCCAGAACCAAGCTGGAGCTGAGGAAATCAGCCCACCCTGCACGCTCCTGCCCAAGCATAGCTACAGGAGTGCGACACAGACCCGCCCAGGGTGCTGCTGCACCCACAGAAAGGGCAACCTGTCATGTGGGTAAGCAACACACTGTGCTGAAGGGTGTTCCAGAGGTACTTAAATACATGTAAAAGATGGATAATTTCATCCTGTACTCATCAGAATTGTGGTTCAGATGTCCCAATGCATCACTCTGAGTGAGTAAATGTTCCTTTGCTGCAAAGCACTTTGGAGCAGTAGATGCAGCAAATAAGGCAGACAGACGCTAACTGTAGCCTTTCTGCATGTAAGACTGATAACCTGTAACAGAAAGATTTCCCTGAAAGTGGAGGATTTTTCACTTTCTATCCAAGTGCATGTGTAAGTCACACCCTTTGCAACAACGGCAAAAATGGGATATACTGTCAGCCCTGGATAAATGGCTGAAATTAACTCCTTTTCCAAGCAGTGAGTGATTTAGGAGCTTGTGTATAACTTCAGTGTAGGATTTATGGTCATACACTATTATACATTGTATGCACATAACAAAAATGTTATCCAAAAGCTAAAGTCAGGGAAAGAATGGGTGATTAAGAGAAAGAATTCCCAATATGCTGTACTATGATTAGGCATGTGGGAGTGCTGCTGTAAGAATTAAATTTACAACAAAAGTAACTCAGTTTTATCTCTTCTGAGTAATTCAGTACATTCTCACTTCGCTGTTACAGTTAGCTGTAACTTCGTTTTCTCTATAATTTATTCAAATATCCCAAAGGGTCAGATAAGAAAATTGCTTTCTTGGAACCAATAATGAATATGGGGTCAGTCAATGCAAAACAGTAAGGTATGTTACCAAAAAATATTCTTCCTATCAAAACAATGTCTGTCTCTAAATCATGTTCCCAAGTATTCTTCCCAAAACTGGAGAATATGGGCCACATCCCCATTTATAGACTTTCTTTTACAGATGTAACACTTCTGTTTACCCTCCTCATGCAGCCTGGCAGTCTCACTTGCTGAGGAACATTCCTCTTCCCTTCTTTGAAACACAGAGCACAATCTCACAGACATACTAGAAACCCCTTGATGTGTAGCTGGACACTTCCCAAACTCCCAGCATTCTTCTGAAACTGAGCATTCTTGGTCACAAGGTGACAAAAAAGCATGGAAAGGAGGCTTAACAAAGACATTTCTAAATAGCTTTGAGGATGCCTGCATTCTTAAAACAAACAAGTTTTAAATCTTTTTAAATAGAAAAGTTCCTAATGTCTTACCTTACCCTTACTGTGATATCAGGAAAACCTAATTTTTTAGGCTTGGTGATTCTTTCAGTAAGTTCTTATACATCAATATCTCCTTATGCAGCACAGCACCCTGCTCTTAAACTACTTTTGCCCTTTGTTCTTGTACTTACACAGACAGTGACTTCTGCCTAGTTCTTTCCTAGATCCTTCCTATACTCCCTATTAGCATCTGTATGGAAAGAATATTTTTCTACAGGAGTGGGCCAGCCAGTGAGAGGCGGTCAAAAGCTCTTTTCATGCCTTCACAGTGTTGACCTTCAATAAGGCTTCAAGAATCTTCCCTAAGCAGAGCAGCAGCCATGGCTGAATTCACTACAAAATGTTAATTGGATATAGAGACATGCCAGTCTGCCACAGCAGCAGGATCAGTGCTGGCGGAAGGGGAGGAATGAGGGGTCTGATTTGTATTCTACTCTGCTGCAAGCTGCTTTTCCAATTGCACCATCTCCTATTTATGATATCTCTTTGGAAAACAGACTCCCAGTATTGCAGCTGAAAGCAGTAGTCACTTGATGTGAAATCTGTACCAAATCTGCTGTTCCCAGTGGATTCTGAATTCTGTCCTTTCAAGATCTGTATTGCTGTGTGGAAACTCTTGATGGTGTCTCTGGGTCTGGCCTGTGAACACCATGTAAGAGAGAAAGGTTATGCATGTGTAAGCACTCCATTAACTTCCTTACTTCTGTTTCTTTTTGCTTGAGTTTATCTCAGAAGATGTAGCCCCATGGAAGAAGTATATTGTGAAAAAAATATGATCAGCTATACAGAAGACATTTAGTACAGAAGCAGTTCCTTGGTGCTGGGCAATACAATTATTCTTTCTACGTAATAATTTTCAATAGAAGAAGTAGATCTGTAATAAAACTGATTAAACAGTATCCTTCATTTGACCTTTTCAAGGCATACTACCGTCATATTGTCATGTGATGGTTATCTTTGATTTTCTTTTCACAATATTTTATTTGACACAGTTGATGAAAAACAAATCTATATATATTGAATATTGTACTGTTGTTGATTCTGATGTCAAGCCACAGCCATCATCTCAAATTTTGTCTCCCTGAGTTTAAATGCCCATAAATAAAGCTAGATGTTTAAATCTTCAGGCTCAATTTCACCTTGCAAATCATGAAAAACACTTGGGTACTACTGATTTTAATTTAAAAAGAAATGGGCTGGTTTTGGTACATTAAAAAAAAAAAAAAAAAAGAAAAGAAAAAAAACTGGAAAATAGATTACTGTAAACTTCCACCGAAGGATGGAAATATTCCTTAGGTTTCCTTGCAAAAATAGTAGCTAAGCACCTCAGAGAACACAGCACTAATGAATAAATTCCAAGGACAGTCTTCTATGAGAGGAGAACCCCAGTGGTGGTGGGTGATGCCACCCTGGTGTCTTTCCAGCAGTCGTGGCTGTGACACGATGACTCTGACATCCCACGAGTGGTAGAACTGCACTGGCTGAGAGAGGGTCAGGCTGGCAGGTGCTGCTGTCACTGAAATTGCAGGGTTACTCTGGGATTCCTGTTCATATTCATGCTGTACAAACTTAGAGCAGTGAAACCTCCAGCAAACTCTCGGCATCACCTTCTTGTGATTTTCCCTCCAAGCTCTTCCTTCTCTTGTCCTGCAGCTCCTGGTGACGTGACAATTTTATCAGCTCATTTAGTAAGGGAAACTTGCCAGCTCTGATGTGATAGTATATCTCATATGTTATGGGTGCAGAAACTGGAGAGAAATTAAATTATTTGACTAAAATCAAACATTCAGTGGCAAAACAAATGTGGGGGTCATCTATCAGGTTAAGGTCTCAGAAATCCTTCACTTTAAATGACATACCATCTTTCCTGTCCTTTAAATCCAGTTTTCTGTGCTTGGTTTATAGAGATCCATCCATTAATTATCAAGAATATGACCATGGGTCCTTGGAAAGAAAATATAGGAGGGTCCTGGAGAAGGAGATGGCCTGTAAGCTTATTTTATACAGCACCCTGTGGATAGATGACATTCCTAGCAACACATTACTGACATTTCAAATTTTACCTCCATCAAACAGATTTGGTTTTTTTGTCTTTATTCATGCAAATGATGGTGGTATTTACTAGGTCTGTGCTTTCAGTGTTATTAGCTTCTTCTCTGTTCTTAGGTTTGTTAAAAGACAAGAGGAATAAATATAAATCCTGGTAATGGCTGCAGATACATCGGCTATTCTGTGTACAACTGTATTATGATGACCTTAATAATTAATGGGTCCATCTATATTGCATAACAACATCTCTGAGAACCTTCATGAACTCAGAAACCAAGCACAGAAAACTGGATTTAAAGGACAGTTCTGCTGTCTCCTTGCCCTCACACATATGACAGATGACAGGCAATGCATGGAACAGTAATGGTCAGATCTCAAGGTTTTGTAAACTGGTATAATTTCACTTAGTAATCATAAATAAAATACCCAAAAAAACAATTCCTGTAATTAGCATGAGGGTAAATAATGTCTGTTAGGTATAGTTGGCTTAAAATTCTTGACTAAACACTGGCCTTGTTTCCATCAAGTTCAGCTCAACTACAGAGAGCTACAGAGAGGAACAGCTCCTACACAAAGTGAATGATGAGGAGGGAAAAACAAGAAACAAAAGCATCAACAAGGCAAAAAAAAAATTCTCAAGAAACCTGTGACAGGAACAGAAACCAAAGCACAGATTTGCACCAAATGAGAACTGTCCTGCTTCCCTTCACAGAGGTTGGGATCTTGTCCTGCTTAACAATGCACAGTCCTAAGAACTGATCTTGAAAACATCTATAGCAAGCCTTACTACTCCACATCTGTCAGTTTTTTGCGATCATCAAGCTAAGAATTATTTACATAATTATTAGAGAAATCAGGTGTAAAAGTCTAAGGGAATTGCAAATGGGAATTTGAGATAACTTTATTGACGGGATTTGTACTTTTTAAAAAATATTTTTAAAAGAATTTCTGCATGCAATTGTTATTCTTTTCCTATGTTAGATGTTTGCTGATAATCTACTGAATGTCAGACTTGCCATCAAATCAGCATCTTAGAGCCTATTATCTGATCTGTCACTGGATAGCTGCTTCAAAGTATTAATCACAACCAGTGCCTAAGACACAATCAGTAGAAACATAAAATAAGGGGATCAGGGAGAATAGAAGGAAAGGCCAGTAGGCAATACCCCACACAAGTCAATTCCTCCGTCTCTGAGAAAGTGCTGTCACAGAAATGTTATTTGTTCCCATTTAGGACTCACTTATTGCTTGCACTTAGGACTAATTTGGCAAATCACTGACATGCATTAAGTTGATGGGGTTTAAATAGAAGTTTGACTGGTTTTCTGATTTAAGTCTTTATGTCCTTCTAAACTATTTTGGAACTCCAATATTGAAGTACAGAGGAAACCCATCAACATAATGAACAGGAGAACTGGCTTGAACACAAAACAAAACCCTGTAATCCCAAAATGAAGAAATGAGAAGGAAATCTACTATGGATAGAAGATTTCTGAACCCAAGAAACAACAGAGAATGGAAATGCATTGGCTGGAGAGACCTGAACAATCCAACTATAGTGCAAAAATTACGAGATAATTAAAAAAGCAAGAGGACTTAAGAGAGCAAATCAGAAGAGTGAATTTAAATGCATATGGTTTTTAAGGATAAATGATGAAGGAACAATTAAGGAATATAATATATATATATCTATAAAAGAAAGAATTTAAGGGAATTCTTGGCACTGAACTCCTTTCACTCCAAGGGGTGCCTGCACGTAACATACCTACTCTTTCAGACAGTAATGATGAGGAACTGTAGGAAATTGTTGTGTCAACAGAAACTACTGGAACAAGCTCAAAGAATAAAGGGCAGTAAGCCATAAACTCTAAAGTGTGAGAGGAATCATAAAGAAATATTCAAGATAATGGAAAAGGCATCACTAACAAGTTTTCCCCTCTGCCACTAGTACAGGGTTAGTCAATTAAAATGGTATACTACAATTACAGAATATAGAAGTGAATCCTTATTTTTTCACATCATCTAGCAAAGATTAGACATTTTCAGAGACATTGCTACTACTACACCTTTGCAACAGCTCTTCATACAGCTGTATTATGGTCACAGTGATCTTTGTTGTGGTTAAAAATTACAGACAATACTAATGCTATAAACCTCTGAACTGATCTATTAATGGCTACTTTTAGTTAAAGGGTATTGGACTAAGCAAGTCATTGTTCTGCCTTTTGGGACAATTACTTAATGTTTAAATTGTCATCCTGTGTGTCATGTTGGTATTCTTAATGTCAACTATATAAAAAAAAATAAAAAATAATTCAGAAAAAAACAACATAATGTTGTAAAACCATAAAGAGCAAATAAGATTAGAAAAGCCATTTCCTTTACTGGGATTTGTAAGCTAAAGGTTAACTTCCAATTAGAGTTTAAAAGGAAGAACTTTTATTCTGCGTTGGTTGAGGCTTTTAGCAAATCACATTTATATGTGCAGAACATTTGTATATTCCCTAATAACTTGCCATTACATTAAAGGCTGTAAGCTTGCCACCAGAACTTGTACAACCAATCTGGACACAAGATATGCAGCAATAAGATTTGTTAATATTGCATTATCAGATGTTATTGCTTTGCTATTGGTTGCAATTATGTCACCGTTCAGTTACCAGGTAAATCCTATGTGCCAGCCTTGTATTGTTATGTATAAATAATATTCAGTACTGGAAGATTAATTCCTGTGTCACATTTATATTGTAGCAAAACAGCAATAATAGCATTGTATTAAAAATAACATAAAGGAAAAAGATAAATAGTGCAAAACAATAACCAACATACTTAAATAATAGCAGGCCCAGGGGATTAAGTGATACTTTGCATTTTTATAGAGCTTTCAATATAAGGATCTAAAAACACTTCACAAACATTAGCAAAATAAGCCTCCCAACACTCTTTAGGTAGGGAAATATTATTATCCTCATTTTACAGATGAATAAGCTTCTTTATGAGGAAGATAAAGCCAAGTGAAGTTCCCAAAGCCACAAAGCATGTCAGAAGCAGAATTACTAAATAGGCTCCGTGCTTAGATTACACAGAGACAGAGACCTTGACAGATAGGAAAGAACTCACATATTCTCTTTAAAACCAGGTCACATGTTATGCAGCCATCATCTTAATGAGAATTACAAACACAAAAAAGCCAGATTTTCATTTCTGAAGTCAAAACTAGAATGTAGTGAGACCCTTCCATCAGGCTGCCTGTAGACTGCCCATGGAGACTCAAGGCAAAGCATCACTCACTGTTTGCTTCACAGATCCCAGGGGTCCAAGCTGGAATCCACTAAAGGCTTTTCCCACACTGTCCTCTCTCCTTTAATCTGACTCACATCAACCCAAATTCCTTTTCCATCAACCTGCAGATTTTTTATTCCTGTTTTCAATTGATAAAATGTCTTTTTTTTTTGTCTGTAAGTGATGTATAATTCAGAGTGAGTACAAGCAGGCCATGAAGCAGATTTTCTTTTTTCCCTGTATAGACCCTTCCTTAAGCTCTTTGGTTATTACAGAAATGTATTTTACATGTTTAACTACAGTGTGTTTCACTTGAAATATGGATGATATCTGATGTAGTAGGCAAGACAGGAAGCAGATAGTTGACGTCAGATATCAAGAGCCCAATTCTGACAGCAGTTGCACAGGAAAATCTACAGTTATCTCAGGTTTTCACAGCTGTAACAAATTGCAGAACCTGCTGGCATAAAAAAAATGTAATAAAATTGCTAAGAATGAATCAAAAGCATTCAGATACAAGTTTTGGGGTTTTTTTTAAGTCCACAGTAAATAAAAAGTAAGAAAAGGCAGATGGAGTCTGCCCATTTTAGGAAGAAATAATGCCTTTCCTTTCTGCTTATTTCTGATTGCTACAGATCCTACTGACATTGCTGCTCAATCATTCTCAAGGCAGAAACTTCACCAGTGCCATCAGAAGGAATGCTCAAGCACAGAGTGTGATTTTTGGGTTGTGCTGTACAGGGCCAGGAGTTGGACTTGCTGATCCTTCAGCTTAGGATATTCTATGATTCTGTGATTTGTACATACACACGTACATGTACATGCACAAACGTTACAGATTTCTGAGCTTTGCAAGCAGAGTTGCAGCAGCTTCAAATCCCCTTCTCTGATGTCAACCTTCTTTCACAGCAGGACAAGCCTGCCCCTTCCACATCCAGCTGCAGAGGAACTTCAGAAATGCTTCTCCCTAGGAAACGTGCTCATGTCAGCTGTTCACATCAGGAAATTATTTCTTGCAGGAGATTTAAACAAATCTATCAAACCTCATTAAAAAGAAATATAAAAAGTACAGATTGCTTTTCAGCTGGGACAAAAGGGGACACATGGCCAGGAGCAGAGATGGGGGCAGGAACAAGACTTTGCAAAGCAGAATGCAATCGTTTCATTGTAAAATGACTGCAAAGCCACATTCCCTTCTCTGAAGGGATGTCACAATTTTTCTCGGTCACTCATTCATTGGCAAGTTTTTTGATATTTTGAAAAGTGTTCTACTTAGAGATGTTCCAGTGTAGAATTACCTAAGTGCCACTGCAGAGCTGCTTCACTGCCCCAGCTTCCAAATCCCTGTAGAATGTTTTTCCTTCCTCTGAATGAAATGAGGGACAAAGACAATAATAAATTTCTCATGACACAATGTTTTCATTAAGTAGCACAAATATCAAACACTTGGATCCCCAACTATTTCTGACTCAAGCAGAAATATATTTACTCTGACAACAAAGAAAAAAGTCTATCCTTAAAAAACAGTGTGACAAAATAGATCAATTGATATTTTGCTTTTTTTTCATAAAGCCACCTTTTCCAGTTTTTCAAAAAGTGTGTAATATTCTCACAGTGCAGAACAGTAGGCATGGAAGAGCTTCCTAAATCAAAATTTCTTTATAGAAGTACTGCTTAAGATAATTCATTGTTTTCTTACTAAGTCATAGCATCAAGTCAGAGCTCCCCAAAACTGCAGTTTACAGAAGAAAAGAAGCAGGAGCAGTACCATCATTAGTGATTTAAATTTCTGAAATTGTGAAGAATTATATTATGAAATTTTCCATATAAATCTAAATGAATAAATTAATATATATATATACACTGAAAACAAACAAGCTCAAATTCACTTTAAAAGAAGGGAATTGAGGAACCCTAAGTTTGGTGATGAACAGAAAGGTTGAAAGAAAGTTCTTCCTGCTGCATCTACAATGCTCATTTAAACGTGAAATGTCTTCTTCTCTGGTCACAAGGTTTGATTCTGTCCGTCAACACCTCAAACTCAACTTTTGTGAGAGACTTAGTCCTCCAATCTCATAAACTTTCTCCAAAGCCAGGGATAGAAAATACAGTGTGAGAAGCTCTCTAATGTTGTAGAAAAAATCAGTAATCCCAGGAAACTGTCCTGTCCATTTCAGATCTAACAGGAAAATATTGGGATTAAAACCTCAGAATGAAATTTCCAAATGGGGGAAAGCAGCTGGATTCATCTTTTCAGAGGGAATTTTTCTAAAAGGTTAATTCCTAGTGCTTCACAGTTAACATACTCTGTATGTAGCATGCCACTAACTCAAAATGACTCCAGCTGATGATGGTACCCTGACCCCAGCTCACAGCTGGATAGGAGTGCAAACAAACACAGAAAAAACAAAAGGAAAGGAGGTTTGTTCTGATTTTTTTTAATTAAGTGAAAAGAGGACCAAATAACTAAAAATTATAGCTGGATAATGGTAGTTGAACAGAAAGAATGGAAAAAAATATCTTTGAAAGGAATAAAAAGTAAAAGTGTTTAGACTAGAACCAGTTGTTCAATCACACTGAATTTCAGAATTAAGATGACTGTCTTTTATTACCTTTAAAATAGAAATATAAAAATATAATCCCGTAAAACCAGAAAAATTAAAAATATATAAATATGCATACAAAATAAATACAGATGCTAGATAAATAGCTATATTGATAAAAATAGGAGAAAAAAAAAAAACAACTTGCATTCAAGAACAAATACAATCTACCAGATTAGGAGTAGATCTTCACTGGCAAAGGGTTTCACCTAAGGCTCCCAGAAATACCATTTCAAGAGTTCAATGAAGCTTGATTGTTTCTTTTGCTGTCTGAATCTATTAGTGCTTTATGTGCACGTGTTCACTATGTGGCTTATTTTCCAGACGGAAAACATTTTCCTAACTTGTTTAGGAAAAATGACTGTCTGAAAATGCCTGACTTTAACAAAGATGGGGAAAAGGATGTTGGGCCATCTGTTTATACATTATTTGTGCTCATTTTGCACCTGCAAAAAAAAAACCCTCAGTTCCCACGCTTGCCCAAAAAACAACCAGCCCATAAACAAACAACAGTCTTACATGTGGAAGAGTTAAAAATTGACCCAAAGTCTCCTGATAGTCTCAGCAAACTGACAGCCAATGACTTGCAAGGATTTCAGATCCAGGAGGAAACCCCTAGCTGCACCTAGACCACATCACTGTTAAACAGGTACCTCATCAGTGTTCAGAAAACATCAGAAATCACCACCATGTAACAAAGACAGAGCACTTATTCAGAAATTCATTTGTTTCACCAAACAAGTGTGGTCTGGGGAAAAGATATGTAGGGACAACTGCTAAGGGTGAAGAGCTGAGGAAGATTCACTGACCCAGGCGGAGTTGTTTCCACGTACAGCAGTGAAGTTCCTGATCTAGCTTTACCCAGACCAAACTACAGCATTCACTTCACCCAGAGCCTGTTCAGTCATTTTGGGATTTACAGAAGAAAAGAGGGGCCAAGGGACAGTATTTATGAGACACCTGAATCACAGTGAGAGGGTGATACAGTTAAAGGAGATCTGAGTCTTCAATAAAGC